>NC_064649.1:20400164-20709186 GCF_023864345.2 Schistocerca serialis cubense | reverse complement strand
TACATCGGCTTAATTATTAAGTACAACTTCCTGTATCTTTTTGTCCGATATGACGTTATCCATTGGTTGGCTGTACTGTTAATTCCATAAAACTTCTGCTTGTATACAGGGTGATTTTTTCCACCTTGTACAAATTCTGGGAACTGATCGATGAGAAGATACGGGACTAAAAAACCCTAATGAACTTATGTCCGAAAATGCATCGTTTCCATAGTAGAGACAATTTATTCCATCTTATATTGTTACAGAGACTGTTGTCTAATACTCACTCTACCATGCAGGCACAGTTACAGTGGGTATTGAGAATGGTTTCCATATTCCTCAACGCACACGTTCATGTTGACCAGGGTGCATCCGAACAGTGTCAAAGGCAACACGAATACGCTGCTCCAGTGTTTCCACATCTCGAATGGTGTCTGCATACACGATACTTCTGACATGGCCCCATAACCAGAAATCACATGGGTTGAGTTGGCTGTTGAGACCTGGCGAACGAGCAGGCCGTACAACTGGACCCCCTCGTCTGATCCATCGACCGGGGAAGGCACGATTGAGATGCGTCCGGATGGTATCAGCGAAGTAGACTGGAACACCATAGTCCAGCAGCCACATAATCATCGAATCATCAGTGGCACTTCTTCCTGCAGGAGAGGCAAAGTCACCCCTCAAGAAACGCCGATAGTTCCGCCCTGTTAGGCGACATGGAAGGAAGACTGGTTCCAAAATATGGTCGCCAATTATCCTGGTCCACACATTCCTAATGCATCAATGACCCTGCGGATTCTCGATACTATCCCACAGATTACTGTGTAACACCTCACCTGTCACTTACCTGGTTTTGGTGTGTGTTCACCCCAGGTAATTGACTAACAGAGTGCAAAAGTGCCACAATGTCGGATAACGCACAGAAAGTAATAAGGCCCTGTGACTCCTCATTGAACTGCAGTGGCATTGTTGACATTAATTGATTCAGAATTGATCCCTTTTAATTAAAAAGGGGTGCACATTGATGTTATATTCAGCTATTGAACACCAGATGCAAATGTTGATCATAAAATTAATTAAGAAAGTGACTTGGGATTTCAACTACTTGATTGAAAACAGATGCAGTCGATTAGCACACATTTATTTTAACTCACGACCTTCAATCATCACATTACATGACTCTCCTAACAGGCAGTGGTAATAAATTGCGTTTGCGTAGAGTAAAGCGCGATAAATCAAAAGTAATTCCTGTCAAATGACCCAGGCATAATGCGAAGTGCGAGAAGAATTCTGCAATACACGGCCCATGAAACCCTCGTGGAAACTTTGCCGACGTGATCCAACAAATTAATCAGTGGCCGGAGCGGGCGCAATATCACCGAATTCAGTGTGGCAGCGCGGCGTCGTTTTGCGGACGTTGGCCGACCTCATGGTGCTGCAAGGCTGTGCTCGTCTATTCACTCCTAGCTATCTTGCTCAGTACCTAGATGAATGAAAACTTTCTATCTCCAAACTCAACAGTTCCGTTTGCTAAGTCCTAAACTGCAGAGATGCTCACTCTCTCTCAGGCAAGCTGAGTAACGAACGCCACGTCTGCACTCTAGGCAATCTGGGAACAGAAGACTACTACGGAGACTTCTCCCAATCTTCTCTTCACCTCGGTTTCCCCTCCAGCAAAATCACAATTGCAGCGCAACTCGCGTTAATTATGTGTCGCTTCCCAGCGCTGACCAATACCTGCTCTGGGAAGTGAACAAATTCCCACAAAATTTCCCTTGCTCTCAACTTCTGCTATTTAGCTCCTTCCAGGCCACCCATCAAGGTTAGCGTCTGCTCAAACACCAAGTTTCCGGAATTCCGACTCCCAGAAGAGTACTTAAAATTCCTTGGTCCTACATTCCCATCGGAGGCCAGCGTATTTCATTCTGTTGCTCTTCACCTGATTTGCTTCAGACTCTGCGGACTGGCTATTCATCGTGAAGTTGCTATAGTCACGATCAGGCATATTTTGGCCTCTGTTGACCGCTCCACCATAGCTTTGCGTGGCTTTCTCGCATGTTTCACTGAAAACGGGACGATGGACATTTATCAACAGGCGTACAAGTTCTCAGTCTGCTTCCCGGTACACCAACATGGAGTCAACCACCCACTCACTGTCACTCATCTTAAGGCAGCTGGAGGTCACGCCCCATTACTGCTTTCTCAGAGCTTGAGCCACCCTAAGCTGCCTGTTGTCGCTTCCCTTCGCCGCTCCCCAACTGGCCACGGTCAATTCGAATACTTCCCTGGGATAAATTAGCCTCCAGTAAATCGACGCGTTTCCACAAAGTTTTCATGTCGTGTGAATTACTTTAAAACCATCACCCAACATTCATTATTCCAATACATCCATACTATAACCTCTACAAGATGCATTGTGCCTTGTCAGTCATTTTTGTTCAGCCCTACTGTTCGCTCAACGTGAGTTAGGTGATCTTTAATGACTTCATGGAAGGGGCATAGTTCTTGCCATCTTACAACTGTTAAGAAAACTGACAATACCACTCCATCTAAAGGTGGCCTCATCTGTGAATAGACACAAACACCGGAATCGTAGATACATGGTAAAGAAACCAGTGACAAAACTGCTCTCGACATGGAAAAACTGTCGCTATTAAGCCCCGCACACGCTGTAAGCGATGAGGTTAGTAACAATTGTCATGAAGAATGTTCCACACGATCGTCTGGTTTACCCTGTACTGACATGGCGGTCGCCTTCCACAGTGTTAATCACATTTTGCTCCAAGCCTGAACATTTCGGGTACGTCCTTTATTTCCTGCTTCCAGCGACCTTGTCTGGGAGAAACGGCGAAACACCATTACAAACATTGAATGCTGGGGTTGCTGTCGGTGGGGATAGGTCTCCTGATAGAACCTTGCAGCCTGCCGCCTGTTGCCGTTTGCCTTAACGTAAGCAAACACCATGTCGGCTAGCTTTCGATACGGATACAGAATCAGTGTGTACAACGCTGTAGCACATCCACCAGAACGTGAGTCAGCAAGAGAAGTGAATCGGACACAATATTACCACTGACAATGGCAGGAGAGGGCATGACGTATGAGGAACAGTGCAACCCTATAGGAGGAAACCATTCATACTGTAATTGTGGCTGCATGGTACAGCGTGTATTAGACTGTAGTCTCAAACAAAGTATGATTAGGTAAATGGTCTCTAGCATGGAAACTATGCATTTCCAGACATAAGTCTCTAAGATGCTACTCCAGGCGCGTACAAAAATGAAGGTTCGCAATGGAAAATACTGAGCACGTGAATGAATATTTGGCCCTGTGTCTACCCCCTGAGGCACATCTTAGGATCTCTTAATGTTGATATTTCCTCCTCCATGCTTTTTAAGATAAATTACAACATAAACATATGAATGATTAAGAGAACCAGTAACTACAAAATTATGTTTCTGCTTATACAAATGGCTCTGAGCACTATGGGACTTAACATCTTTGGTCATGAGTCCCCTGGAACTTAAAACTACTTAAACCTAACCAACCTAAGGACACCACACACATCCATGCCCGAAACAGGATTCGAACCTGCGACCGTAGCGGTCACGTGGTTCCAGACTGAAGCGCCTAGAACTGCACTGCCACACCGGCCGGCCTCTGCTTATACATTTCTTGTAGATTAAAACGCCTTCATATATTACAAGTGTTTATATATCAATGACCAATGGGCATAAAGACATACAAATGAATTTCGTAACTAATATTACTGATCAACTGCCCAAATCTGCCCCTTTTTATGGCTACGTGATCTACTATAAATAACACGAGATGACTGACATAATCTACGTAGCAAACACTGATCTACAGTGGTGTGCAACCTCAGTGGAAATAAAACTTACATGATGCGCTCAAATAGCCCGGACTCTTACGGGAATCGGTAGATTGAATGCCCGAAGTAATGAGTATGGTGGGCAGAGGCACTACAAATGTAGTGTGCGGGCAGTAAGTTGGAAAGAGTGTGTCTCACGGGGAGTGTGCTAGAGGTAAGTCCCTGCAGTCGCTATATCTTCTGCGTCCTCGGCGGCTCAGTCGGATAGAGCGTCTGCCATGCAAGCAGGAGGTCCTGGTTTCGAGTTACGGTTGAGGCACACATTTTTCAACTGTCCCCGTTGATATTTATGACTCCTGTAGGCAGCGAAACGTCTAGATGTAATTATAACCATATTTTAGTCTTTTGGTTGTCCAGGACGGAAACTTTGCGAGGAAATACCGATCGCCGTTAATCAGGAATTCATAGAATGGTACGCTTCTCAGAGTAAATATCTAAAAATCCTCGGAAATAACCCAGACTGCGCGATTTCCGAGGTAACGCTTTCTCGTTCCTCTCTGTCGCGTCTAAGATTTTCAGCGTTGCCGAAGTATTATCCGGTTATCCTTCCGGCTTCGCTACAACCGACCGTACGTCTTGGGCTACTTCCTGTGTTAAGCTGGACCGACACACTTGTGCGTGCTTTTCCACCCAGGGCCTGAGTTACGCCTGCCGTTCCATTTCCACTGGCGTTCCAACCTCTGCTAGTATAGGCAATCATTCATTAGGCCGTTTTGATAATAAAGACAATGCATCACCTTTCATGCAATACGCATTAACAACTATTTACAAGGTGTACATGGCAATGTCAGTCTTCTTTAAATATTCATATATACGATCGTACAACCTGTCAAATGACACCTAATTCCAGATGTAAATCATGGAAAAGTATGTAGATGAGTGCTTGTAAGGTGCGAAATTATAGCCACCTTACAAGTTCAGGAGAACTTTTTGTTCCATATCCTCTCATCGATCAGTTCCTAGGGCTTTTACACAGGAAAAAAAAATCACCCTGTATATGCAGACTGAAGCGAAGAATGAAAATCTGTACCGAGGACAGGATTCGAACCCGGCTCTCCGGCTCACTAGGTAGACACACAACCACTACGCCCTCCTGGCGCAGTAGTTTTGCACAACTGCACGGGATGTCCTAGCACCCGTTCCTCCTCAGTCCAAATTCCTACTCACACCTCATTCCACTTTGTAATCCCCCCTCAATTGGAACAGCAACTGTACAGGAACAGCACCACAGCAATGAGCAGAATGCAGAATTCTGACTAAACGCAGGCATAGGTGCTATAATCAAACGGAACCTTATGCTATCTAGAGAATTATTGTGATAAGCCACAGAAAACACCAATTGGTGCTATTTTTTTGTATGATATATTTTTACCAGCAGCTCGTGTCGGCGGATGACGTCATTTTTCAAATATTTACGAGCTTTGGTGCACTACCGTCATAAGATACGTGAAGACATTTTTCTTCTATTTTAATTTTTTCCCAAGAGCTTTTAACATTTTAATGTTCGGATAACAAGTTGCCGTCTCTTTATCTAAGAATAGATGATGAATGCAGCTAGCCGCTATCTCTGTGTAATGTCTTGTCTGTATAGACGTGTATCTGTTGTCTTTAAGATCACTTCACCTTCACACATAAGTCTATACAGTAAAGTAAGGCCCTCCCAGTTCTTGGCTGATCCGTGATAAGACAGGCGAAAAATTAGACTAATGGAGGATTATTAGTATTATTTCTATTTTCATTCGCTCTCTCTCTCTCTCTCTCTCTCTCTCTCTCTCTCTCTCTCTCTCTCTCTCTATGTACAGTTTTTAATATAATATTTCATTACGTGAAATGAGCCAAATAGGATCTTTGGTGGAGTCCTTCGTCTTGGTATCAGCGGCTGGCTTGCTGTAAGAGATCTTTACATCTTTTATTACTGTTAAACACTGCAGTCAGTCGGGAGAATGAATCGTTTGGACAATTTGTTCCTTTTACGAAAGATTGAGAATTCCAGATGTGTACGAAGCCTTTTTGGACGATTTAACACAGGCTCAGTGATTGCAGACTCTCTTCGACACAGCTGAAACCTCCCCACTAATTACAGGCCCAACGAGATCAAATGGTTCAGAAAAAAACTCATTCGTTCATTCACTCCAGAACAAAAAAAGTCACAAACCTTATTTATGAAGGAAATTGTGTATTAAATCCATCTCCATTACATGTCCAGATCTCCGGTGATTCCACACCTTAATTATTTTCCTTTTACAGTCTCTTTCTCTTCAAACCACACCGCTAGCGGCACAAATCTTAATTGGCTCGCTTCAGCGAGAAGAAAAGCAGAATATGTATCTCTCAGAAACACGTCAATCCCTCAACAGATACTCCAGAAGCTGTCCTAGTTACCACTCTAACAACCATGGAGAATCTGTTATTTCAAAGAATAGACGCACTAGAAAATACTTTGGCGTCGTCGAGCTGTCGCCGCATATATTACGAGAAAATCAGATCAGATAACTTTTCCAAAGTGAATGCATGTGGATGGTTTGATTGAAAATGATTAATTGGTGCGTGGTAGAGGGTATTTTCTGTGGGGACATTACAAGCTGCAGTCTAGATGTGGCCTGAAGTGAACACGTGGCGTTGAATCCTGTGTCCGGTGTGCTTAGATGTTGTGCATGTTTGTAAACAAAGTAGTCGCCAGGTCTGTAAAACAGGGGTTCGGCAGATTGTGCCCAGGAGCCTGTTTTAATTAGGTGAGATGAGGCTTGTGTCTGGCTCACTGCAGCTAGTAGTCAAAACCTAACCTCCAACCACCTCCCTCTCTCCTCTAATTGGCGCTGTTTTTGGCCGAAGCTTTTCTCCGCCCTCGTGTCGTCTCATTAGCAAAACAGCTGCCGGCAGTACCTCGCTATCTACTGTAAACACGACACCCACTGCTGTGAAAGCTGCTATCATCTGACATATGCACCAGCGCCCATAATGACAAGGTGGTCATTCGTTTGCTGAGTCACATATGCCACAAGATTGATTGTTTTGAACTTTTTTCCCTACCTAGCTTGCGAAATATCGGCAACGTGTCGAAATGTATAGAGACTTCCATACTATGTGTTTCCTGTATAGCCATCTCAGTCACTGCACTCCCTCTTACACTGGAGCGCCAAAGAAACTACTAGGCATGCGTATCCAAATAGATATGTAAACATGCAGAATACAACGCTGCAGCCGGCCGATGTGGCCGAGCGGTTCTAGCCGCTTCAGTCTGGAACCGCGCGACCGCTACGGTCGCTTGTTCGAAGCCTGCCTCAGGCATGGATGTGTGTGATGTCCTTAGGTTAGTCAGGTTTAAGTAGTTCTACGTTCTATGCGAGTGATTACCTCAGATGTTAAGTCCCATAGTGCTCAGAGCCATTTGAACCATTTTTTGAACAACGCTGCAGTCGACAAGTGTCTGGCGCAGTTGTTGGAACGGTTACTGCTGCTACAACGGCAGGTTATCAAGATTTTAAGTGAGTTTGAACGTGGTGTTGCAGTCCCAGGTAGCGATGAAGTGGGGATTTTCCCGTACAACCATTTCACGAGCGTGCCGTGAATATCAGAAATCCAAATCTTCAAGATCGCTGCGACCGGAAGATCCTGAAAGAACGCGGCCAACGACGACTGAAGAGAATCGTTGAAAGTGAGAAGTGGAGCCCTTCCGAAAACTGCTACAGATTTCTGTTCTGGGTCATCAATAAGTGTCAGCGTGCAAAACCATTCAACGAAACCAGTTTAGTTATGGATCAAGTTTAATATGCTGAAATTTTAATGGAACAATGATCAATGTTAAAATAAATGTCCAAATATAAACTGATTTATTTCTTTTTATTATATAATCACCGGTTGTCGTAAGATGACTATAAAAAGCTATAATTAATGTTAGTCTGGTTGGGAATTTGGTAAGCTAGACTGGATACCTGGTGAAACAGTTGCGCAGTAATGCAAGGTTAACTTCCCCAGACAGCTCACAGCTTTTAAACCGCTTTTATAGTCTATCAGCACAGCTTTCATAACAAATTAATGCAACAACATTACAAGCTGCGCCAGAAAAATTTCTTATAGGAGCAGATATATACGCGTTATCCGGCGACCTAATTGAGGTAAGAATTTTTAATTTATTCAAAATGAATTTTCAGGGCCATGACGCAGCACTGCTGACGTCCAAAATTTTCCAGTTTAAATCCACAGTCAATTATTGAAAGGTTATAAGTGAGTCGCAATTTAACTGAGACGTTAGTCACATTGTATTATTGGTAGGTTACGGAATTTGTTGGGCAGTTACACTGAATGTGAATTACATAATTATATTTTTTACTGTTGGGAGATTATTATGGAATTTATCTGTGGGGAGGTTACAACGTCTCATGCCAAAAATATATGAAAAAACTGCATGACACGAGCCGACAGATACGCCAACATGCTCAGCAACTTCTCTTACGGTAAATCGATGGTTTTTCAAAACAATTTTCTTCACAGCTTCGACGTTATCATCTGCTGCTGTTGTTGTTGTTGATGTGCAGGACGTCCACAGCGAGGTTCGTCATTGGCATCTTCTCGGTCATTTTGGGAGAGTTTGCACCACACGTAAACATTTTTTTTCTTAGAGAAGACCCGCCGTAAGCCACTGTCAACATTTCCAGTGTTTTAGAGCATTTGATTCCATTTTTCACACAAAATTTGAAGCAAATTCTTTGCTCCATTTCTTATAATTATCTAAAATCGCTCAGCACACTAAAACACGTCTAACCTTTCTATCTGTGAAAGACAAACGAAGTATCCTCTACACTTGGTTCAAATGGCTCTGAGCTCTATGGGACGTAACATCTGAGGTCATCAATCCCCTAGACTTAGAGATACTTGAACCTAACTAACCTAAGGACAGCACACACATCCATGCCCGAGGCAGGATTCGAACCTGCGACCGTAGCGGTCGCGCGGTTCCAGACTGAACCGCTCGGCCACAGCGGCCGGCCCTCTACATTTGAAACTGAACACATTTCGGAACTTGTGTACCAACATAACAAAAAGAAAGATCGATAATCGAATGTACGTTGATCGCGCAATTTGAAAAGTCACCTTACTTTTTGGACAGCCCTCGTATGTTACAAGTAGTGGACCATTTCCTGGCAAGCAGCAGCACTGTTTAGGACAAAAAATATGTAACGGTAGCTTTTCCCGCGCTGACCACTTTACCTAAATTTCCGCTAGATATGTAGTACGACCATAGATAGAAAACTAATTGTGAAAGAAAACGGGCGAAAAGACGATCTCCTGCCTGCCGTATCAGAATAAAGCGTTTGCTTTGCCTGTAAGCATATCGAAGTTTATACACCTTAATCTTCGAAGCCGAGTAGTAAAAAAAAAAAAAAGTTGATACTTCCCCGGCAGTCTGCAGCTACCGTTAACTTCTTGCACCTTCAACACACACTTACGCTCGCAAATGTATTCGCAGACTTTGGCCTCCAGATGCTGTATAATGGGTCGTGTTTCGCAGCTTCGAGAACAATCTGTTTCACGTTAATGTACGCAGTTGGTAGCGAACTCCTGAGTGCTGGACTTTGCAGAATTCTTAACGAGTGTGTAAATGGCGGAATACATCTATCGACAGCAACTTGTTTGTTGGATCAGGGCTGCACGAAGGTTGCATCTAAAAAGTTAAAATAAAAGAAGTGTTAGCATTAAGGCAAATGCACGCGCCCTCTTATAACGACACAAGACGTGGATGTAATTATTTTGTGTGTGCTGATTCGTTGAGTTTCCTCAGCGAACAGCAGATGCCAATTGCTCGTTGTTGCAGAAGCAACGAAAAAAGCGTGCCAAATTTAAAAGAATGCAAAATCCCCAAGATTGGCAAAGTTTTACAGAAGTTCGAAATATGGCGCGTACTACAATGCGAGATGCTTTTAATAATTTCCACAACGAAATTCTGTCTCGAAATCTGGCAGAAAACCCAAAGAGATTCTGGTCATATATAAAGCACACCAGTGGCAAGACGCAATCAATACCTTCACTGCGCGATAACAACGGTGAAGTCACAGATGACAGTGCCACTAAAGCAGAGTTATTAAACACGGTTTTCCGAAACTCCTTCACCAAAGAAGTCGAAGTAAACATTCCTGAATTTCAGTCAAGAACAACTGCCAATATGAGAAGCATAGAAGTAGATATCCTAGGAGTAACGAAGAAGCTTAAATCAATAAATGCAAGGCCTCCGGTCCAGGTTGTATACCAGTCAGGTTCCTCTCAGAGTATGCTGATAAAATAGCTCCATATTTAGCAATTATATACAACCACTCGCTCACAGAAAGATCTGTACCTAAAGACTGGAAAATTGCTCAAATCACACTAATACCCAAAAAGGGAAGTAGGAGTAACCCGCTGAATTACAGGCCTATATCACTAACGTCGATTTGCAGTAGGGTTTTGGAACATATACTGTATTCGAACATTATGAAGTACCTCGAAGAAAACGATTTATTGACACATAGTGAGCACGGTTTCAGAAAATATTGTTCTTGTGAAACACAACTAGCTCTTTATAGCTATCGACAGGGGATGTCAAATTGATTCCATATTTTTACATTTACAGAAGGCTTTCGACACCGTTCCTCACAAGCGTCTTCTAACCAAACTGCGTGCCTACGGAGTGTCGCCTCAGTTGTGCGACTTGATTCGTGATTTCCTGTGAGAAAGGTCACAGTTCGTAGTAATAGACGGAAAGTCGCCGAGTAAAACAGAAGTAATATCCGGCGTTCCCCAAGGAAGTGTTATAGACCCTCTATTGTTCCTGATCTATATTAACCACATAGGAGACTATCTGAGTAGCCGTCTTAGATTGTTTGCAGATGATGCTGTTATTTACCGTCTTGTTAAGTCATCAGATGACCAAAACGACTTGAAAAATGATTTAGATAAGATATGTGTATGGTGGGAAAAGTGGCAATTGACCCTGAATAAGGAAAAGTGTGAAGTTATTCACACCAGTAGTAAAAGAAATCAGCTAAATTTCGATTACGCGATAAGTCACACAAATCTGAAGGCTGTAAATTCAACTAAATACTTAGGGATTACAATTACAAATAACCTAAACTGGAACGATCACATTGATAATATTGTGGGTAGAGTAAACTAAAGACTGCTATTCATTGGCAGAACACTCAGAAGGTGCAACAGCTCTACTAAAGAGACTGCTTACACTACGCTTGTCCGTCCTATTCTGGTGTATTGCCGCGCGGTGTGGGATCCGCATCAGGTGGGACTGACGGATGACATCGACAAAGTACAAAGAAGGGCAAGCTCGTTTTGTATTATCGCGAAATAGGGGAGATAGTGTCACAGACATGATACGTGAATTGGAGTGGCAATCATTAAAACAAAGGCGTTTTTGGTTGCGCCGGGATCTGATCATGAAATTTCGATCACCAGTTTTCTCCTCAGATTGCGGAAACAATTCTGTTGGCACCCACCTATAGGGAGAAATGATCATCATGATAAAATAAGAGAAATCAGGGCTCGCACAGAAAAAACCAAGAGCTCGTTTTTCCCGCGTGCAGTTCGAGAGTGCAACGGTAGAGAGACAGCTTGAAGATGGTTCATTGAACCCTCTGCCAGGCACTTTATTGTGATTATCAGAGTAATCACGTAGATGTAGTCTCAGCAGTCACCTCTCAAATCCCTCAACCAATCGCGTCAAGTTCCCAGTGGCGCCCAGCCAATGGCGTGGCACTTCAGCTGACAAAATTGCTTAAGATTTTTAAAACAATGGCTAACGGAATTTTGGCGATTAGAAGTGAGCCAGATTTCGCAACAAGCCAATTTCTTTCAGACCTCATTTCACCGAAATACGTGGTGTGATTGGAAAGTTTTAAGAATGGATCTGCTACTGCTTACTGGTTTGATGGGCAGGTACACAGAGGGTAGGGAGTGAGTCATTGCCTTGAACGCCTTCTGACAGGAAACTGTGTTTCCTTTATTCAGTTAGTTGTGGCAGCTGGTTGAGTGCGGGTCTGTTAGAGTTTGTTGCCGATTCTGTCTGCGAGTAAATGGACGTAAAAACGGATCAACGAGTTCGTGTGAAATTTTGTTTCAAAAGTGGGAAATCAGCTTCTGAGACTTACGAACTATTAAAACAGCCTTTGGAGATAATAATATGAGCCAGTCAAATGTTTTTGTCTGGTACAACAGATTTAAAAATGGCCGCGTATCATTTGAAGATGAACCACAGTCCGGTCGTCCTTCCACCTTAAAAACGAATGAAAATTTTGTGAAAGTTCGCGACTCAGTGCGCTCTGATCGTAGACTTACAGTTAAGGAGATTGTTGATGAACTTAATTTAAGTTTCTATGCAGTTCAGTCAATTTTAACTGAAGATCTGAACATGGCTCGAGTCTTTGCAAAATTTACTCCAAAAGTGTTGTCAAGCGATCAGAGACAATACCGACTTGAAGTCTGCCAAGAACTGATTAATCGGACTAAAAATGACCCAGAATTGTTAAACAGGGTAACTACAGGTGACGAATCGTGGATATATGGGTGTGATCCTGAAACAAAAGTGCAGTCTTCGCAGTGGAAGACTCCAGGTTCACCACGACCGAAAAAAAAAAAGCACAGCAAAATCGTTCAGAGGTGAAGCCAAAGTTGGTGATTTTTTTCGAGTCAACCGGTATTGTGCATTATGAATTTACCCCTGGAGGACAGACAATTAACCAGGAGTACTACGAATGTGTTGGGTTGGGTTGTTTGGGGGAAGAGACCAAACATCGAGGTCATCGGTCTCATCGGATTACGGAAGGACGGGAAAGAAAGTCAGCCGTGCCCTTTCGAAGGAACCATCCCAGCATTTAGGGAAATCACGGGAATCCTAAATCAGGATGGCCGGACGCAGGATTGAACCTTCGTCCTCCCGAAAGCGAGTCCAGTGTTGTAACCACTGCGCCACCTCGCTCGGTTTACAAATGTGTCTTCGAGCATTTGCGCGAAGAGGTGTGGAAGAGAAGGCGTGCATTGTGGAAAGACAGGAGTTGGTTGCTACACCACGACAATCTCCGGCTCATCGTGCTTCTCCATTGTTGAATTTTTGATCAAATTCAAAATTCCTGTGCTTCCATAATCGCCATATTCTCCTGATTTGACCACTGCGGACTTCTACCCGTCTCCTAAACTCAGATTTTCACTGAAAGGGAAGCGATTTGACTCGATTGAAGCCATCCAGCCAATTATGGAGAGCGTCCTTAATACACTTCAGGAAAAAAATTCCTAGGGATGTTTCCAAAAGTCGAAACACCGTTGGAGTCAAAAAAATGGTTCAAATGGCCCTGAGCACTATGGGACTTAACATCTATGGTCATCAGTCCCCTAGAACTTAGAACTACTTAAACCTAACTAACCTAAGGACATCACACACATCCATGCCCGAGGCAGGATTCGAACCTGCGACCGTAGCAGTCGCGCGGCTCCGGACTGTGCGCCCAGTGTGTTCAGTCAGAAGGGGATGATTTTCAAGTAGATGCATCACAGTAGCTTGTAAGTACCACCATTGTACAATTACAAGCCCATTCTTAAAACTTTCCAATCACACCTCGTAAGGAAGCACAAAACGTTAAAGACATTCGTATCAATATGGATCTAAGATGCTTATGACACCAAATATCAGTTAGAAACGGTAATATTCAAAAATTAGAATTTTCCAACATATATTGCTTTCGAATGTTGGGAGATACCTCGAACAAAACGTTGTATTGACATATAGTCAGAAAATATGGTTCCTGTGAAAGACAATATTTTCTTTATACACACGAAGTATTGAGTGTTGTCAACAGGGGATCTCAAACTGATTCCACGATTCTAGGTATTCACAAAGTTTGGACACAGTTCCTCTCTATCGGCTTATAATAATTAATCAAACAGCATTACAATGGAGTATCGTCTCAGGCGTACGACTGGATTCTCGGTTTCCTGCCTGGAACCTCGCAGTTCGGGATGACTGATGAAAAGTCATCGAGCACAACTTAGGTATCTGACGTTCTGCAAGGATGTGTTATAAGTGCTCTGGTGTTTCTAATCTATATAAACTGACTTCTGAGAAAATCTGAGCAGCTCTCTTACATTGTTTGCAGATGATGGCAGTCATTTACCGTCTATTAAACTCACCTGAAGATCAAAACGAGCTAGAAAATGAGTTACTTAGACAAGACTACTGCATGCTGAGTAATGTCGCAAGTTCTCAGAAGTATCATTGTCTGGTGTTCTGCGAATGGTATCACCCTGAATTTCACAAAGGCACATCATATTCTGTTCTGCACCTCTATGGGTACTGCATCAGTGATAAGCGTAAAACATGGTGATGAAATAATACATAGGATGGAAACATCAAAATTCTTAGGTGTCCATATTGATGAGAATTTAAATTGAAAAAAAAAAAACACATTTTAGAACTCCTAAAACAACTCAGTTCAGCCACATTTGCACTTAGAATCATAGCAAATTTTAGGGAGAGAGAAATCAGTAAGTTGATATATTTTGCTTATTTTCATTCAATAATGTCATATGGAATAATTTTCTGGGGTAGATCATCTTTAAGAAAGAAGGTCTTCATTGTCCAACATCTGTTTAAGGAGTTGGGCATTCTGACTACTGCTTCACACCACATTTATTCCCTTATGAAGTATGTTGTAAATAATCCACTACAGTTCAAAAGGAACAATGGGGTACATATTTACAATACTAGAAGAAAAAAATGACATTCATTACTCAGCGTTAAGGTTGTCTTTAGCACAGAAAGAGGTGCACAACGCTGCAAAAAAATTTTTTTTACCACTTACCTAGTGATATAAAATGTCTAACAGACAGTATGGCAAAATTTGAAAATACATTTAAAAAGTTTCTCCTTGACAACTCCTCCGATCCCGTAGAACAATTGCTATGTTTGTAATGTGCAAAATGTGGTTGGTAGGAATTGCTAACTCAATCTGTATATCTTGTTTTCATTCTGGGGAGAAAAATATAATTATATGGTGATGTTTAGAGCACAAATAGATGTACAAATTAATTTGTAATGTGAATGTAAAATGAGTCGTTTCACATCATGACGATTTATCGTGCAGAATGATCGAAGGAATATGAAAGAAAGTAAGTACGTAAGTAAGTAACTAACTAACTGACTAAATAATGAAAAGTGTGAGGTCGTCCCCATGAATGTGTGTTTAAACAGTTATTAACCATTTAGTAATTAACTGCTTATCAAATAACTTGCAACTGCTCAGCCTTGATAATTCAGTCTATCATATTAGCCTTGTCTTAGGCTGAAAATACCTATCATACTGCCGTCATAGGCAGAAAACATATATACTTATAATTAATTAAACATCAGAAGATACATCACAATGACAGTTTGGGTAAAAAAATGGAAATGTCGTGTGGCTAGGGCCTACTGGTCGGGTAGACCGTTCGCCTGGTGCAGGTCTTTCGATTTGACGCCACTACGGCGACCTGCGCGTCGATGGGGATGAAATGATGATGATTAGGACAACACAACACCCAGTCCCTGAGCGGAGAAAATCTCCGACCCAGCCGGGAATCGAACCCGGGCCCTTAGGATTGACAGTCTGTCACGCTGACCACTCAGCTACCAGGGCGGACACAGTTTGGGTGAGGTTAATAAGGCTTGATTCTGCCTACATCTCGAATGGGCAGAGTTCTTACTTTCTTTACACTGAAGCCATTCTTCCCCGGAGTAGCTGTCACAGCACACTAGACAATTTTATTCTAAACTGTCCTCTTCACTCTCACACATTTTACCACTCGTTTGTAAAACCTACCGTTCAACACACTTCCCCTGCCCTTTGCCTTTTCCATTTACTTGTGTTGTTTTACCTTTCCCTTTACTTTTTCACATTTTTTGATTGTTGATGTTCACTTTCCTTTTCTTACTTTGCTCTTCTACTAAGGTTTGTTTTACTGGAGTATCGGTTAAAATGGCGGGTTTTCTAAGACGTCTCTTGTTTGTCCCAATCCTTTTATTAAAAGGAATCCACTAAATTTCGGTTATACGATTAATCACAGAAACCGAAAAGCTGTCATTTCAACCTGATTCTTAGGGATAAGAATTACGAATAACTTAAGCTGGAACTATTACACAGATAATGTTGTGAGAGAAGCGGACCAGAGACTGCTGTTTATAAGCAGAACACTTGGAAGAAACACCAGGTCTACTAAAGAGACTGCCTACATTGCACTTGTCCGTCCTCTTCTGGAAGTCTACTGCGTGGTGTGGGATCCAAACCACACCGTATGCACAAATGACATCGACCTGCGACCTAGTTGTAGCAAAAGTGTGATTCATCCGAAGAGCTGACGCTATTACACTGATCGACAGTCGAACCCCAATGGTCCCGCGCTCACTCCAATCTAACTGACGATGTCGTTGGGTCAACACGTGAACACGTAGGAGTGGTCTGCTGTAGAGCTCCATGTTCAACAATGTACAGTGAACACTGTGCTCTGAAACACTTGTGCGTGCACCAGTGCTGTGGTTTCTCTGCAGAGATGACACAGATCACCATCTATCCTACTTTACAGAGCAGACAAGCTTATGAACCCCATGTGAAAAGTCATGGACGTCCAACCATTTAGCGCCTAGTAGTAGTTTCACTGTTCTTCTACCTCTTTCTGTAGATGCTCACGACAGTAGCAGGTTCTAATGGTACTTGAATGACATAATCATTACGGCAGCTCACCTCAACCTCTCGATACCAGCAATATTCTGTGTTTCTGTAAAATAGTTAACGTATTTCTGTCACAACATTCAGATTTGATTTCATTAATGTAGAGGTACTTTGATACATCGATATGTTTATATTGCAATGATATTATTCTTATGTGTATTCTTTCTTTTGTCACTATGACCTTTGACGTACTTGTAACTCTGATTTTTGGGCGCGTAAGCGGTTATTAGAGAGTCAAGTCTTGGTCGTCATGTTGAAAAGACGCAAATTGTAGTCAGTTTATGAAATGTGAACTTTAACAGTGAGGAAGATATTTTCAAGTATGTTTTATATTGTGAAGTGATGTTGCAACAAAAGTAATAAAAAAGAAGTGTAACTTAAATTCGGAGTGCTGATTACTTTTTTACATCACCAAAAGTTTAATCTCCAAGAATGGTTTGTGAAGCGCATGCATAAAACTTGCGAATATCGCAGAATAACACCTAGGCCTTTTTGCATCCGAGCTTGGAATCACCACCAACTAGATTTTCGACGGTTGAGCCATGAGTTCACAACGGACCGGCGTGGGAAACACGAAAAGATGAGTGCCTAGTTTATCCATTATTTCAAGAAATAACTTTAATAACTGTGCTCTAATGACATCTGCCACATAATATAACTTTGTTGTTGCCCGAAAATGCAATATTTAGCAGCGTGAGCAACACTACAATCATAATTTTTGACCTTTATTGTGGCAGGGTTGTTAGAAGGTGGACCTTCGACCAGCTTCACCGTCTTCGAGGTTCTAGTTCACAGGGTCTGAGCAGTATTAATCAGTCCTTTGCCAACGTGGCTTATCTTAATGGATTTCCCCATTTGCAGCCCATATCTTCTCTAAGGTGTTCCCGCGTCCGTGCCTGCTCCTCTTACATGCTTTTGTTACCGCGTCACGTGCACACAGCGCCATCAGGCGTCATCCAACATCGCGTTGTTTTGGCTGATCAGTGCAAATGCGACGCCGATGCGGATATACATGCACCGACACGTAGACAAGGAATCAGTTTGGGATTCGTGTATTTCCGAAACTCGTGTGATAAACACGGAAACGTGAACTATTGCGATGTTATTATCAAATGCGTCTAAACAAGACCAACGTGCTGTTATTTTCTTAGCTGGCGACGGAGAAACACTGCTTGACATTCATCGGAGAATGAGGAATGTGTGTGCGGCGATAAGGCAGACAAGTGGTTCAAATGGCTCTGAGCACTATGGGACTCAACTTCTGAGCTCATCAGTCCCCTATATCTGAGAACTACTTAAACCTAACTAACCTAAGGACATCATCACACACATCCATGCCCGAGGCAGGATTCGAACCTGCGACCGTAGCGACCGCGCGATTCCAGACTGCAGGGCATAGAACCGCTCGGCCACTCCGGTCGGCAGTCAACATTGTCAAAAGCTTTCTCCAAGTCTACAAATGCTAGAAACGTAGGTTTGCCTTTCCTTAATCTATTTTCTAAGAAGTCGAAGGGTCAGTATTGCCTCATGTGTTCAAACATTTTTACGGAATCCAAACTGATCTTCCCCGAGGTCGGCTTTTCCCAGTTTTTCTATTCGTCTGTAAAGAATTCATGTTAGTATTTTGCAGCCATGGCTTATTAAACTGATAGTTCGGTAATTTCGATAGTTAAAACGTTATTACTAAAGAAATCTCAGAACAATGACCCAAATAACTCTCTTAATATCAAATTTACATACCGGGTGATCAAAAAGTCAGTATAAATTTGAAAACTTAATAATGTAGATAGAGAGGTAAAAATTGGTACACATGCTTGGAATGACATGGGGTTTTATTGGAACCACTCCATATTGCTAGAAGCGTAAAAGATCTCTTGCGCGCGTCGTTTGGTGATGATCGTGTGCTCAGCCGCCACTTTCGTCATGCTTGACCTCCCAGGTCCCCAGACATCAGTCCGTGCGATTATTGGCTTTGGGGTTACCTGAAGTCGCAAGTGTATCGTGAGCGACCGACATCTCGAGGGATGCTGAAAGACAACATCCGACGCCAATGCCTCACCATAACTCCGGAAATGCTTTACAGTGCTGTTCACAACATTATTCCTCGACTACAGCTATTGTTGAGGATTGATGGTGGAAGTATTGAGCATTTCCTGTAAAGATCATCATCTTTGCTCTGTCTTACTTTGTTATGCTAATTATTGCTATTCTGGTCAGATGAAGCGCCATCTGTCGGACATTTTTTGAACTTTTGTATTTTTTTGGTTCTAATAAAACCCCATGTCATTCCAAGCATGTGTACGCTCGGGAACGATGCTACTTGTGCATACGGTACGTGGGCCCCAACCTGGTATACGCGATCGCAACGCACTCCAGCTACAGTTGAGGGATGTTTCCAGTTCGTAAAACACACTGTTTACTCAACACGCTCGCGTAAAATTCCGACGTTAGCTCTATTAAAAAGCACATTTCCTCCATCGTCCACGAAAAGGAAAGTACCATGTCCAATCAATAAGGACACAGGCTTATAAAAGTTCCATTACAAACAGTGCGCTACAAATTTGGAATACTTCTCGGCATGAGATAAACATTATTTCATCACTCTCACATTTTAGTAAAACCCCAAGGTCAGTCTTACTTGATCACCGCTCCTACCCGGTAGCAGAATCTTGGCAACATGTGAATTAGGAAGGGTAAAAAAAAAAAGGAACAAAATATCTTTATAGAAGCAGCGCAAGCTGTCTTGTAGATCAAGCCAATCGAACAAAGTAAAAAAAAAAGGTGTACTTATATTTCCGTAAGATCAAATATTATAGCATATACTTATATTAAATTAATAATAAAGTACCAGAACCAAATAAAAACACGAATGTTAGGCAAAAAAAAAATTTGGAAATGTCAAGACGCGAACCACCGCCCCAACAAAAACTCATAAGGCGGCAGACACGCCACTCACCACATCAAACCAACAACGCTACCTTTATAACTAATCATACACTCCTGGAAATGGAAAAAAGAACACATTGACACCGGTGTGTCAGACCCACCATACTTGCTCCGGACACTGCGAGAGGGCTGTACAAGCAATGATCACACGCACGGCACAGCGGACACACCAGGAACCGCGGTGTTGGCCGTCGAATGGCGCTAGCTGCGCACCATTTGTGCACCGCCGCCGTCAGTGTCAGCCAGTTTGCCGTGGCATACGGAGCTCCATCGCAGTCTTTAACACTGGTAGCATGCCGCGACAGCGTGGACGTGAACCGTATGTGCAGTTGACGGACTTTGAGCGAGGGCGTATAGTGGGAATGCGGGAGGCCGGGTGGACATACCGCCGAATTGCTCAACATGTGGGGCGTGAGGTCTCCACAGTACATAGATGTTGTCGCCAGTGGTCGGCGGAAGGTGCACGTGCCCGTCGACCTGGGACCGGACCGCAGCGACGCGCGGATGCACGCCAAGACCGTAGGATCCTACGCAGTGCCGTAGGGGACCGCACCGCCACTTCCAGCAAATTAGGGACACTGTTGCTCCTGGGGTATCGGCGAGGACCATTCGCAACCGTCTCCATGAAGCTGGGCTACGGTCCCGCACACCGTTAGGCCGTCTTCCGCTCACGCCCCAACATCGTGCAGCCCGACTCCAGTGGTGTCGCGACAGGCGTGAATGGAGGGACGAATGGAGACGTGTCGTCTTCAGCGATGAGAGTCGCTTCTGCCTTGGTGCCAATGATGGTCGTATGCGTGTTTGGGGCCGTGCAGGTGAGCGCCACAATCAGGACTGCATACGACCGAGGCACACAGGGCCAACACCCGGCATCATGGTGTGGGGAGCGATCTCCTACACTGGCCGTACACCACTGGTGATCGTCGAGGGGACACTGAATAGTGCACGGTACATCCAAACCGTCATCGAACCCATCGTTCTACCATTCCTAGACCGGCAAGGGAACTTGCTGTTCCAACAGGACAATGCACGTCCGCATGTATCCCCTGCCACCCAACGTGCTCTAGAAGGTGTAAGTCAACTACCCTGGCCAGCAAGATCTCCGGATCTGTCCCCCATTGAGCATGTTTGGGACTGGATGAAGCGTCGTCTCACGCGGTCTGCACGTCCAGCACGAACGCTGGTCCAACTGAGGCGCCAGGTGGAAATGGCATGGCAAGCCATTCCACAGGACTACATCCAGCATCTCTACGATCGTCTCCATGTGAGAATAGCAGCCTGCATTGCTGCGAAAGGTGGATATACACTGTACTAGTGCCGACATTGTGCATGCTCTGTTGCCTGTGTCTATGTGCCTGTGTTTCTGTCAGTGTGATCATGTGATGTATCTGACCCCAGGAATGTGTCAATAAAGTTTCCCCTTCCTGGGAAAATGAATTCACGGTGTTCTTATTTCAATTTCCAGGAGTGTAGTTTGTTACCCCTTGCTAAAAACGTTAATCGTAGATAATTATGTTACTAATTGAAATCTGATTATAACAAATTGTACCAAGAACAAAGCGTTTTGGATGGATCTTCAGTGTGTCGCTGTCTTCAAATAGCCTACTCTCATAATACGCAAGAGACAATAATTATTTTGCTACTAATATGTTTCTCATTGTTTTATTGGAACGAATCACACAGTTAACAACAGGTTTTCCAGTGATTCTCAATTTGCTGGTGCTCAGAAACGGTATATATACATATAGGCTTCAAATAAATGCCAATATGGCGCCTCACAACTCTGTACTGAAGGGAGACGGCGTGCGTGTGACGTAGGTGGCGTTGCGCCATCTCATTGGTCAACGCTCAGACGCACGCTCAGAATGTCTGACATGCCAGATACTGCTCTGCACGTTCGGAAAGACTCCCGACCGTGCTGTTCCGCGCTATGACGTCAGAAACTCGGCACGCTCAACGCTCGAATGCACGGTCCGTGTGCCGACGGCTTTAGCGAAGCCCGACGGCGCTTAACTTTGGTGTTCTGGCGGGAATCCGTGTTACCACTCCGGCAAAGCCATTAGTTCAGTGAGTCAATAAGGTAATTCAAAACTTTGGTTTTAAGTATGATATATTTTAATTTAATGTAGGGAAAATTTGCTTAGTTGATACTTTCTGTTTGTTATCTTGTGTTTACTTAACAAAAATCGAATCACATCCGCCTTTGCCGGCCGCGGTGGTCTCGTGGTTCTAGGCGCGCAGTCCGGAACCGTGCGACTGCTACGGTCGCAGGTTCGAATCCTGCCTCGGGCATGGATGTGTGTGATGTCCTTAGGTTAGTTAGGTTTAAGTAGTTCTAAGTTCTAGGGGACTAATGACCACAGCAGGTGAGTCCCATAGTGCTCAGAGCCATTTGAACCATTTTTTGAACATCCGCCTTCGCGCTAACGCCTTTCAAATGTCGCACTGTGTGTAGAATTCACTCGCCAAGTCAAAGACAAACCGACGCTAGCCGCCAATGTCAGTGGTTGCCGAGGAGTCGAACAGAAACGCCTGGTGAAGTAGCAGAGGTTTCTGTTTTGGACACAGCATTAACTTTAATGTCTGTTTTTCACGTACTTTTGCGAAGAAGTCAATTAGATCAGAATATTTCACTGTAGAGTGGAGATTACTTCAAGCTTTTTCCGTAAATTTTAGTGCATTAGTTTCGTATGTACCTACGACGTTTGTATCACGGATTTACTTCAAGCTTTATTCACTTTTCGTAGTCCATTAAAACAACATTATGTGCAGGTAGTAATTCGTGCTACTTAGGCAATTACGAGAAAATCGCAAGGAAGTTTTATCTGTCGAATATATATCGGTGCAGTGATCCAGCTCCGTATGGCGCCTCGGAAGAATTACTGTCGGTAAGCCTCTGTATTAGTTCCAATTTCTTCATTTTTTCGTCGTGGTAATTTCGCGACACGTGTATGAGAGGCAGTAATACGTTCCCCGATTTTTCCCAGAAATTACTCTTGAAATTTCAACAGCAAACCTCTCCATGATGCATAATGTCTCTCTTGTAACGACTGCCACTGAAATTTGCCTCTCTCGCAGACTGAAGGATCCCGCGACGAAAGATGTTGGTGTGTGTGTGTGTGTGTGTGTGTGTGTGTGTGTGTGTGTGTGTGTTTTGGGGGAAGAGACCAAACAGCGAGGTCATCGGATTAGGGAAGGATGGGGAAGGAAATCGGCCGTGCCCTTTCAAAGGAACCATCCCAGCATTTGCCTGGAGCGATTTAGGGAAATCACGGAAAACCTAAATCAGGATGGCCAGACGTGGGACTGAACCGTCGTCCTCCCGAATGCGAGTCCAGTGTGCTACCACTGCGCCACCTCATTCGGTCTCTGTCTCTCGTATCAGTCGTACCTGGTACGAGTTCCAGAGCGATGAGTAATTTTCGACAATCTCTGGAACAAGCGCCATGTAAGCAACTCCTTTAGTGGACGAGTTACATTTCCTTAAAGCGAAGTTGTCATTCAAAATGGTAGAAAATTCGAAGTTTCCACAGCCCATTGTTCGAAGCAGTGTCACGGCCGCCGTGGGAAGCTCTCAGCCGGTGACGCAGAGCTCAGGTAGAAAACTTGTGTAGCGACGCATTCTCCGGAAAATGACTTACACTGCAGTATGCGTGCAAACATATTTGCCGAAAAAGCTGACGAGCGACGTGTGCAGGCTGCCGAACCCAGCACATCCAGCTCAGCCAGGTCGGCCTTTTTTCGTCAAGAAGAACGGTGGAATTGCTCTCTAGGAACATTTAGAGTTACAGGCAGGGTTAGTATACTGTCCAGGAACTGCAGACTAAACGTAAGTAACGAAAACACTTTGGTCAAAACGTAATTTTTGGTCCGCCATATTGGACTAGTGAATTTGAATTTTGAAAATCTGACTTCGGATTTGTGTTCAGCAGCATCAAGAAAACAGGGTGCTCCATTGATAGTGACCGGGCCAAATATCTCACGAAATAAGCATCAAAAGAAAAAACTACAAAGAACGCAACTTGTCCAGCTTGAGAGGGGAAACCAGATGGTGCTACTGTTGGCGCGCTAGATGGCGCTGCCACAGGTCAAACGGATATCAACTGCATTTTTTAAAATAGAAACCCCCATTTTTTTATTACGTATTCGTGTAGTACATAAAGAAATATGAATGTTTTAGTTGGACCACTTTTTCGCTTTGTGATAGATGACGCTGTAATAGTCACAAGCATATGGCTCACAATTTTAGACGAACAGTTGGTAACAGGTAGGTTTTTTTAAATTAAAATGCTGAACGTAGATACGTTTGAGCATTTTATTTCGGTTGTTCCAATGTGGCACATGTACCTTTGTCAACTTATCATTTCTGAGAACGAATGCTGTTACAGGTGATTACCTGTAAATACCACATTAATGCAATAAATGCTCAAAATTATGTCCGTCAACCTCAGTGCATTTGGCAGTACGTGTAACGACATTCCTCTCAACAGCGAGTAGTTCCCCTTCCGTAATGTTCGCACATGCATTGACAATGCGCTGACGCATGTTGTCAGGCGCTGTCGGTGGATCACGATAGCAAATATCCCTCAGTTTTCCCCACAGAAAGAAATCCGGGGACGTCAGATCCGATGAACATGCGGGCCATGGTATGGTGCTTCGACGACCAATCCACCTGTCATGAAATATGCTATTCAATACCGCTTCAACTTATGTGCCGGACATCCATCATGTTGGAAATACATCACCATTCTGTGATGCAGTGAATAGTCTTGTAGTAACATCGGTAGAACTTTACGTAGGAAATAAGCAAACATTGCAACATTTAGATTGCCATCGATAAAATGGAGGCCAATTATCCTTCCTCCGATAATACCGCACCATACATTAACCCGCCAAGGTCGCTGATGTTCCACTTGTCGCAGCCATCGTAGATTTTCCGTTGCCCAATAGTGCATATTACGCCGGTTTACTTTACCGCTGTTGGCGAATGACACTTCGTCGCTAAATAGAACGCGTGCAAAAAATTTGTCATCCACACGTAATTTCTCTTGTGCCCAGTGGCAGAACTGTACACGACGTTCAAAGTCGTCGCCATGCAATTCCTGGTGCCTAGAAATATGGTACGGGTGCAATCGATATTGATGTAGCATTGTCAACACCGACGTTTTTGAGATTACCGATTTTTGTGCAGTTTGTCTGCTACTGATGTGCGGATTAGCCGCGACAGCAGCTAAAACACCTACTTGGGCATTATCATTTGTTGCAGGTCGTGGTTGACATTTCACATGTGGCTGAACAGTTCCTGTTTTCTTAAATAACGTAACTATCCGGCGAACGGTCCGGACACTCGGAGGATGTCGTCCAGGATACCGAGCAGCATACATAGCACACGCCCGTTGGACATTTTGATCACAATAGCCACACATCAACACGATATGGACCTTTTCCGCAATTGGTAAACGGTCCATTTTAACACGGGTAATGTATCACGAAACAAATACCGTCTGCACTGGCGGAATGTTACGTGATACCACGTACTTATACGTTTGTAACTATTACAGCGGCATCTATCACAAAGTGAAAAAAGTGGTTGAACTAAAACATTCATATTTCTTTACGTACTTCAGGAATATGTAATAAATAATGGGGGTTCCTACTTTAAAAAAAACCGCAGTTGATATCCGTTCTATGGCAGCGACATCTAACGGGTCAACCATGGCCCTGTCTGGTTTCCCCCTTCAAGCTAGACAAGTTTCGTTCTTTGTAGTTTTTTCGTTTGATGCTTATTTCGTGAGATATTTGGCCCGGTCGCTATCAATGGACCACCCTGTATGTAACGATATGTAGTTTTTATAGAAACTGAACTAATAATACATGCAAAAGTTTTCCGTAAGCTTTGAACAGTTTTTCTCGAGAAATGATTTTTCAAAACTGCGTGCAACATAAAAAAGCGGTTCAACCTATTAACTTCTACTTTTGACACCTCGAGAAGTAAGCCTTTTCTTTGGACCTTGTACCGATAATATATCTTATATTTGTTACTATTAACTATTTTTTGTACACCCATAAAGAGTCAAAAAAGCCTTAGGACCATATTGTTAAATTTATGGGTATTTCATAAGCTCCCAAAAATTCCATGTATTATTTGTTGAATCCTGCCTAGTCGACGAATATGGGTTGTCTAGGAAACATGCTTTCTCGGATCGCTAGACAACAATTGAAGCAAATCGTATTAATATGTTTAATTACGAAAAGGAAAAAAATACAAGGTGTAGTTTGTGCTAAACAAATGTGTCGCAAGCAAAGGGGGACAGACACAATAAAAAATGTTCTTCAGTATAACAATTCCAAGGTTGAGCTACATAGAATGTATGAACACGGTAATGAACTTTGACGCATCTATTCAGGTCGCCGGTCTTGAAGCTTCTCGTAGGACTGGGCCGCAGTGTTTATGTTCTCTTCGCCTGAAGGCCGCTGCTGTTGGGTTGTCGTCCTGGAGAGGGATCGGTCCGCGTGAAATTGGCCGACGTCTTCTTCACAACCATCTCCGCTCCATCGTTGGCAACTGGCGTTCCTGCGCATGGCTTTACGCCATAACGGTATTGACTGATGTTATCCATTTTTCATTTCAGGGGCTACACTGCAAGCAGTCTCTGTACATCAAACTCAAAGACCCTTGATCAAACCATAATTATGGGCACCATTGTTTTTGTACTGAAAATCTAAAATAAAGTTGAAAGTATGATCAATCATAATCCCTAAAAGCATCCTCTGTCATTTCATAGCCTAAAAAAACTTCGCTTGTTTCTTATTCATTTGAATGAGAACGTGGACTTACAGCTCTTCCTATGAATCCCAGTCTCGCATCTGCTTTTCCTACAATTTCTTTTACGTGATCATTCCACGTAAGAACGCTGCGGATCCTTGATACGAGGTGGAGAAGATTTGTCAGGCTCGGTTCTCCCAGACGACGGGACATACGTATTTGATTTACGCAGAATACGCAGCGTGGGGAGCAGAATATTTATCACAATTGTCACTCCCAATTGCCGCTGCCACTTTTGCGGCTGTTGGTTGTTATTGGCTGTCGGCAGAAAACACGGGTGCGTGATTCATGACAGGCACAACCCACTCCCCCCCCCCCCCCCCTCCCCGTTTGTGATGGATGGGGTTCGTAAACGAGCAATTACACGCACGTCTCAAGTCGCCATATCAGCAGGGAACACCGCATACATCGCTGTACAGCGAACAGTGCAGTCGTGCTGAAGCCTTCTGCACATCGGAGCGAATGGAAGCCAACACTAGCGAACGAGCATTCGCAGACGATTCACCTGTGTTCGCTACAATTCGCCTATGAAGTATCGCTTACACCAGAGGGCACGAGACAACGACCGTAACCTACGAACGCCGCGTCATTGCGCTTTGGCTGTAAGAAGGCGAGTACAAGGTATTTTATGTACTTGAAAATGCACCTTTTTCTTCGCAAAAGTGCCTCCAAAATTCAGGTGCGTGTTATACTAGAAATTAATATAAAAATATCCAGTATTTGATTTAAAATTCCCGCCAGTCTTCGAAAAGTCCATATATATTCGCTGCATTGGGAAACCTGTCTCCATCTTCAACATTGGATTCAAGTGGCAGCATTGCACCGATGCGACGAACAGGATTTGCGGGGATTCACAAGCTTGCTAACACTGTATCCCTCCCACCCTGCCATCACAAACCCGGAATTCTATCTAGCCTGTTATGCATCATTGCCGCCTACTGTGCCACTGAACTTTAAAGTGATTTTTGTTATAGGTGACAGCACAATTTTCTTTTGTTTTAGTAGCTAGTTTCTTAAAGCCAACGGCCTTGACGCAGTGGTAGCACCGGTACCAGTCAGATCACCGAAGTTTAGCGCTGTCGGGCTGGGCTAGCACCTGGATGGGTGACCATGCGGTCTGCCGAGTGCTGTTGGCAAGCGGGGTGCATTCAGCCGTTGTGAGGCAAACTGAGGAGCTACTTGATTGAGAAATAGCGGCTCCGGTCTAGTAAAGTGACATACGGCGGGGAAAGCGGTGTGCTGACCACATGCCCCTCCACATCCGCATGCAGTGACGCCAGTGGGCTGAGGATGACACGGCGGCCGGTCGGTCCCGTTGGGCCTTATGGCCTGTTCGGGAGGAGTTCTAGTTTAGTTTATTAATGGACAAAAATAAAAGGTATTCATATGACGCGGGCCTTAAATTGAAAGTAATACCATATGCAGAAGAACGTGGAAACAGATCAGCTGAGCGACATTTCGGCTCTCCATCAGCAGGAAAATCATTCACGATTGGCGGGTTAGTAAAGAAGAACTGAAAAAAAAGAGGAAGACTAAATGCGCAAATGGAGGACTGAATGCAAAATGGCCAAAAATTGAAGTTGACAGTTTTCAGGGATTTTAAAGGGCAATTCGGTTTCGTAAACTAAGAACTTTTTTCTAATCTGGCTATGCAATCTGATGATAAAAATGGTGGCCGGCTGTAATAGCCGAGCGGTTCTAGACGCTACAGTCTGGAACCGCGCAACCGCTACGCTCGCAGGTTCGAATCCTGCCTCGGGCATGGATGTGTGTGATGTCCTTAGGTCAGTATGTTTAAGTAGTTCTAAGTTCTAGGGGACTGATGACCTCAGAAGTCAAGTCCCATAGTGCTCAGAGCCATTTGAACCATTTTGGCACGGTCTTTGCCTCTGCGCAGTGTGATATATTCTTAGTTGAAGTGTGGTAGGCGATGGACGTATTCAGAAGTGCTGAGTTTACTTATGATTGTATCTGTTAGATGAAGAAATATTTACTTTAAAAGACAGCAAGAATGCATATCATGTAGGTATTGAAAGGGAAAAAAGAATATAAATTTTGAATAAGATTATTTTTTTAAAGAAAAGAAGTTTGAGGTAAGACTGCAGCACTATGCAGCTAGTTTCTCGGAATGATTGTTGTCAGCTAGTTAACTCTGTTCACTTGCTGAGAGCTGAAAGAAAGGCCGTCCCACATCCCAGACTCATGCACCAAGATATGGATTAAGCTGTCTGGCTTTTATAGAAGATCTCTGTTAACATTGTACCCTTTTAGAATCTTTGTACACTTTATTAACCATAGTATTGTTAGGGCAATGTTGTATGTGACGGTGATATGAAGTTTTACTCTGTTTTGAATAAATACTTGATTCTAAAACAGTTGTCTTGGAATATCATTCCATGAGAATACTCCCCATCTCACTGTTTAAATAAGGTTTCTCATTACAAATTACCACATTGCACCATATGGTATGTAACAGCTTGAATATTGTTTGGAAATTTTATTTAAAAAACAGAAATCTAACGTAGCTGCTGCTTGCTTGCTGTTTGCGGTTGCGCTTTCGAGAACTCTGCGATATTGTTGTCAAAACGTGAGGTAAGTGGAAATTCTGATTAGCGCGAGAAATAATTTTGCTTCAATTGCGCATTTAATATAAAGACAATGTGTATTTAGACCAGTTACAGTTCAATTAAAACTAGGTGTTTAGTCAAAGGTTAGCATACCAGTTTAAGTTGGAAAACAGTTTTTTGTCTCATAGTTTTGGTAATACGTAGACTTTTTTTTAAACTGGGACGTAAACTTTGGCTGAATTCGATACATAAACACATAGTAGAGAACTTATAAAATTTACTTGACACTACTTGATCAGAAAAACCGTAAAATAATGATTTACACAACTCAGTATAACAGGCACAATTTTCTACCACCCATAAAATAATAATTAAAACTTTTTTTGCAATGTATGTCTGCACCTCGCACACCTGGCAATGAAAGCATCTCATGTAGTGTCGCAATAAGGTAGGATTAATAAACCTCTAAGGTTGCATTAAGTTGCCAACACTTGACAAGGATTAGGAAATTTCTTTTGACACTGGCTTGGTTCACAACCGCTACGCAGCATACAGCGGGAAATGGCGCCGGATTAGTACTACTGATAATATCTACTGGAGAGCCACGGATGTTACATAATATCAGAAATTTCGTCAGAAAACAACCATAATTAATTCGTGGAAACCATTATCACCAAGGGCAGACACTCACAGGGTTTTACCATGTTGCGAGAAAATTAAAATGATGCCCCTGAGAGACTAGTGTCTTCGACATAAAACTTGTTTAAAGAGGAACATACTGATCACACGCTATTATTTAGTCAGCCATATAGCACTAGAACTTGACCCAAGTCTCAGTTACCACTGGACAAAAAATTAACTGAAACATCAAGTGCCAACAGCACGAGTAAAACAACCAACACCCTTGAAAATTCCTGGCAGATTAAAACTGTGTGCCGGACCGAGACTCGAACTCGGGACCTTAGCATTTCGCGGGCAAGTGCTCTACCACCTGAGCTACCCAAGCACGAGTCACGCCCGGTACTCACAGCTTTACTTCTGCCATTATCTCGTCTCCTACCTTCCAAACTTCACAGAAGCTCTCCTGCGAACCTTGCAGAACTAGCACTCCTGAAAGAAAGGATATTGCGGAGACATGGCTTAACCACAGCCTGGGGGATGTTCCCAGAATGAGATTTTCACTCTTCACACAAAGGTCCCGAGTTGGAGTGTCGGTCTGACACACAGTTTTAATCTGCCAGGAAGTTCCATATCAGCGCACACTCCGCTGCAGAGTGAGAAATCTGATTCTTCAGCCAACACCCTTGTTTGCTTTTGCTTTTTTTTTTCTTAAATAGAAAGATGGCCTTTCAGTATACTTAAATATCAGTTTCTACATAAATCGACAATGATGAGGCAAAACATTATGACGACCTGCTCAATAGCTTGTTCGTCTATCTCTTGAGCGAAATACGTCACTGATTCTGGGTATCAGGTAGCCGACGTTTTGTTGGTAGGTTCGTGGAGGTATGTGGCATTAGATGCCTACGCCCAGATCGTGTAATTCCCGTAAACAACGGGGCGCTGATTTGCGCACGCGGTGATGGCGCCTGATAGCGACCCAGATGGGTTCCATACGATTTACATCAGGCGAATTTGCTCGTCAAGACATCAACGTAATATGTAAATTCAGCAAAAAAAAAAAAATCAGCTCAATGGGACATTAAGGGAAATCAGCGGCGACGAGCGAAAATGTGTACTGGGCCAGGATTCGAACCCGGGATCTCGTGCTCACTGGGCAGTCGTGGTAACCATTGCGCCATCCGGGGCTCCGTGTTACCACCACTACACGGAATATCTCGGCACGCTCTCACAATCGATCTACATTCCCACCGAGTGCCACCTATTTACAGTAGCTGTTCACCGTACACCTTTTCGCTACTCACAGTTCGAATCCACGGTCCGGTATACATTTCCGCTCGTTGTTCCATTTAACGTCACGTTGTAGCTGACAGCAATGATCCCCCTTTAATATATGTACAGGGAATGTTTGAAATGAGTAGTGGCAGCCATGGGCAGGTGGCAGCACTGCGGGTTCGTGACAGTTAGCGGGTAAACAGTCCGCCATTTGCGAAATCATGGATCAGTGGAACGGACAACAGCGTCGGTTACCCATAAAAATGTTTTATAGAAGCAATGATAATTACATACGAAGGGCTTATTTCCAATAGTGGTACAAGTCCATTACCTCCACTTTTCTGCCTATAAAGCTTCTGAAATTAATGATCCAAACAGAAAGAAAGGTTCATCTTTAGCAAGAAACCATATGCTTGAATATTTCTGGTACCTCAACTGCAGATTTTTCAGTGCTCATTTAACTTCAGGACTCTGTATCTGAAAATGAACAAAAATGGACTTTTACCAATATTGAAATAAGCCAGATTATAGTTTGGTAGCAGCGCAGGAGTGTTTCGACGTTTTTATAATTTACGACGTCGTGATGCCGTTCCGTCGAAACACGCGACAAAATGTTGGATTAATAACTTCTAAGAGACTGGATCTTCTCTCAAGAAAAAAACCAACAAGACGACAAAGAAGTGTGCAATCTCTAGCGAACATTGATGTTATACACGAGTCTGTCTTACGGAGCCCACGGCGTTCAATTCGTAAGCAAACACCAGTGGTTGGAATGTCCCAGGAGAGTGTTCGCAGAATTCTTCATCTTGATTTAAAATTTCATCCGTACAAACTACAGATGGTGCAGCAATTTAAGGACAACGATTACCGGTTACGATTAGGATTTTCTCAACAAATGATAACAGAAATAAACAATGACAATGAAATTGTTGGATGTGAGGTCCACCAGTTAAGCAAAACGCCGTTTTTCTCAGCGCCCAAACATGTTTCGGCACCACTGTGCCACCAGTGGATTTTCGTTTTTATTTATTCTGCGATGTGAACATTTTTGTTAAATGATTACAAAATCATGTGCATTTTTAATTCAAACAACAGATCGTGTCTTTTTGTAAATACCTTTACATTTGGTGTGCATGAATTTTCTGGATCACTTCTGTGTTAATTACTGCAGGTAGCTTGTCATCTGCAACCAAACGATGTTGGTGAGAGAGTTTTTTGCTGGGAGTTAACCTATCTTTTAGAATGTAATTTAGTTTTTCGCGATGTTTTCGCGCCTATATTCGTATTTACTTACGTTTTCGTGTGGCAAGCACTTGTATTCTCCGCATCATGAGATGCTGTGATGCATGCGTAACTATAACGCGTATTTTCCACAAATAACGTAGTAAAACACTTTTCACTTCAGCAGAACACAGTGTGATTGTGGTTTGTTGTGTGTGTCCCAGCCCAGTCAGTGTTCATTTGTTCACCAGAGAGTTCGGTGCCAAATTTGAATTTTGTTTGCATTTCATCTTTTGTGTGTGTGTGTGTGTGTGTGTGTGTGTGTGTGTGTGTGTGTGTGTGTGTGTTTGTTCTGTGCGCTTCTTACCATATAAAACACAACACACACAGCTAAGAAGCGCACAGAAAACACACACGCACACACACACACACACACACACACACACACACACACACACACAATAAATTTCTAAACACGTTGTGGATGTCAGATGAACATTTTCATCTCACAGCCGGTCGGAGTGGTCGTGCGGTTCTAGGCGCTACAGTCTGGAGCCGAGCGACCGCTACGATCGCAGGTTCGAATCCTGCCTCGGGCGTGGATGTGTGTGATGTCCTTAGGTTAGTTAGGTTTAATTAGTTCTAAGTTCTAGGCGACTGATGACCTCAGACGTTAAGTCGCATAGTACTCAGAGCCATTTGAACCATTTTTCATCTCACAGGTTATGTGAATAAACAGAACTACCGTTACTGGGCAAACACAAATCCTAATGACGTTCACGAGTGCCCTTTACACGCTAGTAAAGTGACAGTATGGTGTGGTGTTTCATCTTATGGGATTATCTGACCGTATTTTTTCGCAAATGAACATGGGAAACGCAATAACTGTCAATGCCGATCGTTACGCGGAGATGTTCGAACTTTCGTTACACCTGCATTGAACAACTTTCCAAACGTTCAAGAAGCTTGGTTTCAACAGGACGGAGCAAAATACACGCACTCCACAGCAATCAATGACATATGTGCGAGAATTGTTTGGCAACCCTGTGATCTCACGATTTGGTAAAATTTTCTGCCCTCTAGATCACCAGATTTATCTGTTTGTGATTTTTTTCTTGTGGAGCTACCTCAAGAGCAAAGTCTACACGACTCGACCAAGAACCCCGGATAAAATAGAGAATTCGGGATGCAATTCACAGTATCCCATCTGAGATGTTGCAGCGGTCAATGAGAAATCTCAGCAGCAGATTTCACGAATGTATCCGTGCAGGAGGACGCAATCTAAAGGACAATTTTTAAAAAAAATGATAAATACCATCAATGTTTCGGAAATGGCAAAGTTGTAAGGTTTCAGTTATAATGAATGCAATTTATTTCCTTCCTCACTTCTAGTTTTATTGGATTGCGGAAATGTTCCCGTTTTTCTGTCACACTGTATAATAGTCCACAGCTGCGTGGCGTCTGTTCTTTCGGACAGACACAGCGCATTCATATAACATCAATCACCATAATACTCTTTAAACCACGGTAAGACTACAAATAACCTTATAGGTCGGCCAACCACAGCTGAAGATCCTGTATAGCTCGCACAGGATACGGTGGCCGATGCGCAATGATCAGATTTCGTCCAAAGCCCTGGGAAATTTCGGAAGAGGAGGCCTATAAGCGTTTTCCATCTTTCAGCCGGTCAGCGATGACAGAATTGAGTTGCGCACACTGCAATCTTTCTTTAACGATTGTACGGAAATTATTCGGTAAAAAAAATCACTTTTGCTTTACTTACAGCTTTATGTCAGGTTCGTGATATGCACATCCTTTCGTTACGGGGAGATTTATTATCTTTTGGTTCAAAAAACGGATTTTTTTAAATTGCATTTTTGGATTCATAAATGTGTTTAGAATCCACCCCTGAAACGGTTTTTCCGAATACGGAACTGAAATGTTTGTTATTCGCGGTTGAACAAAAAAATGCACCTGCCTGAAATCGGCCTTTTTCACGCACCAGTTTTTTTTCTTTCGAAGGACGAGTTATTGTACCGGTGCTTGAGAGGAAACACACAAAATTCAAATGAAAGTTTAAAAGCGTGTGTTTGGAAGTTAGCCCCCAAGCATTTGCATTGTGGTGCGAAGACTGTGGAGATTGCGACTTTCCTGGCAGTGAGCAGCTTCAACGAAGGGTATTCAGCAATTCCGAAGATCGTGGCAACGATGGACGTCGGCCTGGGACTGTATTCGACGCAGTTCGCCAAGCATTCGGACGACCACCGGATTCGAGTGGCCGCAAACCGATTGTCACCGGTCGTACGAGCGGCTCTGGAGCAGCACAGGATGGCCCAGATGGAGCAGAACGCCCTCTATGAGGAAGCGGAAGGACTAGTTTATGGACCCGGAATAGCAGATTGAACGTACGTTCCATAATATTGCATTTATATGTAGTCAAACCTTCAAACGCGTTTTTCTCGAGATGACTTTTTTATCGGGCGGTATGGTAACTTCAAATCTACTGAACCGATTGTCATGATTCTTTGTTTCCGACAAAGCTAACTAAATTGTCTAGGAGTTGTACCACTTTTATTCAGATCCATCAAATATAAATATTTGTACTTGGCCGACAAAGTCGAAAAATCGATGAAAGAACCCTATTTTTTTTTCGAATAGCCGCCACTTTGTTTCTTATGGTCCAAATAACTTAAGCGAGGTACTACTCCTAAACAATCTTATATACTTCGCTAACGTCAACTCAATTTTGATTTCAGACGAGCCGGCAGACCTGTGACGTACCGCGCGTGGAGGTCTACATCGAAATTCTGTTTCGTGCCGACGGCACTTCTGCCTTTGCTCTTCGACATTTCCGGTTTGTAGAGGAAATATCAAACATTTTGATCAAATTTGACATTGATATCTATGACACATCCCGAGAAAAAAAATCTCAAAGAACATGCTTTTTCGGGTCAAAGATAGTAAACCACCCCTTAATCGTCTTAGGCTTAATCAAAATTGCTCTGAGCACTATGGGACTTAATATCTGAGGTCATCAGTCCCCTACAACTCAGAACTACTTAAACCTAACCAACCCAAGGACATCACACACATCCATGTCCGAGGCAGGATTCGAACCTGCGACCGTAGCGGTCGCGCGGTTCCAGACTGAAGCGCCTAGAATCGCTGGGCCACACCGGCCGGATTAGGCTTAATCGTCTTAGTTATTTTGATATTTGTATGGAAGTAAGACACTGCGCGTAATCCGGGAAAGAGTGTAATGGAAAATAGAGGTTGCTATGATTTTGCGTTTGGTGCATATTACATAATATGTTGTCGTGGTTAAAATTTAGCTAACATACTGAATTTTTGGTTAGACTTGGGTCATCAGTCTCGAGAAAATTAATCTTTAGCGGTCGCGCCCCTCCAGCGATAAAGAGTCAAATATCCACAGCATTCCTCATGTTTCATAAACGGCTTCAGATGTTGAAGTGAGACCTTGGAAAATGATAGCATCCAAAGAGGAGAGAATTTTACCGTATCGCTATTATGTAAAACTTCATTATTTACCATGTCATTTCAATAACTACAGAATTTGTCAGTGAAAGAATGTAAATTTAAAAGGCCATCGATAGCTGGTGAAATGAGAAATGCTGTGGTTTTTGGAACAGCATATGTGAAGACATTACGCGTTTTTGCTTTTTCATAAGCTACTTCACTTTTCTTCATTTCCTCGCTTAATAAAGCTAATAAACCAATGTTTCAGAATTCTCTCGCAGTTGTGTGTGCTGAATGAGACATTGTAAACTCCGTTGTGTTGATGGCGAATACAATATAACAGCCAGTGACGTTTCTCGAAATTCGTAGATCGTGATGCTATCTCTGAAAGCTGCAATCAGTTAACAAGCGAGGCGCTGTATTTGTAATATAGATCCACAGGAAAGCAGAAATGAAAGTTGCTCCCTTTGAATGATCTCCATGCAAATGTGGACATGAGGGAGCCGCACTTAATACTCACTGAATGACAGTCCAAATTCGCTAACAGCTGTTTATTTTCACTGTACGATGACCGGTTTCATATCATGTAGGTGTATCGTCAGCTTATATCTGCATACTGAATGACACTATATAAGCAACAGCGCTAATAGTCAACATAACACAGTACAAAGTAGACAGTAAAGCAATGTACTCACAAAACTGACAGTTCATATGCGACGACTTCTAAGGTGCAAGTGCGCGGTAAAATCCTTGGATGAAACGGCAGATGGGCATCTATGTATGTTCAATAAAACACATCCAAAACTGTCAAAAGACGAGCGCAGACAGCACATGACAATTCACGTATGATAGGATGACACATATCAGCACAAAACATTGCAGAACGAACGTAATGTAAATTAAAATACAGCTCGCGGTGTTGGTAGAATATAATAGAGAAGAAAGCTACCATCGTGAAAATCCGCGGGCGAAACAGAGATAAAGGACGCATAATCCTTGGGAGGCATCAAACAGAACCGCACGTTACTGCGCTAGCCACGCACTGAATACTGTGAAGTGAAGCTGGCGCCACTGCATCACAGGTTGAAGTTAGCGACATCTAGCGGTAGAAACCAAATTAAAGGACATGCAAACTGGGCCTTCGAAATCGCAGTAACAAAATAGATCTCAGGGTGTTAAATAAGAATCCATTAGAAGAGACAGAAAATATTAAAAATTATACTTATGCGAAGTAAGGTACACTTTAAATAACGTACAGCCATGAAAAATGAACGTCGTTACATCCACAAATAGATAACAGAACCCGACGGCAAAGTCTGTTAAACCAATAAATATATAAAAATATTAAAAATATGAAAAGTATAAAAATATGAAGAACAACATATTTAAAATGGTGCCAAATAGTGCTAGACCAAACATAAGAGTCAACCCCCTATCTTTTTAAACTGTCCAAATCAACATGGAGACTGTAGAGAGCATATCTTAATGAAAGCCGATCAGAGCTGACAAAGACGAATTCAGGGACCAAAACCTTCCTAAAACTAACCTCTCAAAATTGTCCGAAAACCTCCGTCGGTAGGATGGCAATGGGGGGGGGGGGGGGGGGGGGGGGGGGGGAAGGAGGTGGTTGAGAATAGAGAAGGAATGTAGGACATCTGGATCTAGGCGGCAGGATAAATTATTTGTCCAGGAGGAATGGAAACACACGTGGACCCCACCAGTACTGAGGAGACTGTAACTTGTCAACAGTCAATAACAGACCTCGATGTCTTACGTCCATCTGGCTGTTCAGTATATGTAAAGGGGACTCCTTGATAGCCCTAAAATGTGTATCTCTTCTAAAATATGACCACTGTTCCATTATTCTCAGTGCATAAAATGACAAGGTTGTTTCCTTCACTCGTTACCAAATGTCCCAATTCCCTCAGATGCAACGACAAGACGGACCTTGGGTTATTCACACTGAGATGATCCTTAAACCGTCTACAAAAAAATCCACCCTTTTGACCTATATACGAGGGGCGTTTGAAAAGTCCGTGTAAAGTCGGAGAGGTGGCACCACCGGCGCATATCGAGGTCAAGTTTAGTTAGTAGCATCTTTGGAAAAAACGCACACCAAGTTTCAGCCATATTGGTGTATTGCTTTGTGTTTGGCATTCGCGTGAATCAAGGAAGGCGAGTGATTGTCAAAAAATGGACGAAAAAGAATTTCGTGCGGTGATTAAACATTACCTTATGAAAGGCAAAACGCCTCAGGAGACTAAAGAGAAGCTTGATAAACATTACGGTGACTCTGCACCTTCTATTAGAACAGTTTATAAGTTGTTTCAAAGTTTTCGCAGTGGCCATATGGGCACAAGTGATGCTGAACCTTCTGGACGCCCTGTGGAGGTTACAACTCCAGAAATCATTGATAAATTCCATGATATGTTGATGGAAGACGGAAACGTTAAGGTGTATGAGATTGCTAGTACTGTGGGCGTCTCGAATGAATGGGCACATAATACTTTGCATAAACATTTGGACATGGGAAAGCTAGCCACAAGATGGGTTCCGCGATTGCTCACGCTTGGCCAAAAACGGAATAGTGTGAAGTGTTGCAAGGATGGTTTGCAGCTGTTCAGGAAGAATCCGCAGGTCTTTAAGCATCATTTCGTCACTGTGGATGAAACATGGATACGTTACTACACTCCTTTGACCAAACAAAAGTCGAAACAATGGGTTACCAAGAGGGACTCTGCACCAAAAAAGGCGTAGACCATTCCTTCGGCCAGAAAGGTTATGGCGACTGTCGTTTGGGATTCGCAAGGGATAATCCTCGCCGATTATGTGGAAAAGGGTAAAACTACTACAGGTGCATATTATTCATCGTTACTGGACCGTTTGAAAACCCATCTGCAAGAAAAACGCCGGCGATTGGACCGCAAAAAAGTCCTTTTCCATCACGACAATGCACCAGCACCCACCTCAGCAGTTGTGGTCACAAAATTAATGTAAATAGGATTCCAACTCGTTTCACATCCCCCCCTATTCTCCAGACTTGGCTCCCTCGGACTACTATTTGTTCCCCAATTTGAAGAAATGGATGGCGGGACAAAGATTTTATTCAAACGAGGTGGTGATTGCAGCAACTAATAGCTATTTGGCAGACTTGGACAATTCCTACTATTCGAGAGGGATCAACAAATTAGAACAGCGTAGGACGAAGTGTATAACTCTAAAAGGAGACTATGTCGAAAATAAAAAAAGGCTCACCCAAAAGACTTAAGTAGTTTTTATTTTTGCACGGACTTTTCAAACGCTCTTCGTATGTGGCCTGATATTACTCTTTATGGCATAAATCCCAGGGTTCGTATACAAGTTGGTGTCACATGACTCTGTATGTCTAGGCGCTACAGTCTGAAACCACGCGACGCAGTCGCAGGTTCGAATTCTGCCTCAGGCATGGATGTGTGTGATGCCCTTAGGTTAATTGGGTTTAAGTAGTTCTAAGTTCTAGGGGACTGATGATCTCAGAAGTTAAGTCCCATAGTGCTCAGAATCATTTGAACCAACACTGTATGTCTATATCGAGTTTCGACGTTACAAAGAATAAAAAATGAGGGTATAATGCCCTTCATTCTCACGTGTCTGCCTATGCGTTCTGGCACACACCCATAACACGGCATGCGGTGATATCTGACCTCGGGAGGGTCACTGTGTAAGGGAGATAGTTTGGAGAAAATCTCTGACTGGCGTGGGGAGGAACTACACTTGCTTCTGATAATCTCATTGTTAATACTCCGAACAAATCGCTGTTATATGGGTTGGAAATAGCAATGTGGACAATAGTACAATGAAGAGCCAAAGAAACTGGTACACCTGCCCAATACCGTGTAGGGCCCCACGAACACGTGCCGCAACAAGACGTGGCATGGAGTCCACTAATGTCTGAAGTAGTGCTGGAGGGAATCGAAACTATGAGTCCTGCAGGGTTGTCAATAAATCCGTAAGAGTACGAGAAGGTGGAGATCTCTTCTCAACAGCAAGTTGCAAGGCATCCCAGATATGCTCAATAACGTTCAAATGTCTGGGGAGTTTGGTGGCCAGCGGAAGTGTTTAAACTCAGAAGAGTGTTCCTGGAGTCACTCTGTAGTAATTTGGAGCTGTGGGGTGTCGCATTGTCCTGTTGGAATTACCCATCAGAATTCACAATGGACATGAGTGAATCCAGACCATCAGACAGGATGTTTATGTACATGTTACCTGTCAGAGTCGCATCTAGACGTATCAGGGGTCCCATATCACTCCAGCTGCACACGCCCCACACCATTACAGAGCCTCCACCAGCTTGAACAGTCCCATGCCGACATGCAAGATCCACGGATTCGTGAGGTTGTTTTCATACCTGTACGAGTCCATCCGCTCGTTACAATTTGAAACAAGACTCATCCAACCAGGCAACATGTTTCCAGTCATCAACAGTTCAATGTCAGTGTTGACGGGCCCAGGAGAGGCGTAAAGCTTTGTGTCGTGCAATCACAAGGGTACACGAGTGGGCCATTGGCTCCGAAAGCCCATATCGATGATGTTTCGTTAAATGGTTCGCAGGCTGACACTTGTTGATGGCCCAGCATTGAAATCTGCAGTAATTTGCGGAAGAGTTGCACTGCGGTCACGTTGAACGATTCTCTTCAGTCGTCGTTGGTCCCGTTCCTGCAGGATCTTTTCCCGGCCGCAGCGATGTCGGAGATGTTTTACCGGATTCCTAATAATCATGGTCCACTGGTCAAATGGTCGTACGGGTAAAACTCAAGTTCATCATTACCTCGGTGATGCTGTCTCCCATCGCTCGTGCGCCGGCTATAACAGCACGTTCAATGTTGATAGCCTGCCATTGTAGCAGCAGTAACCGATCTAACAATTGCGCCAGACTCTTGTTGTCGTACACTGGCTTATATGCCGGCCGCAGCGCCGTGTTCTGCCTGTTTACATATCTCTGTATTTGAATACGCATGCCTATACCAGTTTCTTTGGCGCTCCAGTATATCACATTCATTTTTAAAAGCCTCAGTGGAGATTGGAACGTTGTGAAGGCGACGTAAGAGCGCTCTCAAAGCCGCTTTTTTTATATAACTCATGGGACGTTGAAGATGAAAGGGAAGCAGTGGTTGGGAAGGGAGTAAGACAGGGTTGTAGCCTCTCCCCGACGTTGTTCAATCTGTATATTGAGCAAGCAGTAAAGGAAACAAAAAGAAAAATTTGGAGTAGGTATTAAAATTCATGGAGAAGAAATAAAAACTTTGAGGTTCGCCGATGACATTGTAATTCTGTCAGAGACAGCAAAGGACTTGGAAGAGCAGTTGAATGGAATGGACAGTGTCTTGAAAGGAGGATATAAGATGAACATCAACAAAAGCAAAACAAGGATAATGGAATGTAATCTAATTAAGTCGAGTGATGCTGAGGGAATTAGATTAGGAAATGAGACACTTAAAGTAGTAAAGGAGTTTTGCTATTTGGGGAGCAAAATAACTGATGATGGTCGAGGTAGAGAGGATATAAAATGTAGACTGGCAATGGCAAGGAAAGCGTTTCTGAAGAAGAGAAATTTGTTAACATCGAGTATAGATTTAAGTGGCAGGAAGTCGTTTCTGAAAGTATTTGTATGGAGTGTAGCCATGTATGGAAGTGAAACATGGACGATAAATAGTTTGGACAAGAAGAGAATAGAAGCTTTCGAAATGTGGTGCTACAGAAGAATGCTGAAGATTAGATGGGTAGATCACATAACTAATGAGGAAGTATTGAATAGGATTGGGGAGAAGAGAAGTTTGTGGCACAACTTGACCGGAAGAAGGGATCGGTTGGTAGGACATGTTCTGAGGCATCAAGGGATCACCAATTTTGTATTGGAGGGCAGCGTGGAGGGTAAAAATCGTAGAGGGAGACCAAGAGATGAATACACTAAGCAGATTCAGAAGGATGTAGGTTGCAGTAGGTACTGGGAGATGAAAAAGCTTGCACAGGATAGAGTAGCATGGAGAGCTGCATCAAATCAGTCTCAGGAATGAAGACCACAACAACAACAACAACAATGGGACGTTTGGAAGAAGAGTGGATGACCAAGTCAGCAGTAGAGGCGTTCCTACAAATATCAAGAGGAAAAAGGTTACCTTTCACAATGATGGCCAGATCTAGGTAGGTAAAGGATAGTATCATCAGACGGATGCTCAATAGTAAACAGAATATCAACAAATTGTCAAATGATTTGGGTATGTAGATGACGTTCTGGTTTACAATGGCTCTGTTGGAGAGTGTGATTCCGGATTGTACAAAGCTTACTTGCTGCAGGTATGCCCTGAAAATGCCAGGGTGTGGTCCTGACGAAAAATCGGCTACGTCACCCGTCTGCATGCCCGTGAGTTATCTCAACATTTGGGTGTTTATTTCTGAATTGTCGCGTTTTCCGAGGATAGTGTTAGATAGGAAACTAACAGCTGTATTGAAAAGCGCAGAAGTCAACGGCCTTGCCGCAGTTGTATCATCGGTTGCCGTCAGATGACCGAAGTCAAGCGTTGTCGGGCTTGGCTAGCACGTGGATAGGTGACCAACCGGTCTGCCGAGCGGTGTTGGCAAGCGGAGTGCGCTCAGCCCTTGTGAGATAAATTGAGGAGTTACTTGGTTGAGAAGTAGCGGATCCGGTCTCGTAATCTGACATATGGCCTGGACAGCGGTGTGCTGACCACATGCCATATCCGCCTGCAGTGACTCCTGCGGGTTGAGGATGACACGGCGGCCGGTCGGTTCCGTTGGGGGTTAATGGCCCGTTCAGACAGTTTAGTTTCAGAAGAGAGGAGAAATGGTAACAGTATTCTTAGTTGTCACATATACTATCAGATGGAGAATTTTGTTTAATGCTGACCTCGATGCGACATGCGTCCCCGAAAACTGTTAGCAGTCGACGAATGTGGAACGTCATTTTGACGTCGCTCCACATATAACGGTACTTTGCGGGCAGGCGTGTCAATTAGCATCATATTAATTAAAATCGGGGATAAGTAGACTTTATTTTGGAAGAATTAAAAAGGGGAAAGTATTACGGAACTTTAATAACTGCACAGTATTACTAAGAAGCAATATAATGAAAAGTAATAAACAGCAAAGTAGCAAAGACCAAGCGGGACAGAAAGATATAGGGGCGAATTTGTTTTTAAATACATATAAAAGAACATGTAACACATTATTGAGCTCTCTACCTTCAGTTATCGCGATCGGGCTAGTCGATGAAAAAGTGGTACGCGACTGCGAAATTATTTAAAGACTCTTCAAGCACGTCTAAAATACATAACGTGTGACGAAGTGATCAGAGACGTTTATTGTCGGGTGAACTGAAAGTGATTCCGACAACATAATTCGAACTTTGTGTTAGCTGGGAAAAATACTCTTGGTAAACTATTATGGCTGTGGCACCCACGAAAGTTGTACGCAACGGGAAGCTATAGTTTACGTAATTCTGCATTTTATGAAATTGTGAAACGCGTGTGCCCGGAACATTAAAAAAAGTTGACGAATAAAGCAAGCAGAGAGCTAAACGTACCACAGCCGACGGTTTGGAAAATCTTACGGAAAAGGCTAAAGCAGAAGCCTTACCGTTTACAATTGCTACAAGCCCTGACACCCGATGACAAAGTTCAAATGGCTCTGAGCACTATGGGACTTAACTTCTGAGGTCATCAGTCCCCTAGAACTTAGAACTAATTAAACCTAACTAACCTAAGGACATCACACACATCTATGCCCGAGGCAAGATTCGAACCTGCGACCGTAGCGGTCGCGCGGTTCCGGACTGTAGCGCCTAGAACCTCTCGGCCACACCGGCCGGCGAACATTAAGAGAATCTTATCCTTGGACAGTCGCTTATTAACTACCAGATATTAATTAACGGGGACCTAAAATACTAAAAACAGTGCACACACCGTTAAATTGAACCCTGCGTGTGAAAGACAATCACATCCAACATTTCAAGAGCGAAGAATAGACATTTAAATGCCGAATTGAGAGCCTGCGTCGTGTCGATATTTGGACATTTTATGACAAGCGTTGTTCAGAACACGATATCGACCATTCTAATACTGAAAAGGATAGGATCATCACCTCCAATCCCGATTCATATTTCATATTTAGTTAGTGAAAAGAAAAGTGTTAATAAACAAACTACATTTCAATTTATCAACTGTTTTGGCTTCATTACGTAGTCTTGACTACATGATAAACAATATCTGTGGATGTTGTATACAACGTATCGTCATAATATTTAGCCAACCAATATTGTGGGACACCAAAAATGTAAATGCATGAAATTGTTCTTAAGAGCGGATGTATAATGTGTGAGTGCGACGGACTATATTGAGAAACTGAACATGCATTACGTACTTGCATGTTTATCTGCGAAAATGGTCCTTGTCGGTACATCAGCATAGAGTTCGAATAGAATCGCTGGAACATTGCAAACCATTCAGATTAATCGAACATCTAAAGACGCATAATGCTGGTACCATCAGGATGTGGTCTTTCTCCTCACCCCCATGGCAGTAATTGAATTAAGAGTCAACTTGGAATAACATTCAAATCAATTGACGACCATTGAGCCAGCGTCACGAATTTTCAAACGTCCACTGCCATGTATGAAGGCGAGTGACACCACGAGTGCTAACGTCGATCGAGGGCTGTCGTCGTGATCGTATTGAATGACATTGAGCGGTTACACAGAGAATGAGTCGAGTGAAACGAACGGGATCCGGGTATTTGCGAGATGAGAACAAAAGGTTATTAATTTGTTGCCCGAACCTTTTGTGCGGCGAAGATATTAAACTTGCCGTGATTTAAGTCGTTTTCCCAGCGCTACAGGCTACTCAGGAGGCGGAACACAGCGCAAGCGGAATACAGAGACTGATAAAGAGGTAACGAGGAATGAGAACGCAGTGGAGAGAATATGAAATTCACGCTTGGGAGCGGATATTGAGTTCATTTGGTTCCGCGGGGGCAAGTCGCTTTATTAAAGTCAAGGATCAGATCCTTACTGTAGCTGTAGAGGCTCGCAAAAGCGGCCGCGGGAGGTAACGCAAATAATTTTTCCGTTCTGGCCAGCTGCGGCGTAGTCTCAGCAGAGCGTTGCTTTAGAACCGCCGAAATGCTCTTCCTGACTTTAGACTAATTCTGTTTGAACGAAACTGAAGATCCGTGACTGGTACATTTAGCCATCGCGAGAGCGTTACAAATCTCATAGAAAGTTTCAAGTGGGACACACTTGCAGGTAGACGGCGCGCTAAACGGAAGGGGCTGCTCACTAAATTCCGAAATCCGATCTTCACCGAGGATGTAGAGCATATATTATTACCACCAACTTTCAAATCGCGTAACCCATCATTCAAAGATAAGGGAAATTAGAGCTTTTACTTAGGCGTTCAGACAGTCGATTTTCCCCTCACGCGATCCGCAAGTGGAACGGGAGGTGGGAATGTGACTTTGGCGCGAATTGTGCCCTCCACCACACACCGCTTGGTGGCTAGCGGAGTATATGTATGTAGATGTAGATGTATACTGCGAGAAAGAAAATGGTGTTCTGCTCTGTTGTGAAAATGTAGGGTGTAGTTTTCTTTTTGGCAGTCAATCTTAACTACTACGATAGCAGGGCATTTAAACTATGAGACAAATTGTTTCTCTCATATACAGGGTGGTCCATTGATCGTGATCGGGCCAAATATCTCACGAAATAAGCGTCAAACGAAAAAACTATAAAGAACGATATTTTTATAGCTTGAAGGGGGAAACCAGATGGCGCTATGGTTGGCCCGCTAGATGGCGGTGCCATAGGTCAAACGGACGTCAACTGCGTTTATTAAAAATAGGAACCCCCATTTTTATTACATATTCGTGTAGTACGTAAGGAAATATGAATGTTTTAGTTGGACCACTTTTTTCGCTTTGTGATAGATGGCGCTGTAATAGTCACAAACGTATAAGTACGTGGTATCACGTAACATTCCGCCAGTGCGGACGGTATTTGCTTCGTGATACATTACCCATGTTAAAATGGACCGTTTACCAATTGCTGAAAAGATCGACATCTTGTTGATGTATGGCTATTGTGATCAAAGTGCCCAACGGACATGTGCTATGTATGCTGCTCGGTATCCTGGACGACATCATCCAAGTGTCCGGACCGTTCGCCGGATAGTTACGTTATTTAAGGAAACAGGAAGTGTTCAGCCACGTGTGAAACGTCAACCACGACCTGCAACAAATGATGATGCCGAAGTAGGTGTTTTAGCTGCTGTCGCGGCTAATCCACACATCAGTAGCAGACAAATTGCGCGAGAATCGGGAATCTCAGAAACGTCGCAGTTGATAATGATGCATCAACATCGATTGCACCCGTACCATATTTCTATGAACCAGGAATTGCATGGCGACGAATTTGAACGTCGTGCACAGTTCTGCCCCTGGGCACAAGAGAAATTACGGGCCGATGATGGATTTTTTGCACGCGTTCTATTTAGCGACGAAGTTTATTTCGTGAGATATTTGGCCCGGTCACTGTCAATGGAGCACCCCGTATATCCTTTCTGTGCGTGTATATAATTTTAATTTAAACTGTATACGCAATAATGTGCTGATTTGTTTTCTTTTCCGCCGTTGCTTTCAACAGAAAACATAAAAGTTGCATGCAAGTACTACGCAGTCTGAACCGTACGAAATTTTGTGATCCTACCCATTCCCAGTTTGAAATCATGCTAAGTTCTGTCATTGAAGGTACTATCCTTGCAGACCAGCAGCTGGTAAGATCTATCAGTGATCCCGACCAATTATTACATTCATTTTGAGTGACTACAGTACCTAATCAGAAGTTCGTTTGCAGTATCAAAAACAGGGTTCAGGAAGCGGCTTTTCATGGTCCGCGCAGCTCCCTCCGTCGTGGGTTCGAGTCCTCCCTCGGGTATGGGTGTGTATGTTGTCCTTAGTATAAGTTAAAGTTAGATTAAATAGTGCGTAAGCTTCGGGACCGATGACCTCAGCAGTTTGGTCCCAAGACCTTACCACAAATTTCGAAAACAAGTATACTAAGATGGTATCTGTTCTTTCGGACACTGCAGGGATTTATCTCTGGCACGCCTCCCGCGAAACCCACGTTTTCAACGTATTGTCCCGCACTACATTCGCAGTGCCCCCGCCCATTATACTCATTACTCGCGGCGCGTTGTCGGTTCCCGTAAGAGTTCGGGCACTGTTTACACCGTTTGTTGCAATATGCTTGGGACAACAGTACATTTTCAGGCGGACAAACTTTCGAAATTACAGTAGTTACAATTTTCAACAACAGATGGCGCTGCAAGTGATGTGAAAGATATAGAAGACAACGCAGTCTGTGGGTGCGCCATTCTGTACGTCGTCTTTCTACTGTAAGCGTGTGCTGTTCACAACGTGCAAGTGTGCTGTAGACAACATGGTTTATTCCTTAGAACAGAGGATTTTTCTGGTGTTGGAATTCCACCGCCTAGAACACAGTGTTGTTGCAACAAGACGAAGTTTTCAACGGAGGTTTAATGTAACCAAAGGACCGAAAAGCGATACAATAAAGGATTTGTTTGAAAAATTTCAACGGACTGGGAACGTGACGGATGAACGTGCTGGAAAGGTAGGGCGACCGCGTGCAGCAACCACAGAGGGCAATGCACAGCTAGTGCAGCAGGTGATCCGACAGCGGCCTCGGGTTTCCGTTCGCCGTGTTGCAGCTGCGGTCCAAATGACGCCAACGTCCACGTATCGTCTCGTGCGCCAGAGTTTACACCTCTATCCATACAAAATTCAAACGCGGCAACCCCTCAGCGCCGCTACCATTGCTGCACGAAAGACATTCGCTAACGATATAGTGCACAGGATTGATGACGGCGATATGCATGTGGGCAGCATTTGGTTTACTGACGAAGCTTATTTTTACCTGGACGTCTTCGTCAATAAACAGAACTGGCGCATATGGGGAACCGAAAAGCCCCATGTTGCAGTCCCATCGTCCCTGCATCCTCAAAAAGTACTGGTCTGGGCCGCCATTTCTTCCAAAGGAATCATTGGCCCATTTTTCAGATCCGAAACGATTACTGCATCACGCTTTCTGGACATTCTTCGTGAATTTGTGGCGGTGCAAACTGCCTTAGACGACACTGCGAACACCTCGTGGTTTATGCAAGATGGTGCCCGGCCACATCGCACGGCCGACGTCTTTAATTTCGATGATCGTGTGATTGCTTTGGGCTATCCGAAACATACAGGAGGCGGCGTGGATTGGCGTCCCTATTCGCCAGACATGAACCCCTGTGACTTCTTTCTGTGGGGACACTTGAAAGACCAGGTGTACCGCCAGAATCCAGAAACAATTGAACAGCTGAAGCAGTACATCTCATCTGCATGTGAAGCCATTCCGCCAGACACGTTGTCAAAGGTTTCGGGTAATTTCATTCAGAGACTACGCCATATTATTGCTACGCATGGTGGATATGTGGAAAATATCGTACTATAGAGTTTCCCAGACCGCAGCGCCATCTGTTGTTGAAAATTGTAACTACTGTAATTTCGAAAGTTTGTCTGCCTGAAAATGTACTGTTGTCCCAAGCATATTGCAACAAACGGTGTATTTCTATCGCTGCTCGTTTAGTTTTTATTGCCGTTTCAAATATACCGGTCATATATATATATATATATATATATATATATATATATATATATATATAGAGCGTCTGCTATGTAAGCAGGAGATCCCGGGTTCGAGTCCCAGTCGGGCACACATTTTCATCAGTCCCCGTTGACGTATGTCAACGCCTGTAAGCAGCTAAAGGTGTTCATTTCATTGTAGTTCCAAAACATGGTTCAAGTTCGTGTGAGGGCGGGGGGGGGGGGGGGGATGGGGGGGAGGGGGAGATTAGGGCTTATATCCCTTTCCCATTGTAAAGTATCGCCGAGTTTGCTAGTTTTGATACAATCTTGCCAACGTTTTTCACTCTTGTTGCATGTTAATTTATACAAGCAATGTTTGTGTTTTTTTTTTTTTTCTTTCGCGACTTTTTGTGATTGTGAGAACTGAGTTAATTTCTTTTTCACGTTTAATCTTGAAGCTGCCTTACGAAATTGTCAACTGGACCGTATATTTATCCTTAACAATACACAGGTTCACTAAATCAGGGCTTGTAATTACTACCTGCGTTGGTAGTCCACTCCCGTGAAATAGCAGCCCACTTGCGAACTCGCTGCTCCCGTCTCATTACTATTCTACAGTCACACAGCATAAGCGTGCCCGAGGTAATCTAGAGTCGCAAACTGTGCCGCGTCCCCGCGGTCGAAGTAGAAATCAGACTGTGCCCACAGCTTCGTCACACTGGCGCCGTAAGTTCCGTACTGCGGAATAGCTATTCAACATTGTTATTGGATAACATAGCCACAAACGACTCCCCCGACTTTTGTTATGTCAAGCAGGTTTCACGAGCTTTTTTGTTTCATTTTCTTTATTGTTATTTCAGTTCATCAAGAGGGGCCGGACTGGCATCGGATGTAACAGCTTTTCAGCCAAACGTCGTACATCTTTAAAAGAAGTTTGAAATACATTAAAAACAGGGGACAATGGACTATGTTTGTTAAATAACGCGTCCGAAAATGCAAAACGGTGCGAGACGCTCTAAATTCTGAGAAAAATATGGGTAAACTATAGGGAGAGAAGTGTAATATACAATATGTGCAAGAGCCAAGACAGGATAATAAGAGTGGACGAAGAAGAGCGATGTGCTCTGATTAAATGACAGGGAAGACAGGGATGCAGACTTTCGCCCCTACTGTTCAATCTGTACATCGAAGAAGTAGTGATGGATATTAAAGAAAAGTTCGGGAGTGCTATTAAAATTCAAGGTGGAAGGATATCAATGATACGATTCGCTGATGACATTGCTATCCTGAGCGAAAGTGAAGAAGAATTACATGAAACTTCCTGGCAGATTAAAACTGTGTGCCGGACCGAGACTCGAACTCGGGACCTTTGCCTTTCGCGGGCAAGTGGTAGAGCACTTGCCCACCAAAGGCAAAGGTTCCGAGTTCGAGTCTCGGTCCGGCACACAGTTTTAATCTGCCAGGAAGTTTCATATCAGCGCACACTCCGCTGCAGAGTGAAAATCTCATTCTGGAACAATTACACGATCTTCTGAACGGAATGAGCAGTCTAATGGGTACAGAGTATGGATTGACAGTAAATCGAAGAAAGGCGAAGGTAATGAGAAGTAGCAGAAATAAGAACAGCGAGAAACTTAACATCAGGATTGATGGTCACGAAATACACTCCTGGAAATTGAAATAAGAACACCGTGAATTCATTGTCCCAGGAAGGGGAAACTTTATTGACACATTCCTGGGGTCAGATACATCACATGATCACACTGACAGAACCACAGGCACATAGAAACAGGCAATAGAGCGTGCACAATGTCGGCACTAGTACAGTGTATATCCACCTTTCGCAGCAATGCAGGCTGCTATTCTCCCATGGAGGCGATCGTAGAGATGCTGGATGTAGTCCTGTGGAACGGCTTGCCATGCCATTTCCACCTGGCGCCTCAGTTGGACCAGCGTTCCTGCTGGACGTGCAGACCGCGTGAGACGACGCTTCATCCAGTCCCAAACATGCTCAATGGGGGACAGATCCGGAGATCTTGCTGGCCAGGGTAGTTGACTTACACCTTCTAGAGCACGTTGGGTGGCACGGGATACATGCGGACGTGCATTGTCCTGTTGGAACAGCAAGTTCCCTTGCCGGTCTAGGAATGGTAGAACGATGGGTTCGATGACGGTTTGGATGTACCGTGCACTATTCAGTGTCCCCTCGACGATCACCAGTGGTGTACGGCCAGTGTAGGAGATCGCTCCCCACACCATGATGCCGGGTGTTGGCCCTGTGTGCCTCGATCGTATGCAGTCCTGATTGTGGCGCTCACCTGCACGGCGCCAAACACGCATACGACCATCATTGGCACCAAGGCAGAAGCGACTCTCATCGCTGAAGACGACACGTCTCCATTCGTCCCTCCATTCACGCCTGTCGCGACACCACTGGAGGCGGGCTGCACGATGTTGGGGCGTGAGCGGAAGACGGCCTAACGGTGTGCGGGACCGTAGCCCAGCTTCATGGAGACGGTTGCGAATGGTCCTCGCCGATACCCCAGGAGCAACAGTGTCCCTAATTTGCTGGGAAGTGGCGGTGCGGTCCCCTACGGCACTGCGTAGGATCCTACGGTCTTGGCGTGCATCCGTGCGTCGCTGCGGTCCGGTCCCAGGTCGACGGGCACGTGCACCTTCCGCCGACCACTGGCGACAACATCGATGTACTGTGGAGACCTCACGCCCCACGTGTTGAGCAATTCGGCGGTACGTCCACCCGGCCTCCCGCATGCCCACTATACGCCCTCGCTCAAAGTCCGTCAACTGCACATACGGTTCACGTCCACGCTGTCGCGGCATGCTACCAGTGTTAAAGACTGCGATGGAGCTCCGTATGCCACGGCAAACTGGCTGACACTGACGGCGGCGGTGCACAAATGCTGCGCAGCTAGCGCCATTCGACGGCCAACACCGCGGTTCCTGGTGTGTCCGCTGTGCCGTGCGTGTGATCATTGCTTGTACAGCCCTCTCGCAGTGTCCGGAGCAAGTATGGTGGGTCTGGCACACCGGTGTCAATGTGTTCTTTTTTCCATTTCCAGGAGTGTAGATGAAGTCAATTAAGGAATTCTGCCGGCCGGGGTGTCCGAGCGGTTCTAGGCGCTACAGTCTGGAACCGCGCGACTGCTACGACTGCAGGTTCGAATCCTGCCTCGGGCATGGATGTGTGTGATGCCCTTAGTTTAGTTAGGTTTAAGTAGTTCTAAGTTATAGAAGACTGATGACCTCAGATGTTAAGTCCCATAGTGCTCGGAGCCATTTGAACCAAGCCAGTTGAGGAATTCTGTTATCTACCTAAGCAGCAAAATAGCAGATGACGGGCGGAGGAAGGAGGACATCAAAAGCAGACTAGTACTGGCAAAAAGGACATTCCTGGCCAAGAGAAGTCTACTAGTATCAAACATAGGCCTTAATTTGAGGAAGAAACTTCTGTGGACGTACTTTTGGGGCACAGCGTTCTACGGCAGTGAAACGTGGACTGTGGGAAAAGCGGGACAGAAGAGAATCGAAGCATTTGAGATGTGGTGATACAGGCGAATGTTGAAAATTAGGTGAAAGGTGAGGAATGAGGTGGTTCGGCGCAGAATCGGAAAGGAATATGTAGGGAACACTGCAAGGAGAAGGAACAGGGTGGTAGGACATCTGTTAAGACACCAGGGAATGACTTCCATGGTACTAGAGGGAGACAAGAGGGCAGAAACCGTTGAAAGAGATTGGAATACACCCATCAAATAACTGAGGTTGCAAGTGCTATTCAGAGATGAAGAGGTTGGCTCAGGAGAGGAATTCGTGGTGAGCCGCATCAACCTAGTTAGAATACTGATGACTCAAAAAATAAATAAACAAACATATTAGCGGAAAGTTTCTACGATTTCTTAAAATATCTTACATCATTTTATATTACTCTAGCGAATCCAGCGATGCCTCAGCATTGCTATAAATGTATGTAAATAGGTTACATGTCTGAATATTCTTCCCGCCTCCTTTTCTGTCTGCCACCAACTTTTACGTCTATATGTTCATTTCCTCTCTCCCCCCCCCCCCCCTCCCCAGTTCATCTCCTCTTTCTCCTCCCCTCCCTCTGACTATTTTCTTTTCAGCGCTCCCTCTGACCTTGAGCCGAGTTTACTGTTGTTGCCAACGAAACCTTGATCGGAAATTGAAGTCGCTTTATTGAATGGGTAGATCGTTTGGGTCCACTAGTACATGGGATGTGACTGTCATCCCTCTAATTGCTGGATCTGTGAAGATAGTAGCTCCAACGACAGAATTTTACATTGTTTCAACCCGCGAATGGATCGGATTACAAAGTTTCTGGCAATTCACACTCCACGTAGTAGTATTCTGACCGTAAGCCGATAACTCATGTATACAAGTTTTCCGTATTGTGTTAAACAGAACATTGTTACCGATTTCTGTTTAAAATTCTCATACATAAGAAGGGTAAGTATATATTGAAGTAACAATTCCTGTAGCAGTTAAAATGCTCTAGTGTGAGAAAGGAAACGTAATTTCACATTTTCGTGGCACAGCATTTTCTTTCTCACAGTCGATTTTAACAAAAAACCTGGTCATCCAGAACATTATGGCTACCTACCGAATAGCGGGTATGTCCCCCTTTGGCATCTACAACAGCGGCGACGCGTCGTTGCGTGGAAGCAGTGAGACCTTGGTATATCGCTGGAGAGAGTTGGCACCACATCCGCAGATTGGAACTTCATCCTGGACTGTCTTTGCACTACACTTCCATTCTCAGTCTTCCAGTAGCACTTCAGAATGGTCTTTCTTTGCTCAAGGTTCAATCTGCCTTCAGCCAGATTTCAAGCTGCCACACCTGAAAAAGGAGAGGTATTGTAGTTATGTGCTGCGAAAGAGTTCATAAATTTTTTTTTTCAGACACCGAAATATTGCTTCCTCTTATATATACAGGGTGAGTCACCTAACATTACCGCTGGATATATTTCGCAAACCACATAAAATACTGACGAATCGATTCCACAGACCGAACGTGAGGAGAGGGGCTGTGTAATTGGTTAATAGAAACCATAAAAAATGCACGGAAGTATGTTTTTTTAACACAAACCTACGTTTTTTTAAATGGAACCCCGTTAGTTTTGTTAGCACATCTGAACATATAAACAAATACGTAATCAGTGCCGTTTGTTGCACTGTAAAATGTTAATTACATCCGGAGATATTGTAACCTAAAGTTGACGCTTGAGTACCACTCCTCCGCTGTTCGATCGTGTGTGTCGGAGAGCACCCAATTACGTAGGGATCCAAAGGGAACGGTGATGGACCTTAGGTACAGAAGAGACTGGAACAGCACATTACGTCCACATGCAAACACCTTTTTATTGGTCTTTTTCACTGACGCACATGTACATTACCACGAGGGGTGAGGTACACGTACACACGTGGTTTCCGTTTTCAATTACGGAGCGGAATAGAGTGTGTCCCGACATGTCAGGCCAATAGATGTTCAATGTGGTGGCCATCATTTGCTGTACACAATTGCAATCTCTGGCGTAATGAATGTCGTACACGCCGCAGTACATCTGGTGTAGTGTCGCCGCAGGCTGCCACAATACGTTGTTTCATATCATCTGGGGTTGTAGGCACATCACGGTACACATTCTCCTTTAACGTACCTCACAGAAAGAAGTCCAGAGGTGTAAGATCAGGAGAACGGGCTGGCCAATTTATGCGTCCTCCACGCCCTATGAAACGCCCGTCGAACATCCTGTCAAGGGTCAGCCTAGTGTTAATTGCGGAATGTGCAGGTGCACCATCGTGCTGATACCACATACGTCGGCGCGTTTCCAGTGGGACACACTATATTCCACTTCGTAATCGAAAACGGAAAACGCGTGTGCACGTTTACCTCACCCCTCATGGTAATGTACATGTGCGTCAGTGAAAAAGACCATTAAAAAGGTGTTATCATGTGGACTTAATGTGCTGTTCCAGTCTCTTCTGTACCTAAAGTCCATCACCGTTCCCTTTGGATCTCTGCGTAATTCGGTGCTCTCCGATACACACGATCGAACAGCGGAGGAGTGGTACTCAAGCGTCAACTTTAGGTTATAGTATCTCCGGATGTAATTAACGTTTTACATTGCAGCAAACGGCACTAATTACGTATTTGTTTATATGTTTAGATGTGTTAACAAAACTAACGGGGTTCCATTTTAAAAAAACGTAGGTTTGTGTTAAAAAACATACTTCCGTGCATTTTTTTATGGTTTGTATTAAACAATTACACTAGCCCCTCTCCTCACGTTCGGTCTGTGGAATTGATTCGTCAGTATTTGATGTGGTTTACGAAATATATCCAGCTGTAACGTTAGGTGACTCACCCTGTATATCTCGCAAATATACCACGAGTATAAAATTAGAGAAATTCGAGCAAAAAGTGTGGCTTACCAGCAATCGCTCTTCCAGCGAACCATATGCGACTGGAACAGGAAAAGCAGGAAGTTGTAAGTAGTGCACAAAGTACCCTCCGTCTGACACCATAAAGTGGATTATGGTGTATAGATTTAGATATACACTATGTGATCAAAAGTATCCGAACACCCCCAAAAACATATGTCTTTCGTATTAATTGCATTGTGCTGCCACCTATTGCCATCTACTCCAGATCAGCGACCTCAGCCGTCATTAGAAATCGTGAGAGAGGAGAGTGGTGCGCTCTGCGGAACTCACGAACTTGGTTCAAATGGTTCAGATGGCTCTGAGCACTATGGAACTTAACATCTGTGGTCATCAGTCCCCTAGAACTAACCTAAGGACATCACACACATCCATGCCCGAGGCAGGATTCGAACCTACGACCGTAGCGGTCACGCGGTTCCAGACTGAAGCGCCTAGAACCGCACGGCCACACCGGCCGGCCTCACGAACCTGGTCAGGTGACTGGGTGTCACTTGTGTCATACGTCCGTACGGGAGATTTCCGCACTCCCTAACATGCCTAGGTCCTCTGTTCCCGATGTGATAGTGAAGTGGAAACGTGTAGGGACACGTACAGCACAAAAGCGTGCAGGCCGATCTCGTCTGTTGACAGAGAGACCACCAACAGTTGAAGGAGGTCGTAATATGTAATAAGCAGACTTCTATCCAGATCATCACACAGGAATTCCGAACTGCATCAGGATTCACTGCAAGTACTATGACAGTTAGGCGGCAGGTGAGAAAACTTAGATTGCATGGTCAAGCGGCTGGTCATAAGCCACACATCTAGCCGTTAAATGTCAAACGAAGTTTCGATTGATGTAAGGAGCGTAAACATTGGAGCAATGGAAAAACGTTGTGTGGAGTGACGAATCACTGTACAGAATGTGGCGATCCGATGGCAGGGTGTGCGTATAGCGAATGCCCGGTGAACGTCATGTGCCAGCGTGTGTAGTGTCAACAGTAAAATTCGGAGGTGGTGGTTTTATGGTGTGGTCGTGTTTTTCATGGGGGGGGGGGGGTGGGTGTTTGCACCCCTTGTTGTTTTGTGTGGCACTACTACAAATGGTTCAAATGGCTCTGAGCACTATGGGACTCAACTGCTGTGGTCATAAGTCCCCTAGAACTTAGAACTACTTAAACCTAACTAACCTAAGGACAGCACACAACACCCAGCCATCACGAGGCAGAGAAAATCCCTGACCCCGCCGGGAATCGAACCCGGGAACCCGGGCGTGGGAAGCGAGAACGCTACCGCACGACCACGAGATGCGGGCGGCACTACTACAGCACAGGCCTATATTGATGTTTGAAGCACCTTCTTGCTTCCCACTGTTGAAGAGCAATTCGGGGATGCCGATTGCATCTTTCAACACGACCGAGCACCTGTTCATAATGCACGGCCTGTGGCGGAGTGTTTACACGACAATAACATCCCTGTAATGGACTGGCCTGTACACAGTCCTGGCCTGAATCCATCAGAACACCTTTAGGATGTTTTGGAGCGCCAACTTCGTGCCAGGCCTCACCGACCGACATCGATACCTCTCCTCAGTGCAGCACTCCCTGGAGAATGGGCTGCCATTCCCCAAGAAACCTTCCAGCACCTGACTGAACGTATGCCTGCGAGAGTGGAAGCTGTCTGTCATCAAGGCTAAGAGTGGGGCAACACTACATTGAATTCCAGCACTACGGACAGAGGGCGCCACGAACTTTTAAGTGATTTTCAGCCAGGTGTCCGGATAGTTTTGGACACACAGTGTAGATGCAGAAATTTTTTGTATTCGAATATAGAATATGCTCAACAATTCTGCAGCAACCCGACGTTAGGAACAGTGCCTATAATTTTGCAGTGTCGTTATCTTAACTTTCTTATATTCAAAGAGTCACCATCGCTTTTTCTCCAGTCACTTGGAGCTTTACGCTGGGTGAAAGACTCACGATTAATGCAAAATATACGAATGAGTGGTGCCTGTTCACTCGGAAATGTCTTAATGAACAGGCACCTCACATTCATATAATTGATTCGCCTCGATGGGCAATGAGCCCACACTGTCAGTGCTGATGCACAATAAAGTCTGACCTCCACCAGGAATCTCAAATGCAGCGAGCGTAGAGCACACTCAAGGGAACTGAGAATAGGTGGCGCTAGGGGGGGGGGGGGGAGTGTAGGTCGGCCAACAGGTGGGCAGAGATAGTCCGCGTCATTGTGTTTATCAATGTGTCCGGCTGGCGCAGTGGTTATTGTATTTTACGGACTATAAGACGCACACTTTTTCTTTGAAAAATTGCCTCCAAAATTCAGGTGCGTCTCTTACTCTGAATTCATATATAAATGTCCAGTATTTGATTTAAAACTCCCGCCAGTCTTAGAAAGGTCCATATATTCGTTGCATCGGGAAACCTGTCTCCATCTGGCAACATTGGATCCAACTGGCAGCAGCAGTGCACCGATGTGATGAACATGAGCTGCGGGAATTCACGTGCGTCTCCCTCCCACCTCACCGTCACAAACCCAGAACACTGTTGTAAGAGGTCCATGACCATAGAGTAAATATCTCTGGAGTGAGCATTCACATGCGCACAACAGATTTTGTGTTATCAACATACATTGCCGGCCTGGTCACGTGTTCTCGTGCCGTCGTGTGTTTGTCCGTATAGCGCCCTGTATATTTCGAATGTCACTACATCCCTAGTATAGGCGGATTCTTTTCGTACGTATCGTGGACCATTTATATATGTTGCGCAGACATTTTAACAGTATCCATTTGATACGGGGAATAAACCAGCTACGTAACTTTTAAGAGCAAGTGTTATTGCATTCTGCTTCTTTGCGATAGGTGTCACAGTTCAGGTGCACTCGATTTTTGGTAGTTTTCGGTATGATACGGCACTTTTTAGTATTACAGAGCCTGAAGTACATTTTTGCAATGATAGTCTTGCAAAACGACTTGACAGTACGCTTGTACTTTTGCAAGTGTCCGAAAAACACCGAATTTGCCACACATTAGCGATTATGTCCCTGCTAATTCGTCCGTTTTTCTGCTATTTCTGCGTATTTATTTTCTCGTTTTTGCGACCTAAAGCACAATTTTTCTTGCTGGTGACACTTTTAAGCATTTATTTAACGCAATTTACGGACTTGCTCCCAGTTTATTAAATAAATAGTAGACTGAGTAATCTATATACGTAATTGACAAGTCACTGATTAATTGCATAGAGGATAGTATTTGCTGAAACAACTAATCATTCCCTTTCCTGTTCCACTAGCAAATTTACAAGAGGAAGCGATTGTTTGTACGCTTTTGAACGAGCCGTAATATCTATTATATAGTCATAAAATCGTAGAAAAATATGTCTACAGAATCAAGCCTTAATTATAATGCGTCTCGAAATTTTTAAACATATACAGTGTCTCTTACTAATATGATAACTATAATTAGAGCTACATGGTATGTACCCATGAAAAGTTACTATCCTTCCTTTCACATATTTTTCTTTGCATCCGTAGCAACAACAGTAATTCACCATCGCTATTACACTATCAACAAACGGTGAAACACAACAAAAACTCTTGATATTATAAACTTCAAACGCTGCAGAAAGCAAACACGCACAGCGAAGTCCCGAAAACACGTCACACTCCTGGTTTAATGTTGACAACATGCGCAGAAAGCAATGCTCGCTCCAGAGATATTTACTCTATGTCCATGACTAAGGAATTTATTGCTAGCGCACTCGAGCAGATGTAACTCGGATGAATTGATCACGCGCTGCCTGCGACATGTAAGCTACAATAGAATCGCAGACCAGAGAGCAGTGTTGGCTGCAGTAGTAGTAGTTGTAGTAGTTGTAGCAGTAGTAGCTCGCAGTCGGGCGGTTGGGTTAGGTATGGAATCGCGGGGACAGGTCGTGGAGAACGATGGCGGTGCCTGAGCGATGGAGTATAAGGCAAAACCAAAAATTGCCATTTATAGCCGCATGCATATGTAATTTGTAACAATTGATTTTGTACCATTGTTGTATCAAGTCCTATGTAAATGTTTTTAAAAAGTCTTTTAATAATAATCTTTCTTATAAAAATAACTTTTGACAATCATTCATCTGAATTTAAAGATTTTACTAATTTCTCATATCCATGGTCATCCCGATTAACGTAGAGAAAAATCAGTTTTTTCTTTTTATAGATGACAAATCTAGCGGCAAGCATTGCACTGGACTAAAATTTCTTATAGGATCAGTAATACAGGGTGTTACAAAAACGTACGGCCAAACTTGCAGGAAACATTCCTCACACACAAAGAAAGAAAATATGTTATGTGGACATGTGTCCGGAAACGCTTACTTTCCATGTTTGAGCTCATTTTCGTTTCGTCAGTATGTACTGTACTTCCTCGATTCACCGCCAGTTGGCCGAATTGAAGGAAGCTAATGTTGACTTCGGTGCTTGTGTTGACATACGACTCATTGCTCTACAGTACTAGCATCAAGCACATCAGTACGTAGCATCAACAAGTTAGTGTTCACCACGAACGTGGTTTTGCAGTCAGTGCAATGTTTACAAATGCGGAGTTGGCAGATGCCCATTTCATGTATGGATTAGCACGGGGCAATAGCCGTTGCGAGGTACGTTTGTATCGAGACAGATTTCCAGAACGAAGGTGTCCCGACAGGAAGACGTCCGAAGCAATTGATCGGCGTCTTAGGGAGCACGGAATATTCCAGCCTATGACCAGCGACTGGGGAAGACCTAGAACGACGAGGACACCTGCAATGGACGAGGCAATTCTTCGTGCAGTTGACGATAACCCTAATGTCAGCGTCAGAGTAGTTGCTGCTGTACAAGGTAACGTTTACCATGTCACTGTATGGAGAGTGCTGCGGGAGAACCAGTTGTTTCCGTACCATGTACAGCGTGTGCAGGCACTATCAGCAGCTGATTGGCCTCCACGGGTACACTTCTGCGAATGGTTCATCCAACAATGTGTCAATCCTCATTTCAGTGCAAATGTTCTCTTTACGGATGAGGCTTCATTCCAACGTGATCAAATTGTAAATTTTCACAATCAACGTGTGTGGGCTGACGAGAATCCGCACGCAATTGTGCAACGTCGTCAAACCCAGATTTTCTGTGAACGTTTGGGCAGGCATTGTTGGTGATGCCTTGATTGGGCCCCATGTTCTTCCACCCACGCTCAATGGAGCACGTTATCATGATTTCATACGGGATACTCTATCTGTGCTGCTAGAACATGTGCCTTTACAAGTACGACACAACATGTGGTTCATGCACGATGGAGCTCTTGCACATTTCAGTCGAAGTGTTCGTACGCTTCTCAACAACAGATTCGGTGACCGATGGATTGGTAGAGGCGGACCAATTCCATGGCCTCCACGCTCCCCTGACCTCAACCCTCTTGACTTTCATTTATGCGGGCATTTGAAAGCTCTCGTCTACGCAACCCCGGTACCAAATGTAGAGACTCTTCGTGCTCGTATTGTGGACGGCTGTGATACAATACGCCATTCTCCAGGGCTGCATCAGCGTATCAGGGATTCCATGCGACGGAGGGTGGATGCATGTATCCTCGCTAACGGAGGACATTTTGAACATTTCCTGTAACAAAGTGTTTGAAGTCACGCTGGTACGTTCTGTTGCTGTGTGTTTCCATTCCACGATTAATGTGATTTGAAGAGAAGTAACAAAATGAGCTCTAACATGGAAAGTAAGCGTTTCCGGACACATGTCCACATAACATCTTTTCTTTCTTTGTGTGTGAGGAATGTTTCCTGAAAGTTTGGCCGTACCTTTTTGTAACACCCTGTATATACGCGTTATCCGGCGACTTCATTGAGGTAAGAATTTTCAATTAATTCAGAATGAACGTACCTGGATTCGGTTAAGAATGATTTTGAAGTAATAGGTTTAACATTAGAAGAGGCACCAATGTTAGCACTGAATAGGGGATCATGGAGGAACTGTGTAAGGGGGGCTATGCTGCAGACTGAACGCTGAAAGGAATAAGCATTCTTAAATGATGATGATGATGATGATCATGATGATGATTCAGAATGATTTTTCAGGGCCATGACGCAGCATTGCTGACGTCCAGGTTTACCACTTTAGGTTCACAGTCAGTTAATTATTGAAAGGTTATATATGAGTCACATTTTCATTGGGAGGTCAGTCACATTTTTATTGCGAGGTTACGCAAATAAAATGTTGGGAGGTTCCACTGTCTACCCTACGATGCGTCACTGTACGGTGCTAGTGAACTTGAATTGAAAGTGATTTGAGATATCGGTAACAGTGCAATGTTTTTGTTAGTAGCTATTGTCGTAACTGAAAAAAAAAGTATTTATACGTTGCAGGCTGTAAATTGAAGGTGATGGCATTTGAAGACTAACATGGAAACAGAGCAGTTGAGCGGCATTTCGGATCTCCACCAACAGAAAAAAACAATCGCGATTGGCAGGCTAGTAAAGAAGAACTGAAAAAAAAATCAGGAAGATTAAATGTGGAAATACAGGACTGAATGGAAAGTAGCCAAAACTAGAAGTTGACGTGTCGAAATCGATTGAAGAACACAATTAAAATGGCATTAGAATTAATACGAAAATGATTCAAATACACGCTCGTAAGCTAGCACTACAGTGGGACTTAATAGCCTTTAACGGTGGAGCTGCTTTGTGCAACAGTTTAATGAAGCGTCATGGACTTAGCATGCGAACCAAAACAAAAATGCCTCAGAAAATGCCGCAAGAATACGAAGAGGAAATATTATCTTTCTATCGTTTTATTATTTAATGTAAAAAAACGAGTGTGAAACTAAGCCAGACAGTGAATATTGGAGGAAGCTCCTCTGACATTTGAAGGACTTGTTTAAATAGTGGTATAAGTCCATTTTTGTTCATTTTGAGATACAGAGTCCAAAAGTTAAATGAGCGCTGAAAAATCTGCAGTTGAGATACCAGAAATATTCAAGCATATGGCTTTTTGCTAGAGATGAACCTTTCTTTCTGTTTGTTTGGATCATTAATTTCAAAAGCATTATAGGCAGAAAAGTGGAGGTAATGGACTTGTACCACTATTGAAGTAAGTCCTTCATTTGATGTGCAGAGTAACAGACATGTTGCCGTGAAAGGTGCTGAAACTGTAAGTATAAAAACAAGTGTACATGAAGAAAATGCTCTACACTGTCGTTCTTTCATGTTGTGCTGATGGCACTAAACTTAATCCATTGCTCATTTTCAAGCGCAAAATAATGCCAAAACCTGAAATACCACCAGGTCACGTACATGACAAGGGTTGGATGGACGAGGCTGGTATGAAATTGTTGACTAACAGAGTGTGGGAGGGTAGAAAATGTGCTTCGTTTTCAAGAAGTGTGCTACATCAGTTTACTAGTCTTCTGAAAAATTCTGTGAAAGAGAAACAGAGAGAGGGAAATACAGAGCCTGCTGTTATTTCTGGAGGATTTACTTCACAGCTGCAACTTGAAGTCTCGATAAATAAGTCATTTAAAGTGTATAAGAGATGAGTGGATGAAATGGATGATGGATGAAGTCCAACATGGATTCACACCGAAGGGAGCTTTAAAACAATCAAATAAGTGTGTCAGTGGATAAAACAGTGAGAGAAGACATTATTGTTAAATCTTCGATTTTGATTTGTCTGCATGTCTGCAGCCAGGAAATCCAATATCTGATCCGACTGCCTATTACCTAAGTACCTTGGTGTCACCCTTGACCGCACCCTTTCATATAGAAAATATCTTGAAAATACTGCTACCAAGACAAAACCTCATAGCAGTATTATTCAAAAATTGTGTGGAATGACGTGGGAAGCTTCAGCAGGTAATTTGCGCACATCATCCATTGCGCAGAACAGCTAGATACTAGTAATACCGGAGTGAGAGACCTGTGGAACCAAAGCTGAAAATCCTGAAGAGCCTGAGTGGTTCCGAAAGAATAATTGCGATTCAGCTGGGGCAGAACTCGGCAGGAAACTGTGGGCCAAATTGAACAGGGCTCGCACTGGGCATGGACGATGCGTAGACTCTCTTCACAAATGGGGTACTACAGATCTCCAGTTTGTGAGTGTGGCGCTCCGTAACAGTCAGTCAAGCACATTAGAGATGAATGTCCCTTGCGTTCCTACCAGGGGATCTGGAGCGACCTCATGACAGCTGATGGTACGGCTCTTATATGGATTAGGAAACTAGATATTGACATGTAGTTAGTTTTACATGTAGTTTTGTATTTTCATATTCCTGTTATATAAATGGTGGTCCATTGATCGTGACCGCCCCAAATATCTCACGAAAAAAGCGTCAAACGAAGAAAACTACGAGGGACGAAACTTGTCTACCTTGAAGGGGGAAACCAGATGGCGCTACGGTTAGCCCGCTAGATGGCGCTGTCGTATGTCAAACGGGTATCAACTGCATTTTTTTTTTTAAATAAGACCCCATTTTTATTTCATATTCGTGTAGTATGTAAAGAAATATGAATGTTTTAGTACGACCACTTTTTACGCTTTGTGATAGATGGCGCTGTAATAGTCACAAACATATGGCTCACAATTTTTGATGAACAGTTGGTAACAAGTAGGTTTTTTTAAATAAAAACAGAACGTAGGTACGTTTGAACATTTTATTTCGATTGTTCCAATGTGATACATTGACCTTTGTGAACTTATCATTTCTGAGAACGCTTGCTGTTACAGCGTGATTACCAGTAAATACCGCATTAATGCAATGAAGGCTCAAAATGATGTCCAGCAACCTCAATGCATTTGGCAATATGTGTAACGACATTCCTCTCAACAGCGAGTAGTTCGTCTTCCGTAATGTTCGCACATGCACTGACAGTGCGCTGAAGCATATTGTCAGGCGTTGTCGGTGGATCACGATAGCAAATATCCTTCAACTTTCCCCACAGAAAGAAATCCGGGGACGTCAGATCCGGTGAACGTGCCGGCCATGGTATGGTGCTTCGACGACCAATCCACCTGCCATGAAATATGCTATTCAATACCGCTTCAACCGCACGTGAACTATGTGCCGGACATCCATCATGTTAGAAGTACATCGCCATTCTGTCATGCAGTGAAGCATCTTGTAGTAACATCGGTAGAACATTACGTAGGAAATACATTGCACCAATTAGATTGCCATCGATAAAATGGGGGCCAATTATCCTTCCTCCCATAATGCCGCACCACACACATAACCCGCCAAAGTTACTGATGTTCCACTTGTCGCAGCCATTGTGGATTTTCCATTGCCCAATAGTCCCTATTATGCCGGTTTACGTTACCGCTGTTGGTGTATGGCGCTTCGTCGCTAAATAGAACGCGTGCAAAAAATCTGTCATCGTCCGTAATTTCTCTTCTGCCCAGTGGCAGAACTGTGCACGACGTTCAAAGTCGTCGCCATGCAATTCCTGGTGCATAGAAATATGGTACGGGTGCAATCGATGTATCATTCGCAACACCGACGTTTTCGAGTTTCCCGGTTCTCATGCAGTTTATCTGCTACTGATGTGCGGATTAGCCGCGACAGCAGCTAAAACACCTACTTGGGCATCATCATTTGTTGCAGGTCGTGGTTGACGTTTCACATGTGGCTGAACACTTCCTGTTTCCTTAAATAACGTAACTATCCGGCGAACGGTCCGGACACTTGGATGATGTCCAGGATACCGAGCAGCATACATAGCACACGTCCGTTGGGCATTATGATCACAATAGCCACACATCAAAACGATATCGACCTTTTCCGCAATTGGTAAACGGTCCATTTTAACACGGGTAACGTATCACGAAGCAAATACCGTCCGCACTGGCGGAATGTTACGTGATACCACGTACTTATACGTTTGTGACTATTACAGCGTCATCTATCACAGAACGGAAAAAGTGGTCCAACTAAAACATTCATATTTCTTTAAGCACTACACGAATATGTAATAAAAATGGGCGTTACTATTTAAACAAACGCAGTTGCTATACGTTTGACCTATGCAGCGCCATCTAGCAGGCCAACCATAGCGCCATCTGGTTTGCCCCTTCAAGCTAGACAAGTTTCGTTCTTTGTAGTTTTTTCGTTTGACGCTTATTTCGTGAGATATTTGGCCCAGTCACGATCAATGGACCAGTCTGTATATACAGAATTACTAATGTTATATGCACGTAATTTTAAACTGCATGTGAGCCATACGAATAAATAAATAAATGTTAAAAGCCGGCCGAAGTGGCCGTGCGGTTAAAGGCGCTGCAGTCTGGAACCGCAAGACCGCTACGGTCGCAGGTTCGAATCCTGCCTCGGGCATGGATGTTTGTGATGTCCTTAGGTTAGTTAGGTTTAACTAGTTCTAAGTTCTAGGGGACTAATGACCTCAACAGTTGAGTCCCATAGTGCTCAGAGCCATTTCAACCATTTTCAATAAATGTTAAAACTTTCAAGAAGTGTGGCATAAGCAACGCTCTTGATGTCAGTGAAGACCATCTTATGTGCGAAGAGGACGACGATGATGACTATGACGAAGAAGAAGGAACAGGAGAAAGTCCAGTTGACGATTTTCAGATATTAATGATCAGTTCGCTTTTAGAAAGTGAGAATCTTTTTTAGTCTGGCTTTGCAGTCTAATGATATACAGATAAAAATGTTATTTTTTTAAAAAAACTGCTTAAAAGGAAGTGCGTATTATAGTCTATAGCATCTTATAGTTCGTAAAATACGGTAACGCAGCTGCCTAATAATCAGGAGGTACTGGGTTCGACTCCCTATCCGCACTAATTTTCATTCGAGGCCACTGATTCCTCATGATGTCCCCATGTAGCTCACATCAATACTCCCTATGTAAGGTTGTTGGTTGTTTTGAGGAAGGAGACCAGACAACGAGGTCATCGGTCTCATCGGATTAGGGAAGGACGGGGAAGGAAGTCGGCCGTGCCCTTTGAAAGGAACCATCCCGGCATTTGCCTGGAGCGATTTAGGGAAATCACGGAAAACCTAAATCAGGATGGCCGGACGCGGGATTGAACCGTCGTCCTCCCGAATACGACTCCAGCGTCTAACCACTGCGCCACCTCGCTCGGTTAACTATGTAAGGGACCAACGACGCAGAGTACTGTCTATAAAACCGATTTGGGATTCCATTCTGATCTGGTGACTAATCCCGCATTCTGCACTCGGGAAGTCTGTGTGATGGGTGGTATCGCTTTTCGTGTTGTGTGTTGCTGTTAACTCGATGGAGTAATAAGTATATGAGAGCCTGGTTTTCCAGTTTCTCGCTTACGGAGTACCGCCCATTCCGACCCTCAGTGCAGATGTATGGCTCTCCTTACTCCTGTGCCCTAGTGTTTACACACTTGCCCCTCGGCACGTGCTGGACAATAAACACTTCGTGCGAGGGAGAAAGGCGGCGCGAGATAATCCAATAACGCCTTCTGGTTCCCGAGCCCCTATTTGTCGCGCGAGCGGATCTCAATAGGGCCTACGTAGGACGGAGGGCCCCTCCAGATTCCTGAAAGGACAACGAAGGGGATTATACGGCTCCTCAGGAATGCGTCATTACGGTACAGCGCTGTGTTGGAGGTGGGGGGGGGGGGGGGGGGCGCTGGGCGCCCATGACGGAGACCGGGGAGGGCAATTTTTTTCCGTGCGGGTGGCAGCCCTGCTGCGTAATAAACTGGAGAGCCTGGGGCAGGCCACAGGTGGTTCCCCTGGCATTGTGGAGCGCGCTCCGCGGTCGTCAAACCTGAGCCACGCGCTGTCTTTTGCGGTAGAGGGAAGGGGGAGGGGGGAGGGGAGAAGTGTTTTCTTTTCCTTTTTGTAGCCGGAGGCAGTGTCCTCTCAGCGGAGATGCTTCCTTCTCTCGGGGATCGTAAATATTGAGTGACGCGTAAGAACTTTTCCGGCGTGTAGCTATAGAATGTGTGTGTGTGTACTTACCGCGCACGCGCGGCAGCAAGAAAAATATTACGCTCGGGTGCGTGCTTCTGCGACACACAGCTGGCAAACAGACGCGGCAGTCGTAAAACTTGGGCCAGACTCTTCTGAACTATTCTGTGGTAGTCTGTAAGGTAGGGGGCGCGCTGTCGCGAATACATCTACATTCCTAAACGGTCAACTCTGGGCACAGCATAGGGACGGAAAAGAAGCAACGGGTTAAAACCAGTACCAGTATTTTAGTTCTGAAACACCGATATTTTTTGTTATTTGTTTGGTATCGCTTATAACAGGTGCTTTTTTTTATTTTCACTAATAACCGAGTAAACAAACCGAAATATCAATGAGACATTGTAGCTGTGCTAAAATTTTTCATTTTTAAATAATTCTTTTTAAAAAAGGGTAATCTCTATTCTACACTCCTGGAAATTGAAATAAGAACACCGTGAATTCATTGTCCCAGGAAGGGGAAACTTTATTGACACATTCCTGGGGTCAGATACATCACATGATCACACTGACAGAACCACAGGCACATAGACATAGGCAACAGAGAATGCACAATGTCGGCACTAGTACAGTGTATATCCACCTTTCGCAGCAATGCAGGCTGCTATTCTCCCATGGAGGCGATCGTAGAGATGCTGGATGTAGTCCTGTGGAACGGCTTGCCATGCCATTTCCACCTGGCGCCTCAGTTGGACCAGCGTTCCTGCTGGACGTGCAGACCGCGTGAGACGACGCTTCATCCAGTCCCAAACATGCTCAATGGGGGACAGATCCGGAGATCTTGCTGGCCAGGGTAGTTGACTTACACCTTCTAGAGCACGTTGGGTGGCAGGGGATACATGCGGACGTGCATTGTCCTGTTGGAACAGCAAGTTCCCTTGCCGGTCTAGGAATGGTAGAACGATGGGTTCGATGACGGTTTGGATGTACCGTGCACTATTCAGTGTCCCCTCGACGATCACCAGTGGTGTACAGCCAGTGTAGGAGATCGCTCCCCACACCATGATGCCGGGTGTTGGCCCTGTGTGCCTCGGTCGTATGCAGTTCTGATTGTGGCGCTCACCTGCACGGCGCCAAACACGCATACGACCATCATTGGCACCAAGGCAGAAGCGACTCTCATCGCTGAAGACGACACGTCTCCATTCGTCCCTCCATTCACGCCTGTCGCGACACCACTGGAGGCGGGCTGCACGATGTTGGGGCGTGAGCGGAAGACGGCCTAACGGTGTGCGGGACCGTAGCCCAGCTTCATGGAGACGGTTGCGAATGGTCCTCGCCGATACCCCAGGAGCAACAGTGTCCATAATTTGCTGGGAAGTGGCGGTGCGGTCCCCTACGGCACTGCGTAGGATCCTACGGTCTTGGCGTGCATCCGTGCGTCGCTGCGGTCCGGTCCCAGGTCGACGGGCACGTGCACCTCCCGCCGACCACTGGCGACAACATCGATGTACTGTGGAGACCTCACGCCCCACGTGTTGAGCAATTCGGCGGTACGTCCACCCGGCCTCCCGCATGCCCACTATACGCCCTCGCTCAAAGTCCGTCAACTGCACATACGGTTCACGTCCACGCTGTCGCGGCATGCTACCAGTGTTAAAGACTGCGATGGAGCTCCGTATGCCACGGCAAACTGGCTGACACTGACGGCGGCGGTGCACAAATGCTGCGCAGCTAGCGCCATTCGACGGCCAACACCGCGGTTCCTGGTGTGTCCGCTGTGCCGTGCGTGTGATCATTGCTTGTACAGCCCTCTCGCAGTGTCCGGAGCAAGTATGGTGGGTCTGACACACCGGTGTCAATGTGTTCTTTTTTCCATTTCCAGGAGTGTATTTTACTATAAAAATACAGCGACCAGTCACTTTTTTATTGCGGTTTATTTATGCGAATATGGAGAAGAAATAAAAACTCTGAGGTTCGCCGATGACATTGTAATTCTGTCAGAGACAGTAAAAGACTTGGAAGAGCAGCTGAACGGAATGGACAGTGTCTTGAAAGGAGGGTATAAGATGAACATCAACAAAAGCAAAACGAGGATAATGGAATGTAGTCGAATTCAGTCGGGTGATGCTGAGGGAATTAGATTAGGAAATGAGACACTTAAAGTAGTAAAAGAGTTTTGCTATTTGGGGAGCAAAATAACTGACGATGGTCGAAGTAGAGAGGATATAAAATGTAGACTGGCAATGGCAAGAAAAGCGTTTCTGAAGAAGAAAAATTTGTTAACATCGAGTATAGATTTAAGTGTCAGGAAGTCGTTTCTAAAAGTATTTGTATGGAGTGTAGCCATGTATGGAAGTGAAACATGGACGATAAATGGTTTAGAGAAGAAGAGAACAGAAGCTTTCGAAATGCTGAAGATTAGATGAGTAGATCACATAACTAATGAGGAGGTACTGACAGAATTGGGGAGAAGAGGAGTTTGTGGCTCAACTTGCCAGGAAGACGGGACCGGTTGGTAGGACATGTTCTGAGGCATCAAGGGATGAAAAATTTATCATTGGAGGGCAGCGTGGAGGGTAAAAATCGTAGAGGGAGACCAAGAGATGAATACACTAAGCAGATTCAGAAGGATGTAGGTTGCAGTAAGTACTGGGAGATGAAGAAGGTTGCACAGGATAGAGTAGCATGGAGAGCTGCATCAAACCAGTCTCAGGACTGCAGACCACCACCACCACCACCACCACCACCACCACAACAACAACAGCAACAAAAGAGGAAGGAAACTGTGGATGAAACCCCACATCGCTTTGGCGCTAGTACAATCGACTGCTGAGTGCGAAGACCGGACCCCAAAGTGTAAAGAGAAATTTTCTCAAACTTCGTTCACAGTACTTTATTATAACACAAATAAGATATAAACAATGAATGATTAAATGCAGCAAGTACATAAGGCGGTCGCCGCAACCATTAAAGGGCATTCATTAACTTACAATAAGTGATTTTTTTTCTCAGAAGTTAAAAAACTAGCAAGGCAGCAATGAAAGGCAAGCAGGGAAAATTGATCAGTTACTGAGGCAAAACACTGGTAAGGTAAATGGAAACTGCCATTCTGGGCAGCTATGCAACTTTATTTGAATTTAAAATAAGTTTAGTAAGACAGAATCAGAGTCAGTTAAAGAAAAAAATTTGCAATTAGTGATCACTTAGGCACACATCTGATAATATATATATAATGTCGCAGACAGCTATACAAGGTGTAATTTAATAAATTACGTCCATCACGGCAGCCCTGTAGACCCATATTAGCGATTCAATATATAATTAATAACAAAAACTCTTAATTAAAAAAGAAATGTAGGATAACGAGAACACAGATGTGCTCAACGGTTCGGATCAGTCAGGTAATACAGAGACGATAAATGGAAGGAGAGACTGCAGAGATAATGTACCCTCAGACTGTCAGTTAACTGATTAAAGCTTCCCTCAAAATTTTAATTAATGCAACTACACCTCAAAATTTTAATTATTACAACTATAACACAGTTCTGGTTTAATAAGTTATGGGCTACAAAACCATTACGGAAGAAATATGCACTTACAATGACACCACAATTAGCGGTAGTTTTAGTCGATTAGATATACATTATGTGATCAAAAGTATCTGGATACCCCCAAAAACATACGTTTTTTATATTAGGTTATCGTGCTGCCACTGTGCATTGTACAGGTACTCCATACCAGCGACCTCAATAGTCATTAGAAATCGTGAGAGAGCAGAATGGGGGCGCTCCACGGAACTCACGGACTTCGAACATGGTCAGGTGATTGGGTGTCACTTGTGTCATACATCTGTACGCGAGATTTACGCATTGCTAAACATCCGTAAGTCCACTGTTTCCGATGTGATTGTGAAGTAGAAACGTGGAGGGAGACGTACAGCACAAAAGCGCACAGGCCGACCTCGTCTGTTGACTGACACAGACTGCCAACAGTTGAAGAGGGTCGTAATGTGTAATAGGCAGACATCTATCCAGACCATCACATAGGAATTCCAAACTGCGTCAGGATCCACTGCAGGTACTATGACAGTTAGGTGGGAGGTGAAAAAACTTTCATTTCACGGTCGAGCGGCTGCTCATAAGCCACACATCACTCTGGTAAATGCCAAATGACGCCTCGCTTGGTGTAAGGAGCGTAAACATTGGATGGCTGAACAGTGGAAAAACGTTGTGTGGAGTGACGAATCATGGGACACAATGTAGCAATCCGATGACAGGGTGTCGGAGTGGCGAATGCCCGGTAAACATCTGCCAGCGTGTGTAGTGCCAACAGCAAAATTCGGAGGCGTTGGTATTATGGTGTGTTCGCGCTTTTCATGGAGTAAGCTGCACCCCTTGTTGTTTTGTGTGGCACTATCAAAGCACAGGCCTATATTGATGTTTTAAGCAGCTTCTTGCTTCCCACTGTTGAGGAGCAATTCAGGGATGGCGATTGCATGTTTCAACACGATAGAGCAGGTATTTATAATGCACAGCTTGTGGCGGAGTGGTTACACGACAATAACATCCCTGTAATGGACTGGCCTGCACAGAGTCCTGATGTGAATCCTGTAGAACACCTTTTCGATGTTTCGGAACGCCGACTTCGTGGCAGGCCTCACCGGCCGACATCGATACCTCTCCTCAGCGCAGCACTCCCTGAAGAATGGCCGTCCAGAGTGGCCGAGCGGTTCTAGGCGCTTCAGTCTGCAACCGCGCGACGGCTACAGGTTCGAATCCTGCCTTGGGCATGGATGTGTGTGATGTCCTTGTGTTAGTTTTAAATAGTTCTAAGTTGTAGAGGACTGATGACCTCAGATGTTAAGTCCCATAAAGCTCAGAGCCATTGGAACCTGAAGAATGGGCTGCCATTCCCCAAGAAAGCTTCCAGCACCTGACAGAACGTATGACTGCGAGAGAGGAAGCTGTCATCAAGGCTAAGGTTGGGCGAACACCATACTGAATTCCAGCATACCGATGGAGGGCGCCATGAACTTTTAAGTCATTTTCAGCCAGGTCTCCGGATACTATTGATCACGTAGTGTAGCTATTTCATTATTCGTTGGAATACGGCTTATTCCATTCGGGCACGGACTCCTCACAGGCATCGGTCCAGTCACAGACCATCGGAACATACAGGATACCCGGAAACACGTTCTAAAATAAACTCAAGATCTCGGACGAGAATCCGTGTGGCGCTGGCGTAACACAGGGAAATAGGGAAGTACAATAAAATTTTACAACCGGAATACAGTTACATGAATAACAAAGTATCTCATAGTGCAGAATGAGAGATACACAGTGGCTTGAGTGAGGCTTGAAATAAAAGGCCGTATTTGAGGTCAAGCTACTTAACGGAGTTGCTTAGAATTGAAAATCCTATTGCACATAAATGGTTAGAATACCCGCTCCAAACGAGCAGGTTAACAAGTGCAAGAAAATTACAGGATGGCAATTATTGAACTGTATGAAATAAAATCGTCATAACTTCTGAATGGTTTGCTTTAGGACGTTCAAACTGCACGGTTGGTCGCGGGGCATGATGGGAATTAGTATTCACTGTATGGTTTGGTTTGGTTTATCGACGATGCCCACTTTCATTTGGATGGGTTCGTTAATAAGCAAAAATGGCGCCCCTCCAGGCTGAGAATCTGCATTTCGAGATCGAGAAATCTCTTCACCCTGAATCGGTGACTCTGTGGTGTCCAATGCCCAGTCACGGAATAATCGGTGCGATATTCCTTGATGGCACGGTGACTACCGAACGGTACGTGAAGGTTTTGGAAGATGATTTCATCCCTGTTACCTAAAGTGACTCTGCTTTCAACAATATGATGTGGTTCATGCAAGACGGAGGTCGACGCCATCGAAGTAGGAGTGTTTTTGGTGTCCTATAGCAGTACTACGAGGCAGCATTCTGGATCTGGGGTACCCAGAGGCTACTGGCATGGGCCTCGGTTGGCCGCCGTATTCTCCGAATCTGAACACGTACGACTCCTTTTCGTGGGGCTGTATTTAAGACAAGGTGTACAGCTATAACCCCAAAACCATTGCCGAGCTGGAAACAGCCATTCTGGAGGTCATAGACAGCATCGATGTTCCGACACCTCAGCGGGTCATACAGAATTTCGCTATTCGTCTGCGCCACATCGTGGCCAATGATGGCATGTCATAAAAAAAAATCGGAATATTTGTAGTGACGTCTAAATGTTGAATAAAGTGTGTGCATGCCGTAGTTTGGGAGTTATCTACGATTTTTTTTTCATATAGTTCAATAATCATCAACCTGTACCTACAGGATATGAGTACAAACAGTTGACCGTAGAACACAGGGACTAGTGGAGCAAAACAAATTTCAAGTGCACTTAGTGTATACAAACCCGTCTTGGAATAGTCTGATATCCTGCCCCATTAGGTGACTTGCATCAAATGAAATATTGTCTTCATCCGCAAATCCGCAATCACTTGAGAATTTACCACCCAATGTTAGAACAGCAGTATTTACGACCGCCAAATTTCAACCTGAATATAGCGGGCCCTTTAAACAACAGACAGTACTTCACTTATACCCCTGGATACTTCAACAATTAGTCCAACAATTATTGAAGTACAACCCTGGATACTCCACAAGTTTTTAATAATGTTGTAACTAACCGGTTACTACGGGTTATTCCTTATTATTGGGAATGGAAATACTTATTGCTTATGAAATCAACGTGAGAAGAATAGGGTCGCCACCGACTCAAACCATACAACTAATCAAAGATTTGGTCGAGTCGGAAAATAAATTAATTTGATCACAGACCAAAAACTCACAAAAATGCATACGTTGTGAGGTCGCTCACAGCGGATACGATGTAATTAATAGTATTGCCCGTGCGCTGTTCACGACAATCAAACATTTAAAATAAAATAGAAAATGCATGAACACTGCATAAGATCAGCTCCCAGCAACACACCTGAAAATATGACTTAATCTAAAGCATTTGCTATAAAATACAAGAGGAGACTAATCACTGGACCTGTGCATAAGGAAACGCATTGGATGTGCTAATGGGAAAGCTACGACGTGAGTGGCTTAGGCGCAAAAACGTAATCTCGGAACACAAGAGAAAATTGTAGATAAAATCATTTATTCCTAAACTAAGGATGTGAGGCATGTACACGATTCCTGATAACACGGGGTTTGTGGAGACAATTTCTAGGTATAGTGCCAAATTCCGACAATATCACATCACACAATCATGTTAACATTATCTAAAACAAACATGCGATCGGACAGTTAGTGATACCGGTAGCCCAACAACTATAATGTTCTACCACGTGGTTGGCTCCCCACGGACGAAAGACACGGAAAGTAAGGAAAATTTACGAGAAGGCAAGGCTCTAAATATTGAGAAAGGTGAAAGCTTATACAGGCACAGCTGAAGGCAAACAGACATTCATACAGAAGCGAGTGCTCACTTCTTATCGACCGCTCTTCCGGCGGATCCAAGTCTGCTACAGAAATTTGCTAAAAGAAAAATATGCCAAAGTTTTGCATTCCTTGCTGCGACAAGGCAAAGCAATCTTCCAGATTTGAAAAGCGAGACCAAAGGCTAACAGCTCTCCCCTCGCCAAGTAACAACGCGCCACGCGGTCAGTATAACTCACCTTCTTCGACTGGAGCACAGCTGTGGACGCTACCCGTACCGGCGGCAGACTGCCTTCCCGCTTCTTCTCCAGCCTCTTCCACGCTCCGCGTGGCCCGGAAAACCCCAAGATGCCATTTCCGCCACCAACCTAACGCAGGTGGATTTCTCACAAGTAGCGGAAACCTTTTTGCCGACTTGACCACTACGCGAGTTGGCTATTCTGTACCAGTGCTGCTGAATCTGTACGACTATCGCAGACTTCTGCAGCAGACTACGCCACCGTCTAGCAACGTGACACACAACCACATTCATTCAATCACACCACTATGAGAGTAAAGAGAAAAGAGAAACAAGGAAAACAAAGAGAAATGGTAATGAAAATGGGCTACCGGACTAATGAAAGGTGGCTACAGGACCCTTTCAATGCTATCGCTTAACCAAGCGCACTAATGCCCAAATATTAATAATCAGTATCCCGAGTCTGCCAAATCCTTAAGCGAATCAAGAGTTAAAAATGGTCCAAATGGCTCTGAGCACTATGGGACTCAACTGCTGAGGTCATTAGTCCCCTAGAACTTAGAACTAGTTAAACCTAACTAACATAAGGACATCACAAACATCCATGCCCGAGGCAGGATTCGAACCTGCGACCGTAGCGGTAGCGCGGTTCCAGACTGCAGCGCCGTTAACCGCACGGCCACTTCGGCCGGCGAATCAAGAGTTACCTAAGGTTTCATAGGATAATCGTGAATACAGGAACCGCCTTCAGAGGACTTATAATTTCGGTTAGTCTTGATAGTCTTGATAGATGCCAGGTACCGGTAGATTCAATTGATCTGAAGTGCATGCTACCCGGGCAGACAATGTTTAAACCGAGCCATTCGCAAAACAAATCACTATTTACACGTTCGACATTCTTAAAATAGAATGGCAAGATCCTCTTAAGCAAGGCAGCAGTTTGGAACGGTTAAATTCAACTGACTTCCAGTAACGCAACCTCACTTTCGATAAACAGAAGCCACCTGGCAGCTTACACTGATCGAACAACAGGTGGGCAGTACACAGTTCCGAGAATTCCATTGCACAGAGGTTCCTCCTTTTACAGAAAAACACTGCTTTTTCTTGTTATCCTAACATGCTTCGGTATCATCATTATTTTTAATTGAACACGTATTAATGCACTTAGTGTAATTTCGTACATTAATATGTACGTGTAGTACCCTCGCCGGCCGCTGTGACCGAGCGGTTCTAGGCATTTCAGTCCGGAACCGCGCTGCTGCTACGGTCGCAGGTTCGAATCCTGTCTTCGGGCATGGATGTGTGTGTGATGTCCTTAGCTTAGTTAGATTTAAGTAGGGGACTGATGACCTCAGATGTTAAGTTCCATAGTGCTTAGAGCCATTTGAACCGTTTTGTAGTGGCCTCAGACCGCAAAAGAAGAAGGATCAGTCACAACAAAACGCGAGTAACAGCAAGTACATATGCAAAACATTCTGCCACATGAAAATAACGTTTTTTAAAAATCAAGACATGTGTTAACTCATCGATGAAATTCGTGTTTACAAGGTTTAGTTTTGCAGATGACAAGTTATCAGTGCAGGACATTATACAGTTGGTCCTGGAAAAACATATAATGTAAAATAACGGTAAGAAGAATAACGAACAAAAACTTTCCTTGTGCCTCACTTTGTTACATCAGTTACAACCTGAAATCACTTTTCACAGTTTTCAATAAACGAAACCTACTGATGATGTCACGAAGGTGCCAAAACTTCCATAAAAGGCGGGATCTATATCCAATATTTTAACTGCAAACACGGAAAGAACGACAACAGCTGCAGATCCAGAAGATGAATGTATTACGCTTTCAGTTCCTCTTACCAAACGAATTTGCTCACAGCTTCCTTTCCAGCATCCAGCAGTTTCGACCAGCCAAGGTGCACAAATTCTGGAAGCCGTTCCGTCTGCCAACAACAGCAGTCGCGCAATCGGACTCCGGCCCCGTGACATATTGACGGCCCATTTCCGTCCTCTCTCTGATAGCTCGCATACGTAGCGTAAATTCCACTACCGAAAATCACCGCTCCAAAACTGCCCCATTGTTCAACTGCCCACCGCGCTTTCGCGTCCGGTATTTCAATCCCCACAAATGGGCGCCAAACCCGCTCGTCAAAGATCCTCGCGGCGGGCCGCGATAATCGATAGTGGCCGGATATCGATGGGTCGCGTCCGGCCGTGGCTCCAGCAACTCATGCGAGTCGGTACGACTTAATGGTAACAGCAACAAATTAAAAACTTGACAACAATTCATTCATAACGTACAAAAGGAAAGAATAGAAAGTATCTGATCTGCTGCCTGTGTCTACATAATATGCCTCTCTCTGCTTGTAGCCTTTGAAACAGTTAAAGACAAGAGTTCTTCAACCTCCATTGTCACCTTTCAGCACTGGCTATTCCCAATGCCAAAATAATGGTATGATCCTGGATTACAACATCATTTTTGAACAGAGTTTCAAACCATTAGAATCTGTACGAGGGTCGATCAATAAGTAATACCCCACAGCTTTTTTCTCAGAATATATTTACTGTTATGGATCGGAATTTGGTGGCAATATACATTAACATGTTTTCTACGTGGTCTCCATCATATTCTGTGGCTGTACGCAATGTCGTGAAAGCGTATGTATCCCGCACTGGTAAAAGCTCTTCTCCTGTAGGCATAGCCATGTTTTCACTGCATGACTGTCACTCTCGTTGTGGTGTCACCGCCAGACACCACACTTGCTAGGTGGTAGCCTTTAAATCGGCCGCGGTCTGTTAGTATACGTCGGACCCGCGTGTCGCCACTATCAGTGATCGCTGACCGAGCGCCGCCACACGGCAGGTCTAGTCTAGAGAGACTCCCTAGCACTCGCCCCAGTTGTACAGCCGACTTTGCTAGCGAGGATTCACTGTCTACATACGCTCTCATTTGCCGAGACGACAGTTTAGCATAGCCTTCTGCTACATTATTTGCTACGACCCAGCAAGGCACCATATTCAGTAATTAGAATGAATTCGGAACAGACAATATTGTGAATCATGAACCGTCAAGAGCGACGTTCATAATTAATGGATTAGAGTTGAGTATAAAACTAATTACGTCCGCTTTCTGAATTCTAATTCCTTGTCATGTTCCAGACCACACGTCAGTATAGTTCTTCCCTCCTCACGCCAGCCCGCGTGAGCTAAAACGCGTGCATTTCGGCCTCCACTAGTAACACGGTGTTGGCTCTTCTGCCAACGCAACACTCTTCATCTTCAAAGTGTGATCCCCGTAAGAATCTTTAAGCCTCGCAAAGAGATCGAAGTCCAAAGGTGCCAGATGTGGACTGAGGAGTGGATGAGGCAATGATGGCTCAAATGTTCAAATGGCTCTGAGCACTATGGGACTTCTGACATCTGAGGTCATCAGTCCCCTAGACTTAGAACTACTTAAACCTAACTAACCTAAGGACATCGCACACATCCATGCCCGAGGCAGGATTTGAACCTGCGACCGTAGCGGTCACGCGGTTCCAGACTGAAGCGCCTAGAACCGCTCGGTCACATCGGCCGCCTATTATTAGGACGACACAACACCCAGTCCCTGAGCGGAGAAAATCTCCGAGCCAGCCGGGAATCAAACGAGGCAATGATGTCCAAGCCAATTTGGCGATATGTTCCCGGTTTGTCAGACTTGTGTGTGGGCGGGCATTATCGTGTTGGAGCAAGATTCCTGCTGGATTCTTGTCCGATCCAGAATGTCGGAAACTGTTCTTCAGCTTAGAGTCTTCACGTCTACCTCTGAATTGATGGTTGACACCCTTGGCATCACATCCACGAGAATGACGCCATCACAATCCCATAAGACTGTCACTACGACTTTTCCGGCAGTGGGGGCTAATTACTTCTTTTTTGCTGGATGAGGATAATGCCACTCCATGGGCTGCCTTTTTGTTTCCTGCGCAAAGAGGTGTAGCCAGCTTTCGTCCCCAGTAGCGATCCGTGACAGAAAGGCCTCTCCGTCGATCTCAAAACTCCCCAACAATTCAGACGAAATGGCCTTTCTTTGAATCTTGTGGTCCGCTGTCAGCATCGTGAGCAACTCTTTGAATATCCGAGAGCCTTGATCAATGCAGACGCACTTTCAATGCTGACCGATAACTGTAGAGCCAGTTGTCTAGTTGTGATGCGCCGGTCGGCACGAATAAAGGCATCCGCACGATTCAGCATGTCTGGAGCAGTGGCTGTGACAGGACGTCCCGAGCGTGGCTGATCACGGAGCTCTGTTTCTGCATTTCCTGAGGCTCTAACTTTCTTTACCCACCAACGGTACTCCTATCAACTGCAGCATCGTCATGGATGTTCATCACTTTTTTTTCTGCACACAAGATTTCAATAACAGCACGCTGCTTGTAACGTGAGTCGTATGTAGACGCCATTTTGACGCTGTACTACGGCTCTGCCATCAGTCAGAACGGTTCGAAACTTCACCGGGCACAGAACAAACATCAAATATGAAGCACCAAAAAGGACGTTTCTCTGTGCATATTAATGGCTCTTTAAAAAAATTGGGGCATTACTTATTGAACCATCCTCGTAGTAATCAGCCACTAATCACTTTTCGAGAAAAGCAGAGAAAAGTGGACCATGTAACTTTTCTTTCATTTGCTTATTTAATATAATATTTATATTCTCTGTATCTTTAAACTGAGAGGGCCAGAAAAATTTAAATCTTTGTTCGATTTCCTCATTTGTTACACGAAATAACAGGGATAAAAGAAACCGAAAATCGGTTATTTCAGAAAGTGGTTATTTTGAGCGATTTTAACAATCACGTTAAAATGGTGTGGGGAAAAACCGATAGAAGCGAAAACCGGTTGTTTTAGCGATAATCTGCATCCCTGGCACAGTACCATTGCAGGTTGCCTATTTAATGGCTTCCAGGGCCAACAGAATTATTTGGAGTTTTCATTACTTCGTATAACTATTGACCGAATTTATAAATTTAAACTGCTATTGTAATCTACTCGTTAAGACTTGTAATGTTATGTTAAGCCTCAGTCGGAGCGGTGTGCTCTTCTCCGATACCAAGGGAACTGAAAACCATTAGCATTTCCTTTCTGGGCATTCTGTTGTTGGCGGCTCCACATACTGTGTCGCCACTTGACAACCGGCGTGCAAACAAACTAGAAGCGTTGACTCTTCCACTTTTTCAGTGCGCATTTGTAAAGTTTGGCTGGTGCCATTGTTGATTCCACGAGATCGGAAGTGTCTGTGTTTTCTATACGGTCAAAACTGTTGTTCTTGTGGTCTTCAGTCCAGAGACTGGTTTGATGCAGCTCTCCATGCTACCCCATCCTGTGCAAGCTTCTTCATCTCCCAGTACCTACTGCAACCTACATCCCTTTGAATCTGCTTAGTCTATTCATCTCTTGGTCTCCCTCTACGATTTTTACCCTCCACGTTGTTCTCCAACACTAAATTGGTGATCCCTTTATGCCTCAGAACACGTGCTACCAACCGATCCCTTCTTCTAGTCAAGTTGTGCCACCAACTCCTCTTTTCCCCAATTCTGTTCAATGCTTCCTCATTAGTTATGTGATCTACCCATCTAATCTTCGGCATTCTTCTGTAGCACCCCACTTCGAAAGCTTCTATTCTCTTCTTGTCCAAACTAGTTATCGTCCATGTTTCACTTCCATACATGGCTACACTCCATACAAATACTTTCAGAAACAACTTCCTGACACTTAAATCCATACTCGATGTTAACAAATTTCTCTTCTTCAGAAACGCTTTCCTTGCCTTTGCCAGTCTACATTTTATATCCTCTCTAGTTCGACCATCATCAGCTATTTGCTCCCCAAATAGCAAATCTCATCTACTATTGAAAGTGTTTCATTTCCTAAAGCTTACTTATGAACTAAATATTTTAATTTCAGTTTCAGTTTGTGTTTTAACGTGTTTGCAGTCTCACTGTGGCTTCGAGCACTGATTCACGTGATTTCGGACTAAGAATAACAGTCGTTCGAGGTTTGAAGAAACCTCTCCCAAAATCGCAAATGCCCACTCTGGATTCAAAGAGGAGGCGATGTGCCCTGTGACCCCGTGTCAGCGAGATAAAAGGCCTACCGGCAGTGTGTAACGCCGGAAATGCGTATCCTTCTATTTCCATCTATTGTACTATAGATTTTTCCTTATTTTGTTACCTGTAGATATGACATTTGTCTTTATATACTGTAATTGTTTTACTGTTTGCTTATATATATTTATGCATTTATGTTGATTTGTTTTGTGAATATTATTTGTATTTATACGCTGGGTCTGGCCTAGGGAAAACTATGCTATCGAACGAATACATCGATATGTCGTGTGGAGAACAAAAGTGTTTAGCATCTTTGGTAGTGTTAACTCTGCCGCATGGAGCGCGGGCAGAGGGAGAGTCTGGCTGGAGTAGGGCGGTGGAGCAGGTGTGTCGTGTGACGCTCCCGCGAGTTGCCGGGCTTTCGGGGTTTGGCAGCATGTAATTGCGCTCGGCTTGGGATGATAGTTTCTGACATGGTGTCGCGGACGGGAAGCATTAGCTGGCGCACATCAAGAGCCCGTTTCGCCTGGTGATCGTGTCGAGAAGGAGGCGCGCCAACATCCAGCTTCTGCAACAGCGACGGCCGACAATGAGTGACTGTCGCCACCTCCTCGATCGACGGCTTCAAACCTTCAATCAACCAACAAGGAAGACTAAAAGCACTTAAAGTTTTAGAACTGTATGGCAGACCTCAGCTTTTCAAACTGTTCAAATCACAAAATTACAGCAACATAGCATGAACCTTTGTTGCTCATTGTCCCAGTTGCATTACCAAGCAGGGTCCCTTCCTTTTCCGGAATGAACCCGAGTGTCGTTGAAATTCAAACGCCAGCATCATTCGATTTCACTGCTTTAATTTCAAAGTCCAGTTAAGGTATTCATAGCTGGCTACAATATTTAGATTACACAAGCACAAATTAAGAGTGCGAGTTTTGTTACCATATTTTAGCTTACCTGTGACTGCAGCTCAGCTTGGTACGTACTAAATTTTACTATTGTTCATTGTTCAGAATCATTTAATTCAAGTTCAAAGTTAAATCTCTTATATCTAAATTGCGTAGATTCAAGTAGCTTTTGAAATGATTGTTGAGGTAGTCCAAGACTAACCGTATCTTACTGAATTTCGATGTGCTTCAGAAAGAAAGCTCACTATTAACTTTCGCCACTGAATTAACTTTAGATTTTCCGGTTTTATTAATTCTTTTGCTAAATTAAGTCAGAGTGTAGCGAAATTTATTACTTCTGACAAACTTTCAGTTCTCACACTACACGTGTCAACCTTCAGTTGCCACGCTTCTAGTGCTAATTATATGTGTAATAACCTTTCTTTTTCAGTTACTATAGTAATTGTCCTTAGGACTGGCGACCGTAATTTCCCCCAAATCTCAAATATCTAATTAGCGCCAATTAATTGTTAACGTGACGACCGCACATTTAGTTTCTTTATTAACTTTAACCACTTTCGAAATTAATTTCCACCAGTTTCATTTGCATTTTTCCTTTCACATAGATGTAACCCTTTCCTCCCTCTTTACCGACAAATTAACTTCGGTGACGATTGCTTTTCCCAAATTTCCATTAGGTACACGCGATTTAATTTTTCACTGTCATTAAGGTCGATAAGTGAGGGGGAGGTTACAAGTGTACATGATTCCCTCGTCCTGTTTGCCAAACCTGTCGCTCACTCATGTGTAATAGAATGCGAACAGGAGAATCTGAGTGAATACTGAACATCTGTCAAAAAAAAATAAGAAAATAAAAATGACTGTATCAATTCGTACGGGAAATTCATTATGTGTAATTTATTTTTTCGCACTCTATACGTTAATATTACGGAAATCTATTTCTGCTTCCTGGTATTTTTAATATCCTGACAAAAAACAGAACTGGAACACCGTACAATAATAATACATGAGGGGAGCAGTGAAATTTCGGGAATTCATTAGTCTAGGTAACATATTTAAATGATTACCATTGCAGGATCACAGGTTAATGCAAGCGCGACAAAAGCCGTTGCAGATGTGAAACGCTGGTACATTAATAACCGGTGTAACTCCCAGAAGATTGAATGCAAGCGTGCAAACCTGCATGTGTTGTGTTGTACAGTTGCCGGTTGGCAGTTTGTGGGCTGGAGTTCCATACCTGTTGCACTTGGCCAGTTAATACAGGGAGGGTTAACGTTGGTTGTTGATGATGCTGGAGTTGTCATCTGATAATCTCCCGTATGGGCTCAATTGGAGACAGATCTGGTGATTTAGCAGGCCGAGGCAACCTGTCAGTACTCTGTACAGCATACTGGTTTACAACAACGGTATGTGGTCGAGCGTTATCCTGCTGGAAATCCTTCCTGGAATACTGTACATGCCAGCCGCAGTGGCCGTGCGATTCTAGGCGCTTGTCCGGAACCGTGCTGCTGCTACAGTCGTAGGTTCGAATCCTGCCTCTGGCATGGATGTGTGTGATGTCCTTAGGTTAGTTAGGTTTAAGTAGTTCTAAGTCTAAGGGACTGATGACCTCAGATGTTAATTCCTATAGTGTTTAGAGCCATTTGAATACTATACATGAATGACAGCACAACAGGTCGAATCACCTGAGTGATGTCAAACAGGGTGTTGATAAAGACTCCTTTGTTACCTTAAAGGCATTCGTGACTCACATCAACTCACCTCGTCCAATTTCAAAGGTAACTAAGGCTCACAGCCATTACAGAGTGTATTAAAGGCAAACTTGATTTATAGTCGCTCTACAGGGGCCAAACTTCTGCAGTTGGCTTGAAATTTGAATAGACATCATTTTGCAGATGTAGAAACACGCCTGGCAACTTTCGTTTATGTCGTTTACCAAGAAGATCGTTGCAACTTTTTCCCGTCATTTGTAGTGTAACGACGTAAGTTTTGTATAAATGATTTTCTTTTGACATATGACCATGTGCAGACTTCGTCACCTACGTCAGTTACAACACACTTCAAAATTATTTAAATTCTTTTTAAATTTGTCTCTGAATGGTTCTTGAACGAAACTGTAATTAAAACATCACCATTTGAGTCGTATGCGCAGAATTACGTCACTCAGTCCAATTGGTTTGCGCAAACTTTTTCAATTTAGATGTCGTTTGTTTTCTCCTCAGAAATTATATTAATGCAAGTTATCTGCTTTCATAAATATTAGAACCACATTGAATAAACTCAAGAATCAAACTCGCGATGAACGTTGTCAAAAATTAATAATCTTGTCAAATAAATTACTTAACATAATTCTTCATAAATAAATTCTCGGAACACGTATTTAAACTTTTGTAGTATACATTAGTTTATTATCTTCCTACATATAGACATGAACCTGAGCAATGACAAGGTAGGACTGAACACTTACAACATGATAAAACTTTCTATGACATCATTGTTGTAGAAACATTACAAATTCTTATTTTTTTGATTTTTAGAAGCACGACGCAACAACTCTGTTTCAGGATCTTCTGTTGCTCTTTGGCTGTCGGCCCGCGACGTATAGTGGCCAGCAATTTTCTCTCTGGTCTCGGCAGTGAAGATGCTGTCTCCGTTCGTTGCGCCGCCTTCTCCGTACGTGAAACATAAAAGATAAATACAAAACTTTAGATAATTCACAGCCATTACAAATATTACAAAAATACATAAACAAGACAGTAAATTAACTTATATTCACCTGCAAACTGGGCCGACACTGGTTGGATGGGTGACGCTTCAATTTCACGTCCCACTACACATTGTACAAATAACTGGTTTGAATTTTTATGTCCCATTTCACTTCACTGTTATACAGGGTTATACGAGAATTATTCGGAAAGTAAGTTCTGATCGGTCGCGAAATGGAAACCACAGTGAAAATCCGATGAAGTTTTGCACAGGTGTGTTGGGCAGTGTCTCTAGTATGTTCGTCGATCGCGTTACGTCGTTCTTTTCAGTTCTGAGCACACATGGAGCAGATAAAGATACCTAGAACAATAGTGTCTCCCGCCACGTTGGAGGGCCTGGTGAGAAATTTCGTCTGAAGCTATGCAACCAACATTACACAACTGTCGTGCGTTTTCTTCTTCGAGACAATTCTCAGCCGCATTCTGCAGGGGCAATGAAGATGCTCCTGCATCGTTTTCAATTGGAGATGTTTGATTACCCACAATACAGCCTGTACTTGTCTCCCTCTGAGTTTCATCTCTGCTCACACGAACCGCTGGCTATGAAGACAACATTCTGGCACAGACAACGAGCTGTAGGCCAGCGTAGAGAATTGGCGGAAAGCACTGGCGGATGCCTTCTATAACGAGGGTATTGGAAAGTTGGTACAATGCTACGACAAACGTCTAAGTCGGATCGACGACTATGGAGATAAGTAGGTAACTGTTGCAAATAAAACAGTTTTGATTTTCACTGTGGTTTCCATTTCGCGACCTATCGTTCCTTACTTTCCGAATAGCCCTCATACGAGCTTGCTTTCCTTTTGTGATTAATTTTGAGTTTCTTCTGTTAACTGCTGTTTTGTCTTTATTATATGCAAATGCGAAATTTATTAATAAATACTGGTGATGAAAGTAAAATATATTGCTGTTCATAGCTAAAAGAACGCGATATACTTTTCGGCCCCACAACACCATTTATGATACCAGGAAGCAGCAACTCCATTTGAAGGTTAAAGGTTCAACACCGTAAGACAAGTTTTGAATCCGGTTGTACTTCTTGACACTGAGGGCCTCTTAGTGCGCAAACCACACTGCCTATATTCATCCAGAATTCAAAAATGACAGCACTTATTTACTTCCAAGAATCATCATACATAATTTCAAAAGTTTACGAAACTTTTTCTCATTGCCACACCCCACAAAATTATGAAAGAAGAAAGTTTATCATTTACTACATTTTCGGTATGTGTGTGGTAAAAGTTCAACAACAGGCCTGACGTTTTTATTGAATAATGCTTCGGTACTAATTCTATCTGCAACACATTTTTCAGACAGGATCGAAATATATCACTGAACGTACCTGCAAAGATATATAACTGTACGACACACATGTCATCGGATATGAAGTCATATCATACATCTCAGGTTTGAGATGTATGAGAAATTAGCTTTTGGTTGAAGCGGAGCCCAAATTACCCAGACTATACTCATTCAATGTTTGATACTGAGGATACATGGCGACTTCCGACAAACTTGAAACACAATATCAACCGTTTCCCAATTGTTTTCTCACATCTTTAACATCAACTATTTACCACATCACTCGTGTGCAATGTAATCACACGTGTGAAGCTGTTTTATATACGGAAATTTGGTACTTTAACCTTTTAAGTGAAGTGTATAACGTTTTAAGTGAAGTGTATAACGTTTTAAGTGAAGTGTATAACCTTTTAAGTGAAGTGTATAGCCTTTTAAGTGAAGTGTATGACCTTTTAAGTGAAGTGTATAACGTTTTAAGTGAAGTGTATAACGTTTTAAGTGAAGTGTATAACGTTTTAAGTGAAGTGTATAACGTTTTAAGTGAAGTGTATAACGTTTTAAGTGAAGTGTATAACAGAGATCGTGGTTCATCTTACTATATGTCTACAATGCCGTTGGTTCTTAAGACAATGAATCAGACTCTGTGTCCGTATGGGTTAAGCGTGCACTGAATGTTGGTGATGTAACAGATTACTATAGAAACTGAAATAAAGTACCTGTCCTTTCCTTGAGAAAATAAAAAGTAATAATAAATATTACACAACAGCAAAAAAGAAACCTATTGGGTCATGGTAAATGACCCATCCCAAGTGATCCAGATACTGATTCACCAACAGACACTGAAATCTCAGAGGAGGGAACCATAGCAATTGGGGGGGGGGGGGGGGGGAGCTGTGTTCCGATCTTTGTTTTTATATACTGGGTGATCAAAAAGTCAGTATAAATTTGTAAACTGAATAAATCACGGAATAATGTAGATAGAGAGGTACAAATTGACACACATGCTTGGAAGGACATGGGGTTTATATATATATATATATTCATTTGCTCCCATATCTTCGATATGCTAGTGTACTATGTGCGGCGTTCTAGGTATTTTGCGTTGCCCACTGGGCCACTAAATCCCATTTATTACTATATTTATCAGTTCCTGACTGGTTTGATGCAGCCCGCCACGAATTCCTCTCCTGTGTCAACCTCTTCACCCCGGATCAGCACTTGCAACCTACGTCCTCATTTATTTGCTAGATTCCAATCTCTTTCTTCCTCTATAGTTTTTGCCCACTCTAATACCATGTAGCTTATTCCGTGATGTCTTCACTGATGTCCTAACATCCTGTCCCTTCGTACTGTCAGAATCTCCTCATTCCTCGTCTTATCGGTCCACCTAAATTTCAATATTCTTCTATACCACCACATCTCAAATGCTTCGATTCTCGTCTTTTTCGATTGATATTAATATGTTCACGATAGTTTTTCTGATGTACCATTTTTATGTTTCTAAGCTGGTAGGTCAAACGTGAACCATGGACCTTGCCGTTGATGGGGAGACTTTTGTGCCTCAGCGATGCAGACAGCCGTACAGTAGGTGCAACCACAACGGAGGATTACCTACTGAGAGGCCAGACAAACGTGTGGTTCCTGAAGAGGGGCAGCAGCCTTTTCAGTAGTTGCAGGGGCAACAGTCTGGATGATTGACTGATTTGGCCTTGTAACACTAACCAGAACGGCCTTGCTGTGCTGGTACTGCGAACGGCTGAAAACAGGGGGGCCGGCCGGAGTGGCCGTGCGGTTAAAGGCGCTACAGTCCGGAACCGCGTGACCGCTACGGTCGCAGGTTCGAATCCTGCCTCGGGCATGGATGTGTGTGATGTCCTTAGGTTAGTTAGGTTTAAGTAGTTCTAAGTTCTAGGGGACTGATGACCACAGCAGTTAAGTCCCATAGTGCTCAGAGCCAAAAACAGGGGGAAACTACAGCCGTAATTGTTCCCGAGGGCATGCAGCTCTACTGTATGGTTAAATGATGTTGGCGTCCTCTGCAGTAAAATATTCCGGAGGTAAAATAGTCCCCCATTCGGATCTCCGGGCGGGGACTACTCAGGAGGATATTGTTATCAGGAGAAAGAAAACTGGCATTCTACGGATCGGGGCGTGGAATGTCAGATCCCTTAATCGGGCAGGTAGGGTAGAAAATTTAAAAAGGGACATGGATAAGTTAGATATTGCGGGAATTAGTGAAGTTCGGTGGCAGGAGGAACACGACTTATGGTCAGGCGAATACAGAGTTATAAATACAAAATCAAATATGGGTAATACAGGAGTAGGTTTAATAATGAATAACAGAAATGCCGATAAGCTACTACGAACAGCATAGTGAACGCATTATTGTAGCCAAGATAGACACGAAGCCGACGCCTACAACAGTGGTACAAGTTTATAAGCCAACTTGCTCCGCAGATGACAAAGAGATTGAAGAACTGTATGATGAGATGAAAGAAATTATTCAGGTAGTGAAGGGAGACGAAAATTTAATAGTCATGGGTGACTGGAATTTGATAGTAGGAGAACGAAGATAAGCAGTAGGTGAATATGGATTGGGGCTAAGAAATGAAAGAGGAAGCCGTCTGGTAGAATTTTGCACAGAGCACAACTTAATCATAGCTAACACTTGGTTCAAGAATCATGAAAGAAGGTTGTATACATGAAAGAATCCTGGAGATACTAGATGGTATCAGATAGATTATATAATGGTAAGACAGAGATTTAGGAACCAGGTTTGAAATTGTAAGACACTTCCAGGCCAGATGTGGACCACAATTTATTCGTTATGAACTGTAGGCTAAAACTGAAGAACCTGCAAAAAGGTAGGAATTTGAAGAGAGGGGACCTGTAGAGTGTTTCAGAGAGATGTAGTAAATGAAGCAGGCGAAAAGGAAAACAAACTTCCCAAAAATGAGATCGACAGGAAATGCAAAGTGGCTAAACAGGGACGGCTAGAGGATAAATGTAAGTATATAGAAGCATGTATCACTAGGAGTAAGATAGATACTGCCTGCAGGAAAATTAGAGAGACCTTTAGGGAAAAGAGAACCACCTGTGTGAATATCAAGAGCTCAATCCTAAGCACAGAAGGGAAAGCAGAAAGGTGGAAGCAGTATATAGACGGCCTGTACAAAGGCGATGTGCTTGAGGGCAAAATTGCAAATGGAATAGGACGTAGACGAAGATGAAATGGGAGATATGATACAGCGTGAAGAATTTGACAGAGCTGAAAGACCTACCTGTAAGTCGAAACAACGTCCCGGGAGTAGACAACAAACCCTTAGAAATACTGATAGCCAATGACAAAACTGTTCCATCTGGCGAGCAAGATGTATGAGACAGACGAAGTACACTCGGACTTCAAGAAGAATATAATGATTCCGATCCCAAAGAGAACGGGTGCTGACAGGTGTGAGAATTACCGAACGATCAGTTTAATAAGTCACAGTTCCAAAAAACTAACACGATATCTTTTCAGACGAATGGAAAAACTGGTAGAAGCCGACATCGGGGAAGATCAGTTTGGATTCCGTAGAAATGTTGCAACACGCGGGGGCAATATTGACCCTACGACTTATCTTAGAGGATAGCTTAAGAAAAGGCAAACCTACGTTTTTAGCATTTGTAAACGTGGAGAGAGCTTTTGACAATGTTGACTGGGATACTTTTTTTCACTTTCTGTAAGTAGCAGTGGTAAAATACAGGGAGCGAAAGCCAATTTACAATTTGTACAGAAACCAGATGGCAGTTATAAGAGTCGAGGGGCACGAACTGGAAGCAGTGGTTGAGAAGGGAGTGAGACAGGGTTATAGCCAATCTCCGATGTTATTCAATCCGTATATTGATCAAGCAGTAAGGGAAACAAAAGAAAAATTTGGAGTAGGAATTAAAATCCATGGAGAAGAGGTAAAAACTTTGAGGTTTGCCGAAGATGATGTAGTCCTGCCAGAGGCAGCAAAGGACCTGGAAGAGCAGTTGAACGGAATGGACAGTTTCTTGAAAGGAGGATATAAGATGAACATCAACAAAAGCAAAACGAGGATAATGGAATGTAGTCGTATTAAGTCGGGTGATGCTGAGGGAATTAGATTAGGAAATGAGACACCTAAAGTAGTAAAGGAATTTTGCTATCTGGGGAGCAAAGTAACTGATGATGATCGAAGTAGAGAGGATATAAAATGTAGACTGGCTGTCTTCTGAAGAAGAGAAATTTGTTAACATCGAGTATAGATTTTACTGTCAGTAAGTCGTTTCTGAAAGTATACGAATGGAGTGCAGCCATGCATGGAAGTTAAATATGGACGATAACTAGTTTAGACAAGAAGAGAATAGAAGTTTTCGAAATGTGATGCTACAGAAGAATGCTAGAGGTTAGATGGGTAGATCTCGTAACTAATGAGGAGGTACTGAATAGAATTGGAGAGAAGAGAAATTTGTGGCACAACTTGACTACAAGAAGGGATCGGATGGTAGGACATGTTCTGAGGCATCAAGGGATCATCAATTTAGTACTGGAGTTCAGCGTGGAGGGTAAAAATCGTAGAGGGAGACCAAGAGATCACTAAGCAGATTGAGAAGGATGTAGGTTGCAGTAGGTACTGGGACATGAAGCTTGCACAGGATAGAGTAGCATGGAGAGCTGCATCAAACCAGTCTCTGGACTGAAGACCACAACAACAACAAGCTGGTAGGCTTATCACCTATCAAGTGAATAATGATAGATACGAGGGGCATTTGAAAAATCCGTGCAAAGTTCGAGAGACAGCAGCACCTGGGCGTATCGAGGTCATCTTTAGTTAGCAGCATCTTTGGAAAGAACGCACACCGAGTTTTAGGCATATTGGTCTATTCTTTGTGATTCGCATTCGTGTGAATCAAGGAAGTCGAGTGATCGTCAAAAAATGGTCGGAAACGAATTTCGTGTGGTGATTAAACATTACTTTATGAAAGGCAAAATGCCTCAGGAGACTAAAGAGGAGCTTGATAAACATTACGGAGACTCTGCACTTTCCATTAGAACAGTTTATAATTGGTTTCAAAACTTTAGGAGTGGCCATACGAGCACAAGTGATGCTGAACGTTCTGGACGCCCTGTGGAGGTTACGACTCCAGAAATCATTGATAAAATCCATGATACTGTGATGGATGACAGGAGAGTTAAGGTGCGTGAGATTGCTAGTGCTGTGGGCATCTCGAATGAATGGGTACATAATATTTTGCATAAACATTTGGACACGAGAAAGCTACCCGCAAGATGGTTTCCGTGATTGCTTACGCTTGACCAAAAACGGAATCGTGTGAAGTGTTGCAAGGATGGTTTGCAGCTGTTCAGGAAGAATCCGCAGGACTTTAAGCGTCGTTTCATCACTGTGGATGAAACATGGATACATTACTATACTCCTGAGACCAAACAACAGCCGGCCGCGGTGGTCTCGCGCTTCTAGGCGCTCAGTCCGGAACCGCGCGACTGCTACGATCGCAGGTTCGAATCCTGCCTCGGGCATGGATGTGTGTGATGTCCTTAGGTTCGTTAGGTTTAAGTAGTTCTAAGTTCTAGGGAACTGATGACCACAGATGTGCTCAGAGCCATTTGAACCATTTAGACCAAACAACAATCTAAACAATGGGTTATCAAGGGAGAATCTGCACCAAAAAAGGCGAAGACTATTCCTTCGGCCAGAAACGTTATGGCGACTGTCTTTTGGGATTCGCAAAGGATAATCCTCATCGACTATTTGTAAGAGGGTATTACAGGTGCCGATTATTCATCGTTATTGGACAGTTTGAAAACCGAGCTGCAAGAAAAACGCCGGCGAATGGACCGCAAAAATGTCCTTTCCCATCACGACAATGCACCAGCACATACATACAGCAGTTGTGGTCGCAAAATTAATGGAAATAGGATTCCAACTCGTTTCACATCCCCACTATTCTGTAGACTTGGCTCCCTCGGACTACTATTTGTTCCTCAATTTGAAGAAATGGCTGGTGGGAGAAAGATTTTATTCAATCGAGGAGGTGATTGCAGCAACTAATAGCTATTTTGCAGACGAACAATTCCTATTATTCGGAAGGGATCAACAAATTAGAACAGCGTTTTATGAAGTGTGTAAGTCTAAAAGGAGACTGTGCCGAAAAATAAAAAAAAGTTTACCCTAAACATGTAAGTAGTTTTTATTTTGGCACGGACTTTTCAAACGGCCCTCGTAAATATAGCGATGGTCTTAGAGGCACTCGTCTTGAGAGCTGGTTTCGTGTTCAACTAGCATTTGTCACTTGCTGATGTACTGTTGTGGCTTCTTGTACAAAGGATGGTAAGTTCAAGTCGCAGCAACGTTTCCTACGTTACAAAGTATAAAATGCGGCAATTGTTTGTAAGGATATTTACTGCAGGTTCTTTCCATGCTGTGCACGGTAGTAAATAGATTCCCAGTTACGTCCTATTTTATTCATTATATGCTGTGAAACGCTTAATCTAATGAAGGACGAAACTGGAGATAATATTGTCTCACAAAGTATTATTAACCGCTGAGATAATATAAATTAGTACCGCTGACAGTATAGATGGCTCTTTCCATTTATCTTTGAAAGTATCCATAGAATTGGTTTCCTTGAGTTTGGAGTTGATTCATTGCCACAAAATGAAATTTAGACAGTTGTGTGACAACAAGTATCGATCTGTCTGAATGACATTTGTTTTCTGTTACAGCGTGCGATAGTTCCGTTTCCGCGTTAAACATAACATCTCTATTCGACCCCCCATTTAAGAACAGGTATTGATTAAATTTATGTTCCTTTGACAAACTGTCTGTTGGCTTTTGTCTCGGGTCCTTTATTAACAAGTAATAATGTTACTAATACAAGGATATGCTAAAAAGTAATATCGAATTTCTTTTATGTAAACTTTTAAAACTTTTTAAATAAAAAAAACATTATTACCATTGTACATCTTCATTCTTGATGTCTACCTATTTGCAACGTCCTGGCTCTGGACGGCTCTGAATATTCGCAACAAAGTCAGGATTCGAACCTAGGTCTTCTGATCACTAGGTTGAGACGCTGCGCAGCTGCAACGTTGTCCGTGCAGCACATCTGCCCAGTGAGCAGAAGGCCTGGGTTCGACTCCTGGACTTGGTACAAATTTTCATTCGGTGCTTCAGTCTGCATATATACTTCGTAGTTGATTTAGACTTGAAAATGTCTCTGGGGCCATATAGTTTCATTCGGTCTTAATAGCGTGGAATATTGAAAATAGCAAAATTTATTGCGCGTGCAAGCAGTTGGATAGGCCACCTTCAACTGTGATCGGGTTGCCACGGCCCGTGTTAGTCGGTCATTGATAGTAATACCGATAGAATGCAATGTCAGCTGTTAACAGTTTGTGATCTGATTGCATTGTAGTGTTAGCGATGTAATACTGCTGTTGACAAGAGACTTTCACAGGGAAATTAAGCCTTTAACTGCGTAACGTATTCCTTTGTAACTCTGATTCCCCTTCTGACATTTCCTTGCGAGTCATTCATTTCCTTGTCAACAACAGAACAGAAATGCATTTTTAGAAACAATAAGTTGTTCTTCTCGTTCTTTTTACTGCACTGGAAACATCATATCGTGGAAGGGCTGTCAAATCTCCGTCCAACAGTTACTTTTTAGATTTTCCGCAGCTAATGTAAATCACTTAAGGCTGGTGTCACGTTGGTGGTTTCGAAAAATGTCACTGCCGATTTACGCGGGCCGTCTTATCGAAATTCAAGCTTGTCTTCTGCATGTGGTGACTTCGTCGTCGTCACGACGTTATAACACTAATCTTGCTTCCTTCCTTTGCACGCGGAACTCGGCGAACATACGGGTTATCGCGGTTTAATTCTTATCGCGCACGTGGTGACATCCCGTCTTGAATATGTGGAAAGATTCGTGCGAATTTCCTGCTTCCTTACCTGTGATTCGGCCTGCAAAAATAGTAGCTTAGTTTCACTCTTTTCTTCCTCGCAAAACGCTGATGATTGCTATGTGCTTCTGAAATTGTATTCCTACTAGCGAACCCGACGATTCTTCGCAACTGCTAAATATGTTCGGGAATTGGATGTATTTCCTAATCTGCCCCTCCCTTTCTCTGCTCATTTCCTCATCCCGGGATAATTGGAAACTGCATTACCACCTTCTGCTTTGAGCAGTGATGTCGTCACTATGCCGAAAAGCCATATTCCGAGCGTATCCAACAAGGCGACCAAGACATTGATCATAACACCCACAAAAATACAAATACTGCGGGAACCAGTAATTACTAAACCCAATGTAATTAGCGGGAGAACCGCGAGAAGAGGCAAGTTTTGCACAGTGACAGACTAAAACTTCAGTAACAAAAACAACACCGTTCGAGACGGAATACTCTATAAGAATCAAAACATTCGAAGTTGCCAAAAAGTAAAACTCGACAAAACCGTACAAAACACTCCATAAGATAGCGGTATCCTAATCTCCAGATAACTTACACAGCTCAACCCTAGACCAGGATACCAAAAATCCCTCCACAATTACAAAAGCAAGTATCCAAATCTCCATTTCACCTATGTAGCTCAACCCCAGATCAGGATTCCAATAGAACTCTCCACAAATCGAAAACTCAGTATCCCAATCTCCATTTCACAGACACTCTGAGGAAGAAAAATTGCACATTGGTGCGTATGGAATTTTTATTCAGAATCGTCTACAAAGAGAAGGAGCACATGTAGGAGAAACAATTTCTCTAATGTTTTAGGTGCCCAGTATCGTAGATAGAACAGTGAGAAAGGAAACATTTTCACAACACACACAGTATCTTCTTTGTTTAAAAATGTATAGCCTAAAGTCATCTTGTATCCTCCTACAGTCACTCAACGACGACACCTTCCCGTACACCACAGCATCATCAGTAAACAGCCGCATATTGCTATCCACCCTATCCAAAAGATTATTTATGTAGATAGAAAACAACAGCGGACCTACCACACTTCCCTGGGGCACTCCAGATGATACCCTCACCTCCGATGAACACTCACCATCGAGGACAACGTACTGGGTTCTATTACTTAAGAAGTCTTCGAGCCACTCACATACTCGGGAACCAATCCCATGTGCTCGTACCTTAGCTAGGAGTCTGCAGTGGGGCACCGAGTCAAACGCTTTCCGGAAGTCAAGGAATATGGCATCTGTCTGATACCCTTCATCCATGGTTCGTAAGATATCATGTGAAAAAAGGAGGAGTTGCGTTTCGCAGGAGCGATGCTTTCTAAAGCCGTGCTGATGCATGGACACCAATTTTTCTCAAGGAAATTCATTGTATTCGAACTGAGAATATGTTCGTGAATCCTGCAACAAACCGATGTTAAGGATATTCGTCTGCAATTTTGAGGATCCGTCCTTCTACCCTTCTTATATACAAGTGTCACCTGCGTTTTTTTCCACTCGCTCGGGACTTGGGCAAGAGATTCGCGATAAATGCAAGCTAAGTAAGGAGCCAATGCAGTAGAGTACTCTCTGTAAAACCGAATTGGAATCCCATCAGGACCTGGTGATTTATTTATTTTCAACCCATTCGGCTGCTTCACAATCCCAGGGATGTCTAGCACTATGTCCTCCAAAAAAATGGTTCAAATGGCTCTGAGCACTATGGGACTCAACTGCTGAGGTCATCAGTCCCCTAGAACTTAGAACTAGTTAAACCTAACTAACCTAAGGACATCACAAACATCCACGCCCGAGGCAGGATTCGAACCTGCGACCGTAGCGGTCTTGCGGTTCCAGACTGCAGCGCCTTTAACCGCACGGCCACTGCGGCCGGCTATGTCCTCCATACGGGAATCTGTACGAGACACAAACGGCGGTATGTTTGTACGATCCTCCTGCGTGAAAGATTTCTCAAATGCTAAATTTAAAATTTCAGCTTTCGTTTTACTGTGTTGCCAGGCCAGACTGATCAGTGAGTGACTGGATGGAAGCCTTCGACCCACTTACTGATTTTACGTAAGACCAGAATTTCCTTGGGTTTTCAGCAAGATCTTTTGCTAAGGTATGACGTGGTAGTGGTTGAATGCTTCGCGCATCGCTCTTTTTACAGCAGCACGAATCTCTACTAACTTTTGCCCGTCTTCATTCTCCCGATCTTTCTTGTACCGCGAGTGCAACGGCCTTTGCTTCCTAGGCATTCTCCGAATTGCGCTGTTAAACCACGGTGGGTCTTTTCCGTCCGTAACCCACTTTTTCGGCACATACTTGTCCAATGCGTGATTTACAATGTGTTTAAAATTTACCCATAATTTTAAATACATCCACAGCCATATGTGAAACGTGAACCACGACCTGCAACAAATGGTTATGCCCAAGTAGGTGTTATAGCTGCACTCGCGGCTAATCCGCATATCAGTAGCAGACAAATTGCGCGAGAATCGGGAATCTCAAAAACGTCGGTGCTCAGAATGCTACATCAAAATCGATTGCACCCGTACCATATTTCTATGCACCAGGAATTGCATCGCGACGACTTTGAACGTTGTGTACAGTTCTGCCACTGGGAACAAGAGAAATTACGGGACGATGACAGACTTCTTGCACGCGTTCTGTTTAGCGACGAAGCGTCACTCACCAACAGTGGTAACGCAAACTGGCATAATATGCACTATTGGGCAACGGAAAATCCACGATGACTGGGACAAGTGGAACATCAGCGACCTTGGCGGGTTAATGTAAGGTGCGGCATTATGGGAGGAAGGATAATTGGCCCCCATTTTATAGATGGGAATCTAAGTGGTGCAGTGTATGCTGATTTCCTACGTAATGTTCTACCGATGTTACTACAAGATGTTTCACTGCATGACAGAATGGCGATGTACTTCCAACATGATGGATGTTCGGCACATAGCTCGCGTGCGGTTGAAGCGGTACTGAATAGCATATTTCATGACAGGTGGATTGGTCGGCGAAGCACCATACAATGGCCCGCACGTTCACCGGATCTGAAGTCCCCGGATTTCTTTCTGTGGGTAAAGTTGAAGGATATTTGCTAACGTGATCCACCGACAACGCCTGACAACATGCGTCAGCGCATTGTCAATGCATGTGCGAACATTACGGAAGGCGAACTACTCGCTGCTGAGAGGAATGTCGTTACACGTATTTCCAAATGCATTGAGGTTGACGGATATCATTTTGAGCATTTATTGCATTAATGTGTTATTTACGGGTAATCACGCCGTAATAGCATGCGTTCTCAGAAACGATAAGTTCACGAAGGTACATGTATCATATTGGAACAACCGAAATAAAATGTTCAAACGTACCTACGTTGTGTATTTTAATTTAAGAAACCTACCTGTTACCAACTGTTCGTCTAAAATTGTGAGCCATATGTTTGTGACTATTACAGCTCCATCTATCACAAAGCGAAAAAAATGGTCCAACTAAAACATTCATATTTCTTTACGCACTACACGAATACGTAATGAAAAATGGGGGTTCCTATTTAAAAAAACACAGTTGATATCCGTTTGACCTATGGCAGCGCCATCTAGCGGGCCAACCATAGCGCCATCTGGTTTCCCCCTTCAAGCAAGAAAAGTTTCGTTCTTTGTAGTTTTTTTCGCTTGACGCTTATTTCATGAGATATTTGACCCAGTTACGATCAGTGGACTACGCTGTATATATTATAGTGGCAATGGAAGATTAGGGAAGTTGAGGCTTCCCTAGTGGATGTACACCATCACTAAAATGATCAGTGAGAGCCTACCAAAAACTGAGAGACACACATCCACTAGTGAAAGTGGACCACCACTGTGCTCGGCTAGGGAAAGTGCACAGTAGCATGTTATCCACCAGTCAAGGTGTGTCATCCCTGTTTCCGAGTTATGTTATACAGCAGTGCAGTTACGCTTGACATCAGTGCAGCTATGGTTGAACCAGTACAGTTCTACGAACATCTTAGAGTGGAATGGGGAAACCTCAGTTACAATTCTGTCTTCATGGGCTGAGAAAAGTACGAGTCTCTTGTCAGAAAGGCTAAATCACTAAAATCTGGACGAAAGAGGGACGCCAACGACTACAAGTTTTTGAAGAGATACGAAGTGTTGGAAGTGAATGGAGTAACCAAATTAATACAACCTGTAACTGAAGGAGGTCAGGTTAAATGCTATGTTTATGACGAAGAATTGTATGATATTCTGCACGATGCTCGTGTAATGACTGCCACAGTGGACGCGACCGAATGATGGAATGTTTGAAGTCAAAGTTCTGGAATATAACATACAGAGATGTCCAAATTTATCTTGGTTTATGTGAGCCTTGTTTACAAAAGCAGAAAGGTCAGAAAAAAGGTATCGTAATGAAGCCAATGCTGTTCAAGGAGCTACATTCCAAATGTCAAGTTGATCTCATCGACTTCCAATCGCAACCACATGGAGATCACATATTCGTAATGGTTTATCAGGACAACCCCACTAAAATCTTTGTTCTCAGTTCTCAGGCCACTGAAGTCCAAATCAGCTGAAGATCTATGCGATAACATTGTTAAGGGCTCCCTCAGTATTGCAATCTGATAATGGTAGAGAATTAATTAACAAAATATTGAGCAGCTTAACTGAGCTATGGCCCAATTTTAAGATAGTCCACGGCAAATCTAGATACAGTCAGAGCTAAGGCAGTGTAGGGCGCCGGCCGTTGTGGCCGAGCGGTTCTAGGCGCTGCAGTCTCGAACCGCGCGACCGGGCGTGGATGTGTGTGATGTCCTTAGCTTAGTTGGGTTTAAGTAGTTCTAGGTTCTAGGGGACAGATGACCTCAGATGTTAAGTCCCATAGTGCTCAGAGCCATTTTCAGTGCAGGGCGAACAAATCAAGACACAGAAAGTATGCTAACTACAAGGATGCAGGAGCACAACACCATGGAGTGCAGCCGTGTATTAAGATTTGTGCAGCTAATGCAGAATAGCGCCGTACATTCTAGAATTAAAAGATCTCTGTATGAAGCGATATTTAGCTGCCCTCCTAAACGTGGTGCTTCCTGAAGCACTGACGAACGTTCACTCTGAGGAGTACTTGAAAATATAATTAATCAAGTGAATGTTAGCAGTCAGACAGGGACTGAAAGTTGCAGGATAATTATCACAGTAAACCTCCATTGCAAGAGTATAACACACCAACAGGAACGGAGGGTGAGAACAGAGAGAAAGAAAGTATTCCAAAAAAAAATTGTACACCTGGAAAGGCTGCGTCGATTTTCATCTGGTAACGGCGTATGTCACCTGGGGGATAGTGGATGAACTGATAATGGTTTCAGCTCGTTCGCCAACAGTTGCTTCTCCGCAATTCTGTTCACTACGTTCTCATTAGTTACGTGATCTACCAATTTAATCTTTAGCATTCTTCTGTAGCACCACATTTCGAAAGCTTCTATTGTTCTGGTCTAAACTACTGGTCGTCCATGTTTCAGTTCCATACATGGCTACATTCTATACAAATACTTTCAAAAATACGTCCTGACGTTTACATCTATACTCCATGTTAATAAATTTCTCTTCTTCAGAAACGCTTTCTTTGCCATTGCCAGTCTACATTTTATATCCTCTCTACTTCGACCATCATCACTTTCTTTGCTTCCCAAATAGCAAAACTCATCTACTACTTTAAGCATCTCATTGCCTAATCCAATTCCCCTCAACATCACCTGATCGACTACATTCCATTATCCTCGTTTTGCTATTGTTGATTTTCATCTTATATCCTCTTTCAAGACACTGTCCATTTCTTTCAAGTGAAGTTCCTGGTCCTTTATTGTCTAACAGAATTACAATGTCAACGGCGAACTTTAAGGTTTTTATTTCTTTTCCATGGATTATAATTCCTACTACAGATTCTTCTTTTGTTTCCTTTACTGCTTGCTCAATATACAGATTGAATAACATCGGGGATAGGCTACAACCCTATCTCACTTCCTTCCCATCCACTGCTTCCCTTTCATGCTCCTCGTCTCTTGTAACTGCTACCTGGTTTCTGTACAAATTGTAAATACCCTTTCATTCCTTGTATTTTACCCTTGCCACCTTCAGACTTTGGAAGAGCGTATTCCAGTCAACATTGTCAAATACTTTCTCTAAGTCTACAAAAACTAGAAACGTTGGTTTGCCTTTCCTTAATCTACCCTCTAAGATAAGTCGTAGGGTCAGTGTTGCCTCATGTGTTCCAACATTTCTACGGAATACAAACAGATCTTCTATGAGATCGGCTTCTACCAGTTTTTCCATTCGTCTGTAAATAATTCGTGTTAGTATTTTGCAGCTGAGACTTATTAAACTGATAGTTCGGTAACTTTCACACCTGTCAACACCTGCTTTCTTTGGGATTGGAATTATTATATCCTTCTTGAAGTCCAAAGGTATTTTCCCAGTCTAATACATCTTGCTCACCAGATGGTAGAGTTTTGTCACGGCTTGCTCTCCCTAGGCTATCAGTTGTTCTAATCGAATGTTGTCTAGTCCCATGGCCTTGTTTCGACTTAGGTCTTTCCGTGCTCTGTCAAATTCTTCACGCAGTATCATATTTCTCATTTCATCTTCATCTACGTCCTCTTCTATTTCCATAATATTGCCCTCAAGTACATCGCCCTTGTATAGACCTTCTATATACACTACTGGCCATTAAAATTGCTACACGAAGAAGAAATGCAGATGATAAACGGGTATTCATTGGACAAATACATTTACTAGAACCTACATGTGATTACATTTTCACGCAATTTGGGTGCATATATCGTGAGAAATCAGTACCCAGAACAACCACCTCTGGCCGTAATAACGGCCTTGATACACCTGGGCATTGAGTCAAACAGAGCTTGGATGACGTGTACAGGTACAGCTGCCCATACAGCTTCAACACAATACCACAGTTCATCAAGAGAAGTGACTGGCGTATTGTGACTAGCCAGTTGCTCGGCCACCATTGACCAGACGTTTTCAATTGGTGAGAGATCTGGAGAATGTGCTGGCCAGGGCAGCAGTCGAACATTTTCTGTATCCAGAAAGGCCCGTACAGGACCTACGACATGCGATCGTGCATTATCCTGCTGAAATGCAGGATTTCGCAGGGATCGAAGGGAGGGTAGAGCCACAGTTCGTATCACATCTAAAATGTAACGTCCACTGTTCAATGTGCCGTCAATGCGAACAAGAGGTGACCGAGACGTGTAACCAATGGCAGCCCATACCAGCACGCCGGGCGATAACGCCAGTGTGGCGATGACCGAATACACGCTTCCAATGTGCGTTCACCGCGATGTCGGCAAACACGGATGTGACCATCGTGATTCTTTAAACAGAACCTACATTCATCCGAAAAAATGACGTTTTGCCACTCGTGCACCCAGGTTCGTCGTTGAGGACACAGGCGCTCCTGTCTGTGATGCAGCGTCAAGAGTAACCGCAGCCATGGTCTCCAAGCTCATAATCACTGCTGCTGGAAACGACGTCGAACTGTTCGTGCAGATGGTTGTTGACTTGCAAACGTCCCCATCTGTTGGCTCAGGGATCGAGACGTGGCTGCACGATCCATTACAGCCATGCGGATAAGATGCCTGTCATCTCGACTGCTAGTGATAGGAGGCCGTTGGGATCCAGCACGGCGTTCCGTATTACCCTTCTGAACCCACAGATTCCATATTCTGCTAACAGTCATTGGATCTCGACCAACGCAAGCAGCAATATCGCATACGATAAACCGCAATCGCAATAGGCTACAATCCGATGTTTATCAAAGTCGGATACGTGATGGTACGCATTTCTTCTCCTTACACGAGGCATCACAACAACGTTTCACCGGTCAACTGTAGTTTGTGTATGAGAAATCGGTTGGAAACCTTCCTCCATGTCAGCACGTTGTAGGTGTCGCCACCGGCGCCAACCTTGTGTGAATGCTCTGAAAAGCTAATCATTTGCATTACACAGCATCTTCCTCCTGTTGGTTAAATTTCGCGTCTGTAGCACGTCATCTTCGTGATGTAGCAATTTTGATGGCCAGTAGTGTACTCCTTCCATCTTTCTGCTTTCCTTTCGTTGAAGATATATATTTTATCATTAGGAATCCGTCGACTCTCTGTAATTCTGTTATTTATGATTTTCCCCTTTGCAGTATTCACGTGAGGCTTTATGTTATAACTTAGTAAAGCAGCCGCACCAGCATATTGCAAGAATGTGCCTCACTCATAGTCCATGGTAATTATTCCAGTTGGTAATATCTCGTACTATGTATATATTGGATGTTAAAAAAGAAGTATTCATATTTTGAAAGTCGGCAGTACTGACAAAAGCAAAACGGAACCTGACAGTAAACAGCGGCTCTAAGATACGTAACTTGAGAGCCATGAGCACTGCTTCACTTTCTGGCACTTGTTCATCTTCGACGCTGTGAAACATGTCTCGATTACTGCTAACTCTTTGATATTACGAACGACCTACAAAATGTATTAAACAGCTGAGGAGACATTGTTCTGTTATTGTCCATGGATACAGCATGCAGTAAACGTCTGCTACTGTTGTTACTGTAAGCAGTATTCTCAGTTCTGATTAAGTGCAGTGCATAAATATATTCTGCTGTATAGAGACAAATCGTTCTTTAACATTATTAACAAAAATCTCGATAAGTTATTAACAAATTTTCTCCAATTTTCACACGTTATTCTAATAAACATACACATGGGCATAGGAAACATATTTTCAAGCATATATCGTATATAAAATATATTTGAAATTATATTACTACATATTAGTTAAGACAAGCCAATGCTTGATGTTACCAAAACATATATATATATATATATATATATATATATATATATATATTTCACTGGTTCACTTTGAAATGTTATTTCAAAGCTGTGGTTAAATTTTCAAATAAGAAGATTGGCAGCCAAGGGTATGTAAGTCGTTAGCCAAATTGTTTCCCATTTAACATATTCCTTCTCCTTACACATAGCTTTAAACGCAAATTGAATGAACAACAATGTGCTATTTTGTTTTCTTCCTCACAGTCGGTTTTAAGAGAAAATATTGAAAGCTGTGTTTATGGCTTATCTGTTTATGATTAGAACACTATTCTGAATTATGAATCATCCGAAACTGTGTAATGCTTCCCATTCACAGATTAAAATCATGCAAAATACTGTCATTGAAGCTGCTACACCCCCAGATTCCGCAGATGGAAAGTTCTCTCTCATATCTCTAAATATCAAAGATGCCAATCTATTTACCTACTGTTTTTAAGCGACAGCAATTCCTAATCAAGGTATCGTTTGCAACAACGATAACCAAGATTCATGGCCACAGAGAGGGGGAGGAGATGGACTGAGAGGAGGGGGGTGAGGAAATGGAGGGAGGGAGGGAGGGAGAGAGGGAGAGAGGGAGAGAGAGAGAGAGAGAGAGAGAGAGAGAGAGAGGGGGGGGGGGAAAGATTGACAGAAAGTTGGAAAGGAGGTGATGTAAAGAGGTATGGAGCGGAGGAGATGACCAGATGTGTAGGAGTTGAGGGTCAAAAAGAGGGAGACGAGGAGGAGATGAACAAAGAGATGAGATAGACACGGGGAGAAGATCAGGCTGCATATCCAATTTAGCAATTGCAAAGCATTTCCGGACTCGCTAGTAAGTGATAATGCAACTGATTTGTGTTTTGGTGAGTTTGTGAAATGCTTGTGTATGATGGTCGTATTTGTGCGCTTACCACCAAAATGAGTGCCTATTATTCCGCATAGCAAATGACAGACATGGTCTTCTGTTATGGTCTGAAAAAAGAATGCAACAATATAGTCCATGCGCTGTATGGTGCAAAATATCCAGAAGGCATGGTAACATATGGAGGTATAACAACAACACCTGTCGGCAGCTGAGGTTGGCAGTATCATTTATTCCAGGGAAAAGCTGCACGGTCATCAACAGTAACTGTTCTTTCGAGGACAATTTACTGTCTTCATATATATCTACAAAATTATCCAGCCGTCTTTTCCAATAACCTGCCGATTTTAGCCCCGTAGCTCCAACAACGGATGGAGATGTGATTCATGCATGATTTAGCATAAACACGTTCCCTCCGAAATGTCGGAGAAAATCTCAAACAGACATTTAAGGAGTAGCACCACTGTAGTGACCTAAAAATAGCATTTTTTGATAATTTTTTTGAGCAGAGGGAAAGGTGATAGAGAAATAATACTTGAGGTGATTATTGACTGTATGTTTAAGTATATAACAAAATATTGTCGGAAAATGTTACAAGATGGCGACACTGCAGCAATTCTCCCGAGGCATGTTGGATTTTTGATGATCTCGACCACGCACTGTAACAGGTGCCAATTTGAATCTAGAAAAGAGGAAAAGAAAAAAAAATCTTTGTAATCTACATGAGTGTAGTTAGTGAACCACGAAGGATATTTTAGAAATACAATTTTTTGTATAACAAGCGAGCGTTTGAGTAAAGTAGTTCAATTTTTACCAAGAAAGGACAGTCATTCGTTAATAGATATTGTTTAAATTAAACTAATCGAAAATTCCCTACGTGGTTCATTTTGAAATGTTATTTCAAAGCTGTGGATACATTTTCCAATAAAAAGAGTGAAGATTGTTGGCATTATGACGCGTGCCATTTTGAAAAATCATGTTCCGCAAAAAACGCGTTTGAAGCTTTGAAATGTGTTATAGACACGAAAAAATGAAAAAATTCTACTTTTAGGAAACTCTTTCCGTTAACATGCTACCAGAGGACTGGCCTGTCGTAGTGACACCGTTGCGTCAGAAATCATATCCACTAGTTTAGCGTAGAACGATTGAAATATCGGTCGTGGCAATTCCTTGAACGTACAAATTACACAATTCCGGTTAGCCCTATTCCAAGGAGGCGCATTGCCTGAACGATTCGACCGTTGGTTTCATAGTCCGTATAAACTCGTTACCTGGTGTAACAGCTTCTGGGCGGTTTGGAGAAGCAATAATTATTATGAGGCCTAAGCCTAGAGGACTCCGTTCATGCAATGCTATGTCTGCATTACACGTTTTACATTTCACGTGTTGAGAAATAACAGAGAAAACAGAAAAAAAATTTATTATCCTATGGCTCAATTCGTAGTGCACACCAAAATCCTAGTTACTGTCTTTCAGTTTCTTAGCATAGGCACTGACCCTACCGATCAGCTATCTGCCTCATATTTGTTCTTTGGACGCTTTGATTACATACTGCTTCGACGCGACATTGCATATGATGCTTTCATACCTTTACTGTCTGACAAGGGGAGGCCGCCAATTGTGAAATTCAGATTAGATTCATACTGCGCATAATAAAAGCTCATGGCCAGAGGTGTAATGTGGCAAAGCACCAAGATGCACTTCTCAGCCGTTGTCGAGAAAATCGACAGTTAAAAGAAACCGTTGCGGTGAAATACTCTCTACGGTACGGATCGAATCCCGCGGCATGCAACTTTTTTTATTATTAGTTTTTTGTAATTCATGAATTGCTTATGCATGTTGGTGAAGGCGGATCGCTCTCCAATTGTACCGCCTCCATTTTTCCGTTTGTTTAACAGGGTGTACCAAAGCTCTCACGCCCGCACTGATTTTCGACGATGTTATAAGTTGCGCTAGGGACCGCATCTACCTTCTTTCGAAGTTAGCAGGCAACTACGCTTTATGCGGCGGCTCGTTTCGGCCCATTCAACATATGTCCTTCAAGTGCAACGAGCGAGTAACGGAGTTTATATTTCATACCTGCCACAGCAAATTTGTGTACCTGGGGTCTCTATTCTAATTCGAACGTTTGACTTACGCTATACGTATTCGTTTCGGAATATCGTTTCTACGTCTTCCGTTAACTATACGTGGTAAACATTATGAAGACAATTAATAACATTTGTGAAATACAACTTTGTTTGCGGAAAACATAATGATGTTCGAAGTCGCCAGTTTTTCCACGACAAACGACTTTCAACAACATATTATATGCATAATTGTTGCAACTGATTGCCGGGAATTATATATATCTGCGTGTGTATATATATATACACACATTTAAATTACAAAAACAAATACTAAAAAAAAAGGTTGCATGGCGCGAGTTTCGATCCGGCGACTTTCGGATTACAAACCCGAGCGTTTACCGCTGCGCCACAACAATCGTAGAGAGTATTTCACCGCAACGGTTTCTTTTTAACTGTCGGTTTTCTCGACAACGGCTGAGAAGTGCATCTTAGTGCTTTGCCACATTACACCTCTGGCCATGAGCTTTTATTATGCGCAGTATGAATCGAATCTGAATTTCACAATTGGCGGCCTCCCCTTGTGAGTACAGTTTATTACCATTCATATTTATTTGAAAGCCAAAACTGTATACAATAAGGTCACAAACTATTACAAAATACTGCACACAAAAATCAAGATTCGAAGCGAAATAATTTATTCTCTCTTTCCTACACGTACCGACGCTTGTTGACAGTAAACTATCATATTATTGTTTTGAAATGCTGCTAACTATACCCATACACTACAAGGGGTATCGAATTGGCACAGGTAGAACGTTTCGGGTCATCCGAGGTGCTAGAGAAAGAGCGGAATTTCAGGGATTACGCTAGTTGCATCATATTTTAGAAGGTTCAGAGCATATTTTACGCCAATAAAACAAAGATTTTTTGAAGAGTCTACAGTGGTTGTTGTTGTGGTCTTCAGTCCTGAGACTGGTTTTATGCAGCTCTCCATGCTACTCTATCCTGTGCAAGCTTCTTCATCTCACAGTACCTCCTGCAGCCTACATCCTTCTGAATCTGCTTAGTGGTTCTACCGCTTAATGGTGAATAGATTGCTCGGGGAGGTCCTGTACATTGGGCAGTTCCTTCCCCCTTCTCAGCCCCTTGAATATTTGTTTTTAGGGGCAGTCGAAATCTTTGGCGTATGCAAGCAACACTAATGAGGTAAACCACCATAGGGACACGTCATCAGTGACCAGCCTGGACTTTTCCAGAGAGTGTGCGATTGCCTAAGACGTTGCACAGAAGTATACCATATTCTGAATTCACACCGTTTTACTGATTAGTACGAAGATCAACAACCTAAAAGCATTTCACAAACTTATCAAAACTCTAACTAGTTACGTTACAACTAGAGTCCATGAACTATATGGTGGCTAATGCTGAGTGACCAAGTTTCGTCCAAAGCGGTGTTCGGTAGGCGACGACAGAACCTAGATGTAAGGTCTGCAGTCTTTCCCAAACGATTTTACAGAGACTATTCGTTAAAAAAAATTCATTTTTGCACTACTAATAGCTTTATATGTCAGCTTCATGCCCATCATTTCGTTAATGGTCATAGATATTGTGATATTTGTATTTAATTAAGACATTGCCAGAAGTTTGAAAAAGTTTGCAATGAAAAATTAGGGCCGCTATGGTTTTGTGTTTGGTGCATGTTACATAATATGTCAGTGTGTATTAAATTTAGCAAACATATTGGATTTTTCCTTAGACTTGGGTGGAGGTCTCTAACTGCCACCAATATCGAGAAAATTGATCTGATGTAGAGCACTCATTTGTGATCGCGCGCGCACCAGCCATAAAGCCGAAGTAAAATATTCACAACAATCCTCATATTTCTTAAACGATTTGAGACATCGAAACGTGATTTTGGCGAATGGTAGCACTCAAAGAAGAGAATATTCTGACGTATGGTTACTACGCAAAACTTCATTATCTGCCGTATTATTTGACTAACTAGAGACTTTTCCGAAGAAAAAAAATGTAATTGTAAGGGCCGCCGGTAGCTGGTAAGACGAGAAATACTGTGATTTCTGGAACAACATAAATTAAGACGTTACACGTTTACTTTTGTACCGAGGATTTCACAAGATAGTGACTTCACTTTTCCTCAGTTTCTCACTTTATCAAATCACTGCTTCAGTATTCTCTTGCCATTGAGTCTGGCTCTGAGCACTACGGGACTTAACATCTGAGGTCATCAGTCCCCTAGAACTTAGAACTACTTAAATCTAACTAACCTAAGGACATCACACACACCCATGCCCGAGGCAGGATTCGAACCTGCGAACGTAGCGGTCGTGCGGTTCCAGACTGTAGCGCCTAGAACCGCTCGGCCGCTCCGGCCAGCGCCATTGAGTCTGCACAACATGTTAGGATGAGGTATCACGGAATGAACTTAACTGTCTTTTGCCAAAAGAATCAAATTTTAGCATGGCAACAACTCACGATGCTTCTCTGAAAGCTAGAAATGGTTAAAAAGTCAGGCGAAAATAAATCGCTGGTATTGTTGCATTTTCAGCGGAATTCTTTTCAGACACTGACCAAGGCAAATGCGACAGTAGATCTTCTACATATACATCTACATCTACATGATTACTCTGCAATTCACATTTAAGTGCTTGGCAGAGGGTTCATCGAACCACAATCATACTATCTCTCTACCATTCCACTCCCGAACAGCGCGCGGGAAAAACGAACACCTAAACCTTTCTGTTCGAGCTCTGATTTCTCTTATTTTATTATGATGATCATTCCTACCTGTGTAGGTTGGGCTCAACAAAATATTTTCGCATTAGGAAGAGAAAGTTGGTGACTGAAATTTCGTAAATAGATCTCGCCGCGACGAAAAACGTCTTTGCTTTAATGACTTCCATCCCAACTCGCGTATCATATCTGCCACACCCTCTCCCCTAATACGTGATAATACAAAACAAGCTGCCCTTTTTTGCACCCTTTCAATGTCCTCCGTCAATCCCACCTGGTAAGGATCCGACACCGCGCAGCAATATTCTAACAGAGGACGAACGAGTGTAGTGTAAGCTGTCTCTTTAGTAAACTTGTTACATCTTCTAAGTGCCCTGCCAATGAAACGCAACCTTTGGCTCGCCTTCCCCACAATATTATCTATGTGGTCTTTCCAATTGAAGTTGTTCGTAATTTTAACACTCAGGTACTTAGTTGAAATGGCGGCCGCGGTGGCCGTGCGGTTCTGGCGCTGCAGTCCGGAACCGCGGGACTGCTACGGTCGCAGGTTCGAATCCTGCCTCGGGCATGGGTGTGTGTGATGTCCTTAGGTTGGTTAGGTTTAAGTAGTTCTAAGTTCTAGGGGACTTATGACCTAAGATGTTGAGTCCCATAGTGCTCAGAGCCATTTGAACCATTTTTGAACTTAGTTGAATTGACAGCCTTGAGAATTGTACTATTTATCGAGTAATCGAACTCCAACGGATTTCTTTTGGAACTCATGTGGATCACCTCACACTTTTCGTTATTTAGCGTCAACTGCCACCTGCCACACCATACAGCAATCTTTTCTAAATCGCTTTGCAACTGATACTGGTCTTCGGATGACCTTACTAGACGGTAAATTATAGCATCATCTGCGAACAACCTAAGAGAACTGCTCAGATTGTCACCAAAGTCATTTATATAGATCAGGAACAGCAGAGGTCCAGGACGCTTCCCTGGGGAACACCTGATATCCCTTCAGTTTTACTCGATGATTTGCCGTCTATTACTGCGAACTGCGACCTTCCTAGCAGGAAATCACGAATCCAGTAGCACAACTGAGACGATACCCCATAGACCCGCAGCTTGATTAGAAGTCGCTTATGAGGAACGGTGTCAAAAGCTTTCCGGAAATCTAGAAATACGGAATCAACTTGAGATCCCCTGTCGATAGCGGCCATTACTTCGTGCGAATAAAGAGCTAGCTGCGTTGCACAAGAACGATGTTTTCTGAAACCGTGCTGATTAAGTATCAATAGATCGTTCTCTTCGAGGTGATTCATAATGTTTGAATACAGTGTATGCTCCAAAACCCTACCGCAAACCGACGTAAATAGGTCTGTAGTTCGATGGATTACTCCTACTACCCTTCGTAAACACTGGTGCGACCTGGACAATTTTCCAATCTGTAGGTACAGATCTATCAGTGAGCGAGCGGTTGTAGGGAGCTATTGTATCAGCGTAATCTGAAAGGAACCTAATCGGTATACAATCTGGACCTGAAGACTTGCCCGTATCAAGCGATTTGAGTTGCTTCGCAACCCCTAAGGTATCTACTTCTAAGAAACTCATGCTAGCAGCTGTTCGTGTTTCAAATTCTGGAATATTCCATTCGTCTTCCCTGGTGAAGGAATTTCGGAAAACTGCGTTCAGTAACTCCGCTTTAGCGGCACAGTCGTCGGTAACAGTACCATCGGCACTGCGCAGCGAAGGTATTGACTGCGTCTTGCCGCTTGTGTACTTTACATACGACCAGAATTTCTTCGGATTTTCTACCAAATTTCGAGACAATGTTTCGTTTTGGAACCTATTAAAGGCATCTCGCATTGAAGTCCGTGCCAAATTTCGCGCGTCTGTAAATTTTAGCCAATCTTCGGGATTTCGCGTTCTTCTGAACTTCGCATGCTTTTTCCGTTGCCTCTGCAACAGCGTCCGCACCTGTTTTGTGTACCATGGGGGATCAGTTGCACCTCTCACCAATTTATGAGGTATGAATCTCTCAATTGCTGTTGCTACTATATCTTTGAATTTGAGCCACATCTCGTCTACATTTGCATAGTCCGGTCGGAAGGAATGGAGATTGTCTCTCAGGAAGGGTTCTAGTGACACTTTATCCGCTTTTTTAAATAAAATTATTTTGCGTTTGTTTCTGGTGGATTTGGAAGAAACGGTGTTGAGCCTAGCTATAACGACCTTGTGATCTCTAATCCCTGTATCAGTCATGATGCTCTCTATTAGCTCAGGATTGTTTGTGGCTAAGAGGTCAAGTGTGTTTTCGCAACCATTTACAATTCGGGTGGGATCGTGGACTAACTGTTCGAAATAATTTTCGGAGAAAGCATTGAGGACAATCTCGGAAGATGTTTTCTGCCTACCACCGGTTTTGAACAAGTATTTTTGCCAACATATCGAGGGAAGGTTTAAGTCCCCACCAACTATAACCGTATGAGTGGGTCGCCGTGCAAGTGCAGTTGTGCAGGAGCTCCACGTAATATTTACAAAATAAAAAGTGACTGTAGGCTTCAGTTTAGAACGACACTTCCCCTCCAGCGCTCAGCATTTCCCCTACAGCACCTTCCCGTAACCCCCACCACTACCGCTATCCCTATGCATTCCCTGCCAACTTCACATCTACTGGTCACGTTATTCCGTGTGCAGTTTAGCTAACAAACCTAATAGTGGTTCGGAATTGCTAAATATGTATGGACGCCATATTGCGCGAGCCGCCGGCCATGTGTGACCGACGGTTCTAGGCGCTTCAGTCAAACCGCGCGACCACTACAGTCGCAGTTTCGAATGCTGCCTCGGACATGGATGTGTGTGATGTCCATAGGTTAGTTAGGTTTAAGTAGTAGGGGACTGATGACCTCAGATGTTAAGTCCCATGGTGCTCAGAGCCATTTGAACCATTTTTGCACGAGCCCTATAGTGACGGCTCACAGGTGCGAGTCGTATAGTACACGCACAAACAAAGTTGACACTCGGTGCGGTGATCGATGGGAGCGACCGTAAAGGCTTTTCCCATTTAAAGTCGCTCCCAGCCGCCATCACGCCGAATGTCAAATTTGTTTGCGCCAACAATACCACAGCAAGCACGTTACATAAGAAGCCCTGCTTTTTCACAGCGACAGTATAATATGTTCTCATTCATTTACTCATTTATTTACTGCAGTCTGCAGGTCGTTCGTAACAGCAAAGCCTCTGAAGTAGCAGATATGTGTTTCACGGTACTGAAGATGAATGCACTCATCACTGTTGCTGCAAATGCCTGTAGCAGCAAAATGTGAGACGAAACCTGCGTAACCTGGACTACAGAGCAGTGGAAGAAATTCATTTGGTTGGATGAGTCTTGTTTCACTCTGTTTCCAGCTTCTAACCAACTTCGCGTCCCAAGAGTGAAATCTGAGAGGGTTTCAGTGATGATTTGGCCAGCCATAACGTGGTATTCCGTGGGCCCCATTGCTACTCAACAAGGTTAGATTACTGCCAAGGATCATATGACCTTTTGGCTGATGGAATCCATTCCAGAGTATAACAGTTCTTCCTCAGTGGTAAATGCTGTGTGTCCAGGACTACTTTAGTGAGTATGAGGATGAATTATAGCATCTCTCATGTCAACCACAATCAACAGACCTCAATATTATTGAGCTTTTATGGTCCCCTTTGGAGAGAAATTTGACTGATCGCTCTCCACACCCATCATCGTTAACTGAATGTGTCACTATTTTGCAAGAAGGATGGTATACGACTCCCTCGAGAACCGTACAGAACATCTGTTAATCCATTCTGAGACGGCTGGAAGTTATTTTGAATGCGAACGGTTTTCCTGCACCGTGTTAGGCACGGTAATGGGTGTTTGGTATTTCCATATTTTTGGCCGCCCTTGTAACAGAGTCGTATCTATAGGAAAATGGTTTTATCGCCTCACAAAGGACTTCTTAACAGACATTTCCTGTATGTAATCTACGTGATAGGGTGACGATTTGAAAAAAGCTGTCCCTCAGACGAGGAATTTTCGTGTATTGTACGGGGTGACAAATGTGTTAGTGTGTTTCAGTTGGAAATTAACTGTCCAAACTACTCACTCTATGGCAAGCGAATGCCTAATAAACAAACCAGCCAGCAAGTTTCAACCGGTTGTGTGGCAGGGAAGAATCTTTCAGCTTCGAAGACTTTGCAGACATTAGACCCTGGTCGCCCCTGTGATTTGAAATGATAGTGTTCACTTTATGTGTCCTGCAGTCTTTTCCTGAAAATACAAAAAACTACTCCACAAAGGTAAGTTTGTTTCAAACGTGAATAACTGTTGTGAGCTACAACATAGTCATGTACCTAGAAACTAACATATCTATTCAAATTAAATGCGTTCCCGAGCAAAATCTCTCAGTACTGTGTTTAATAGTACATCTACATCTACACTCCGCAAGCCACCTGACGGCGTGTGGCGGAGGGTACCTTGAGTACCTCAATCGGTTCTCCTTTCTATTCCAGTCTCGTATTGTTCGTGGAAAGAAAGATTGTCGGTATGCTTCTGTGTGGGCTCTAATCTCTCTGATTTTATCCTCATGGTCTCTTTGCGAGATATACGTAGGAGGGAGCAATATACTGCTTGACTCCTCGGTGAAGGTATGTACTCGAAGCTTCAACAAAATCCCGTAATGAGCTACTGAGCGTCTCTCCTGCAGAGTCTTCCACTGGAGTTTATCTATCATCTCCGTAACGCTTTCGCGATTACTAAATGGTCCAGTAACGAAGCACGCTGCTCTCCATTGGATCTTCTCTATCTCTTCTATCAACCCTATCTGGTACGGATCCCACACCGGTGAGCAGTATTCAAGCAGCGGGCGAACAAGCGTACTGTAACCTACTTCCTTTGTCTTCGGACTGCATTTCCTTAGGATTCTTCCAATCAATCTCTGTGTGGCATCTGCTTTACCGACGATCAACTTTATATGATCATTTCATTTTAAACCACTCCTAATGCGTACTCCCAGATAATTTATGGAATTGACTGCTTCCAGTTGCTGATTTCCTATATTGTAGCTAAATGATAAAGGATCTTTCTTTCTACGTATTCGCAGCACATTACACTTGTCTGCATTGAGATTCAATTGCCATTCCCTGCATCATGCGTCAATTCGCTGCAGATCCTCCTGCATTTCAGTACAATTTTCCCTTGTTACAACCTCTCGATATACCACAGCATCATCCACAAAAAGCGTCAGTGAACGTCTGATGTCATCCCCAAGGTCATTTATGTATATTGTGAATAGCAACGGACTTACGACACTCCCCTGCGGCACGCCTGAAATCACTCTTACTTCGGAAGACTTCTCTCCATTGAGAATGACATGCTGCGTTCTGTTATCTAGGAACTCTTCAACCCAATCACACAATTGGTCTGATAGTCCATTTGCTCTTACTTTGTTCATCAAACGACTGTGGGGAACTGTATCTAACGCCTTGCGGAAGTCAAGAAACACGGCATCTACCTGGGAACCCGTGTCTATGGCCCTCTGAGTCGTGGACGAATAGCACGAGCTGGGTTTCACACGATCGTCTTTTTCTAAACCCATGCTGATTCCTACAGATTAGATTTCTACACTGCAGAAAAGTCATTATGCTCGAACGTAATACGTGTTCCAAAATTCTACAACTGATCGAGGTTAGAGATATAGGTCTATAATTCTGCACATATGTTCGGCGTCCCTTCTTGAAAACGGGGATGACCTGTGCCCTTTTCCCATCTTTTGGAACGCTACACAAGGTGTATGAGAAAAGTAGAGACTGACAACACTGCGAGAAATCTGACAATGCTGTGGTGTTCCACTTGTCTAGACCGCTGTACTCATCCTCTCCACATGCTAAGTCCGAGTTTCAGCTGCATACAGCTATTACCTCATGTTTGAGAACACCGTCTGTGAAATTGTATTTTTGTTGTGTGTTAAGAAGACTGAGCCGCTGAATTTAGACAACGTTATGTAATCAAGTTTTATATTAAACTTGGGAAATCCTTGAGTGCGACCGTTGAAAAGTTGAGAAAGGTCTATAGGGAACACTTCTTGTCAAGAGTACAAGTTTTCGCTGGCACAAAACATTTTTCTAGGGCCAAGAACATATTTAAGATGAGGCTCGATCAGGGAGATCTTCAGCTTCAAAAACCGACGAAAGTGACGAATATGTGCATGGTCTTATGAGATCAGACCGACATTTAACAATAATGGTGACTGGTGAACTGTTCAACTCCTCCATCATACATCAAATTTTGAAGGAAGTTTTGCACACGCGAAAAGTTCATCCTCAAATGGTGTCAAAAATCTCACAACTTGAGCTGAAGGACAATCGAAGGCATATGGCCGTTGATCTTCTTGAGAGGACTGCCAATGAACACGAATGGTTCAGTCATGTGATTGAAGGTAATGAATCCTAGATTTTTTAGTATGATCCTCAGCCAAAGCGTCAAAGTGAGCAGTCAAACATGGACGCATTTAATGAGCAAATCAAGATCAAAACAGCGCAGGTTCTTTTTTTTGACAATAGGAATATCGTGCTTAATCAATTGTTCCTGCAGGACGAACTGTCAACGAAGTGTTTTATAAAGATTTTCCTTCAAAGGCTGAGGGGCGAATCGAGTGGAGCTGGGCACTGCAGACAAGTGGTTGCTCCATCATGACAACGCCCCATGTCACACCGCCACTTCCATCACGGAATTTTTGACCTCAAAACGCTTTCCTGTTGTTCCACACGTGATCTGAGTCCTTGTGACTTTTGTCGTCTTCCTGAATTGAAAAATGTCTTAAAAGCTCGTAATTTTGGGACTCTGGAAACATTGAAAACACTGTGAGCGACATGTTAAAGCCCCTACCAGTTGAAGCGTTTCTGCGCTACTACAATGGCTGAGAATGACGGCTCTGCTGATGTATAGCTGCTGAAAGGAACTACTCTGAAGAGGAGAATATCTTTGTTTCGAAAAAAAAGTTGATAGGTAAAAATCAGTCTCATTACTCTTTTCACAAACCTCATATGCGTTACATTATTACTCTACTACACACCGATACCAGCAAATGAAATCAAATTAAGAATAAATATTATCACAAACCAGTTATAGGTTAAAATAATTTGAAATTTGTAAGTTTTTAGTTTATTATTTGGTATGCAATGAGAACGATGTGACCTCTAGTGTAATTCGATGCCGGCCGATGGTGGCCGAGCGGTTCTGGCGCTACAGTCTGGAACCGCGCGACCGCTACTGTCGCAGGTTCGAATCCTGCCTCGGGCATGGATGTGTGTGTTGTCCTTAGCTTATTTAGGTTTAAGTAGTTCTAAGTTCTAGGGGACTTATGACCTCAGCAGTTGAGTCCCATAGTGCTCAGAACCAATTGAACCATTTTTGTAATTCGATGTGTCATGTTTCATTTCTGTACTCTGCATATTTTTCAGACAGTAGCTTTTAACTATCGACATGGTACGCCACAGAGATTCTGATTGAAAGCAATGTGATCTTTGGTTGCCAGTAGGATTAACGTTGCCACTAGCTTTCTCTGAGATACAAGTGAGTGAGTGAATCAGTGAGTGGGTGGTGTTCGTTACGCTACTGAACGATCTGGAAATAGCTAGCAGAGCAAACAAATAAAGACGCAGAGGATGTTGAATTTTGGAAGTATGATTTGGTAAAGATTAATTCGAGAAGTGTGAAGATTTCCAGATACTATTTTTGCTGCATTGCTTACCTCTGCGTAATTTATAATGTGCTCGGAAAAAGAAAAGTTTTAGTGGGATTTTTCTTTACTGATTTGGGTTAGTTAGTTTCCATTGTTCAAACGTAATGAAGTAAAGCTATTCGTTCAAATGGCCTGCCTGCACTTTGAAGTTAGGGATTTGCCCTTTCTTTAGCATTTCAATAATTAATTTCATGGCAGAGTCATATTTGTAATGTATAGTGGGCTTCGTAAAGATGGTTGTAACTGCTGAAGATGGTATCAGATTTGAACATAGTTTTTAAGTGATGGCTTTTTTACGTTACTCAGTAAACGCAATATCCTCTACCGTCGCTTCACGGAAGTTTGTTTTCCGGTTGTGTGTGTCGCCGTGCCCGCATCTCGTGGTCGTGCGGTAGCGTTCTCGCTTCCCACGCCCGGGTTCCCGGGTTCGATTCCCGGCGGGGTCAGGGATTTTCTCTGCCTCGTGATGGCTGGGTGTTGTGTGTGGTCCTTAGGTTAGTTAGGTTTAATTAGTTCTAAGTTCTAGGCGACTGATGACCTCAGCAGTTGAGTCGCATAGTGCTCAGAGCCATTTGAACCATTTTGTGTCGCCGCATTGCAGTGAGCGGAACACAGCGGCTAAAACTATAGCGTTATCAGCTTGGAGTAGTCGCACGTCGTTTAATTACATTACGCAAGTCTTTCTTTTATTATTTAACTGATTCGCTACTGCGCTGTACTTTAATTTTAATCACTGCCGAGCAGTGCAGAGTTTCCGTAGCCACAGATATGCCACAAAAATTAGTGAGGAACAGTTTAACATCTCAGTTAGAATGTAAAAAATATCATTTCCAGTTAGCTTTGTCTTTCAGAATTATTGTCAGGTTCAATTTGGCTACAGTTCGTTCCATATTTCATTTCATATGGAGACAGACTTATTCTTACAACGCAATGTCACATTTGTGTGTGCATCAGAAGTGTACGGAATATTATTTAGTCAGCTTGTGTGTGTAGAATCACAGGGCATTTTCATAGAAACATTTTGCTTATTTATTCTTTCAAAATTCAATCTATAATTTTCTGTAACATTTTTGAACTGCTTGTTTTGAGTGTTGAAACAGAAAGCCACATATAGTGATGTCATGCATTGTAGGACTGTCCACAGTACTGCACAGTACAGAGTTTCACAGGAAGCTCCTTTTGTTATAAAGTTTTACTTTTTCTAATTAATTTGGAAGAAGTTTATACAAATATCGTCATTCATTTACAGATGGTTTTGAAGACTCTTTTTATCGAATAGCGTTTTGTAATTACACCACTCGCATTGTTCAGCGACACAACACACACACAGACACACACACACATACACACACACACCCCAAGCGAAAGATAGAGAAGCTGTTCAGTCCACTACTGTTACAGTCCACAATATTCAACATATTATTTAGGAGGGCTATTCGGAAAGAAACGATAGGTCGTGTAGGTCGTGAAATGGAAACCACAGTGAAAATCAAAACTGTTTTATTTGCAATGGTTAGCTACACCTCCCAGCTACTTCTCTACACAGTCGCCACTCAGACTTAAACATCTGTTGTAGTGTTGTACCAACTTTTCAATTCCCTCGTTATAGAAGACAGCCGCCAGTGCTTTTCGACAATTTTCTACTCTGGACTGCAGCTCGTTGTCTGTGCCAAAATGGTGTCTTCATAGCCAGCGGTTCATGTGAGTAGAGATGAAACTCAGAGGGAGACAATTACGCGCTGTACTGTGGGTGATCAACACTTCCCATCGAAAATGCTGCAGGAACATCTTCATTATCCCTGCAGGGTGCGACCGAGAATTGTCGTGTAGAACGAACCGCACGACAGTTACGTTATGTGGATTGCATAGCTTCAGGCGAAATCTTTCGCCAGGCCCTCATACTTGGCGGGAGACGCTAATTTCTAGCCATCTTTACGTTCTCACTGTGAGCTCAGAACTGAAAAGAGCAACATGATGCGATCAACGGGCGTACTAGACACAGTGCTCAATGTATCGGTGCAAAGCTTCATCAGATTTTCACTGTATTTTCCATTTCGCGACTGCTCATTCCTTTCTTGCTTCCTGAAGGTATTGGAAAATAATAGAAATTCCAGTTTTTGAGACGTAATTTTAAAGACATTAAAGAAACTCGGTTCATTCGCAAATACAACGTGTGCCATAAAACAGTGTATCTAAACCATTTACAGTTTCTTCCAAACAGCTGCAACATCATATTCACTGAGGTGACAAAAGTCATAGAATACCTTCTAATACCTTGCTGGACCACCTTTTGCCCAGCCTAGAACAGCAGTTTGACGTGGCATGGACTCAACAAGTCTTTGGAAGCCCCTGCAGAAACATTGAGCTACGCTGCTTCCATAGCCGTTCGTAATTGCCAATATGCAGGATTTTTTGTGCAAACTGACCTCTTGATTATGTTCCATAAACGTTCGATGGGAGTCATGTCAGGCGATCTGCGTAGCCATTTATTTGCTCGACCTGGGTTTCTTGCTCATAAATATTGTTACAGGCGCAGTAGCCTAATCGCATTTTTTATTATTTCATGTTTTTTCAGTTCAATGTAAAAAGCACCAAGTGGATAATGAAATAAAAGTTGACAGAAGTAAAGATGAAGAAAGTATATCTACTAAATGAAAACAACACACGAGATCTGTACCAGAGGAGACTTGATGAGGAACTAGAGCAGAAAGAAGAAGCGGAAGAAAGAGAGAAGGAATGGAAAAAATGTAAAACCGCAGTTATGAAAGCAGCTGAAGGAGCCTTAGGAAGAAAGAAAAATGATAAAGATGGAGAAACGGCTAAAAATTTAGGAAAAAGTTAGATAAAGTTAAATGAAAAACAAGAGGCTAATCTTATATTAATAAACCAACAGAAGAGAATAATTACAATTACTAACATAAGAGAAAAGCAGTATATTTTTTAAACGTAATAGAAAACTGTATTCATCGAAGGCAAATCATAACTAATACAACAATTAAAATGCTTAATCAAACGGATGAAGAAGTTGCTCAAATGAGTGACATCCAACAAGCTACAAGAACTTGTAGCATGAACAAACTTGCTCCGCAGAGAATACAGAGGCTCAAATTGAAATAGGATGTGTAAACGATTTATGTAAAGAGGAATGAAGATGAAACCTCAACTCCACAAAGAACAGAAAAGCTACTTGTATAGACGGCATAAATGCTGAACAGCTAAAAATATGGAGGCACGCTGCTACAAAAGAGATTACTACCTTTATTTAATATGTGCTGGAGAAATGTAACAATTCCAGAAACATGGCAACAAGTAAAGGTAGCAGCGTTATTTAATAAAGGAAAGAGTAATATCTGCGAGAAGTATAGAGGGATAAGCTTACCTACCACAGCGTACAATATCATGCAAGAATAGTGAACAAGGGGTTAAGGGTTAGAGCTGAGAGTTTGTTAGGCGAGGAACAAATGAGATTTTGGAGGTATTGGAGGGGCAGGGCGACAACAGACGCAGTATTTATAATTAAGCAAATAATCGAAAAACAGCTGTAGTGTATTAGGGAAATCCATTTAGCATTCACTGAATTTACGAAAGCATTCGATAATGTTGGTAGAAAGAAACTGTGGAGAATTGTGAGGAATCTAGGACATCCACACTGCATAAGAAACGTTTTAAGAAGTCTGTACAAACACATGACTGTAATTTTAAATATAAATGTCTCTCTAACACAGCCTGTATCCACAAACAAATGAGTTAGACAAGGGTCTAACATTTCACCAACACTTGTTAATATTTGTATACATAACGCTATTCGCAAAATGGTTCAAATGGCTCTGAGCACTATGCGACTTAGCTTCTGAGATCATCAGTCCTCTAGAACTTAGAACTACTTAAACCTAACTAACCTAAGGACATCACACACATCCATGCCCGAGGCAGGATTCGAACCTACGACCGTAGCGGTCGCTCGGTTCCAGACTGCAGCGCCTAGAACCGCACGGCCACACCGACCGGCTGCTATTCGCAAATGGAAGGAGACTTTTAATGGGGGGAATAAAGATTCACAGAAATTCTTGCTTCATCTACATCATGCACCATGAGCCACCTGATGGTGTGTGGCGGAGGGTACTTTCGGTACCACTATATGACCCCTCCAACCCTGTTCCAGTCGCGAACAGTACGTGGGAAGAATGATTGTCGCTAAGCCTCTGTACTGGCTCTAATTTCTGTAACATTCTCCTCGTGGTCAATACGCGACATGTATGTGGGGGGAAGTAATATGTTATGTGACTCCTCCTGGAAAGTGCTGTCCCGAAATTTCAGTAGTACAGCTCTCCGTGATGCACAACGCCTCTCTTGTAACGTCTGCCAGTGGAGTTTGTTTAGCATCTCCGTAACGCTCTCTCGCCAGCTAAACGATCCCGTGACGAAACGCGCCGCTCTTCGTTGGATCTTCTCTATCTCCTCTATCAGTCCTTCCTCTTAGGGGTCCCACATAGATGCACAATACTCAAGAACCGGGCGAAGAAGCGTCTTATAAGCCACTTCTTTCGTGGATGAGTTACATTTCCTTAAGATTGTTCCGATGAATCTGAGTCTTGTGTCTACTTTCCCCACTATCTCTTTTATATGGTCATTCCATCGCTCTAGATAATTACACCTAGGTATGTTACTGCAGACGCCGTCTCCAGCTGTTTGTCATCAATAGTGTAGCTGTACAGCAGTGGATTTCTTTTCCTATGTATGCGCAATATGTTACATTTATTTATGTTCAGGGTCAACTGCCAGAGTCTGCACCATTCATCAATTCTCTGCATGTCGTTCTGCAAATTCTTACTGCCTTCCGGCGTTGCTGCTTTGGTATAAACAACTGCATCATCTGCGAATAGCCTTTAAGAGCATCCGACGCTTTCTACTAGATCATATATATATATATATATATATATATATATATATATATATATATATATATATATATATATATATATTGTAAACAGCAACGGTCCTATCACACTTCCCTGTGGTACTCCGGATACTACCTTTACATCTGTCGATTTAGTTCCGTTAAGAGCGACGTGCTGTGTTGTATCTGCAAGAAAGTCTTGAATCCAATCGCAGGTCTGCTCCGATTGTAAGCTCGTATTGTTTTTAATTAAACGGCAATGCGGGACGGTGTCAGATGCCTTACTCAAATCAAGCAACACAGCATCAGCCTGAGCGCCGTTGTCCAGAGCACTGTGGACCTCATGGGGGAACAGAGCCAGCTGAGTTTAGCAGGGTCTCTGTTTGCGGAACCCATGTTGATCTTTATAGAGGAGCTGTTCATTTTCCAAGAACGTCATAGTTCTTGAGGATAAAAAATGTTCCATAATTCTACAACAGATTGACGTCAATGACATAGGTCTATAATTGTGTGGATCTGTCTTACCTGCGCTTTTTTCCAGTCGCTAGGTACCTTTCGTTGCTCAAGCGATCTACGATAAATTACTGCTAGAAAGGGAGCAAGTTCTTTCGCATAATCTTTAATAGGTTTCTCATCTAGTCCTGAAGCCTTTCCACTACTAAGCGATTGTAGCTGCTTTTCCAATTCCGCGATCGCTTATCACAATATCTGCCGTTTCGACGTTCGTACGACGATCGAAAGGAGAGACAGTGCTACGATCTCCCGCGGTGAAACAACTTCAGAAGACCGAAGTCAGTATTTCGGCCATCTCTCTGCTTGAATTGTCTTTTATATTTAAACGACACCACATTGCTGGCGGAGAATGAACATAACCTACAAAGAGAAATACGTTTATAAGCTAAGGTTTGTGAAGAGTACCATTTGATGACTTCTGAAAACAAGTCAAAATCAACGGCTTTTAAAGAAAACATCCTGAACGGGCAAAAATGGTGATTAACAACACAACAGGTAAGACATTTTAATTTAACTATTTACGTTGCAAAGCCACGTATGAGCAAGACGATGACATGCAGAAGAAATTAGCAAAATTTTGCAGCACGAGATGTGTGAGAAAATTAATGAGACTACAACACAGCCGGTGAGCTGGCTGTGTCGTGTTGTTCTACTTGTGTAGACCGAGGTTTTCATCCCTTCCAGATTCGCAGTCCGAGTTTCAACTCCTTACAGCCACGACACGATTTTGAGAGCGCTTTCTTGTGTTTTACGAAAATGAATCAGTGGAATTTAGAGCAACGTTATGTAATCAAGTTTGGTGTTAAACATGAGTAAGGTTGAGAAGCCGTTGAAGACGAACCCCGCTCAGGGAGACCGTCAACTTCAAAAACTGACGAAAATGTCGAATACGTGCGCGTTCTTGTGAGATCAGACCGACGATTAACAATTAGGATGTTAAACTCTTTCACCGTACATCAAATTTTGACCGAAGATTTGCACATGCCGAAACACCTCACAACTGACCGGAAAGAAAATCGAAGAAAGTTGTGTGTTGATCTTCTTGAGAGGACTGCCAGTGACCACGAGTTGTACAGTCACGTGATGACAGGTGATAAATCCTGGAATTTTGAGTACGATCCTGAGACAGCGACAAAGTGAGGATGCACTGAGACACCTTTATTCACTCGAATGAGCAAATCAAAGATCAGAGCAGCGCAGATTTGCTTTCTTGACGGTAGGGATGTCAAGATGTTCACGAAAGGCTCAGGAAAAGGATGAATCGAGTGAAACCTGGCACCGCAAACAGTTGAATACTGTATTATGAGAACGCCCCACCTCACACAGCTGCTTCCATCACGGAATTTCTGACCTCAGGAGGCATTCTTGTTTTTCTACAGTCCATCCCCTCCCTCCCCGTATTCACATGATCATGATCTTAGTCCTTACGACTTTCTCCCCAGAAATTTAAAAATGTCTTAAAAAGATGTCATTTTGGGACCATAGGGAACAGTCAAAAAATGTGACCGACTTGTTAAAGGCGCTAGCAGACGAAATCTGGTGACAAGACTGGCAACGACTCCGCCTGTGTATAGCAGCCGAAGGTTAGTACTTTGAAGGGGAAAATATTGCTGTTTGAAAAAAATTGAAACTTTGGAACATAAAGAATCATTGCAATTACTTTTCTCCCAGATCTCGTATGTGTAGAACAATAGACAGATGTGTAAAATACAAAACTGGGAAAGAAACAAAACTGAAGTTTAATAAGACAATGGCAGTTCCAGAGCCTGTTTAGGTAAATTAATCGCGGGTTATTGGCAAATATCAAGAAATTCTCATACAAGCAACAGAGATGGGGTTTCCAAGAGCAGTAACGATATGCAGAAGAGCCATCAATTTTCGAAATTCGGGAAGTTCGGAGAAACTGAATGTATTTAACAGCCTCAATAAAATACAAGAAAATAGGAGAACCTGGACTGAAAATCTCGAAAGACTGAGTGGGGAAAGATTAGTTATCCGGATAGGAAGATTTAAGCCAGCTGGGAGAATAAGTGGAAGACGACCAAGAAAGTAACGAGTACTGTAACAGAACAGAAAAACCCTAATGCTTGAAGCGAAGATGATGATGAAGATTATGATGATGATGATGATGATGATGATGATGATGATGCTGATGGCGTAAACAGCATTTCTTTACACAGGAGCACTCTGTTCAGTTATCTGAGGATCAGTGACTAATTCGTATCTTATAGTGTTATGTGCTAACCGTATATTGAAGCATATTCCATGTACTTTATTTGTGTTTGCCTGGCTGCAATGAGAATTACTTCCTCTGATACTCAGCTGCAAGTTTCAGCTTCTGTTGCACTTATTATAGGGTATTCTATGAGCTGTTAAGTGCAGTCGAGAATCTCAAATCGTTTCATGTTTTCAGTTTCTAATGAAACTGTTATATTCTTATTTATCAGAGTTTTAAAAGATGTCTGTATTGCGTAAGTTAATTACTGTCTTCCTGTGCAAAAAATGGTGAATTTGGGGGACTTTTCACTACATATGTAGAACAGTTAATACTCAGGCGTCTGTTATATCAGATGGATACTGGAGCTGTGGCCAGCAGTGTCCATTACTGATGCTTCAGTTTCATTCTTTAATGGGTCTGCATTAATAACAGACGATTAATGTACCTTGAAAACATAACTCAGTGAGCGACACTGAATTTACGTGTCTCAGTTTTTACTCCAATGATTGCTTCCTATGCTGTGTTATTCATTAATCATTACTGCCACATTTCTTGATACACATGTTTGTTTACTGTCATTGTTTGTGAGTGCATAAAGCTCTCGCTTTGTGTCCTTTAGGAGAACCATTGCCTTTTCAGATGAAGGGGAGTTACTGTTAGTGATTCCTTGTGTGTTGGAGTGATTTCAGGTAACCAGGTTTGTGACAATAAATACTGGAGTTTTAAGAATATACTGATCTATTTTCTTGCGTTCTTCTTGTGTTAACCAAGGACTGATTCAGCTTTGTGTGTTCTGTTATCAAATAACCTGCAGATGTTCTCAGATGAATTGTAGATTCTGTGATTCATGTTGAGATTCTTGATCTGTTTGACGAGATTTAAAATTCTTGTGCATGTATGGTAGTAAAAGAGGTTTACTTTGGAACAGTGAATAGTTTATGAGAGTTCTCAGGCTTTACGGTGATAGTGATGTGTGAAAATGTGTTTTGGGGAATAATGGATATGTGGGGGAGATTTTCTTTCTGGGTAATATTGCTGACATTGTTTCGTAATTTCTGGTCAGGTAGAATGAAAACAAGCTTTGTGTGCAATCAAATAGCACATTTTGGTTTTTATTTTGTGACTGTTTTTATTGTTGGGAGGCGCAACGTGGAAAACTATATTGAAGCTCTGAATGCAAAATTTATCGAGTACTGCTAGCGGATGAAGGCTCAGAGGTTTCATTCGTGATTGATTGGTGTTCTGTCTGTGAAGTTTAGTCTTCATATGGATTTGCACTTCATCTACGGCCAGTTGGTAAGTCTGGTATCTGTAATGAGGCGCATTACTGGGAAACATATAAATTGTTGCAACAGTTCAACTACAGCGGGACAATACAAGTAACATTGTTTGACAATGAAATACTTGTACTCAGCCGTGGTCAGAATTTGTGATTCTAATAGCGTGGAGACTAAACCACCTCCTCCTCCTCCAAACCACCATTTGCTTATCGTGAGTGTCATTTAGGTATAGTTTGGCGTATAACCATTTTCAGATGTCTTAATGGCACTAAACGCATACTTTTGATGACTTTGATAAATTTATTTCCTCACGAAAAGTGTATAGTGGATTTAAAATAAATTTGTGACATGAACAGATGTGAAGTACTCTTCAGCTTTGACTGTTGAGATTAGGAGTGTTTCACAGATTTATATTTATATTTCTAACGTTTGCTTTTAGTTATTTGGTTTTCAGCAAATGGGTACACACGCTGATATTTTTACGTTTAGAGAGTACTGCATTCGACAATGAACTGGGTGCATTACACTCAGAATTCATGGGATAGCGACATACCAGTATACAGAGGGTGGTAATATCACGTTCTTATACTCGCCCGAGTCATGTGAAAAGGTGTCAGACGTCACTATGGTCGCACGACGACAATTAATAGACTTTTAACGTGGAGCGGTAGTTGTAGCTAGATGCATGGGGCCTTCCATTTTGGAAATCGTTAGGGATTTCAATATCCCGAGATCCACAGCGTAAAGAGTTTGCCGAGAATACTAAATAACAGGCGTCGCCTCCCGCCATGAACAACGCAGTGGCCGACGGCCTTTGCTTAACGATAGACAGTAGCTGCTTTTGCGTAGAATTGTCAGTGCTGACAGACAAGCAACACTGCGTCCAGTAACTGTAGGAATGGATGTGGAACGTACGACGCACCTATCAGCTAAGGCAGTGCGGCGAAAGTCTGCGTTAATGGGTCATGCTAGCAGACGAACGACGCTAATGCCTTTGCTAACAGCACGACGTCGCCTACAGCGACTCTCCTGGGAATGTGACCACATCGTTTGGACCCTACACGGCTGCAATACGGTGGCTTGGGCAGATAAGTTGGTTGGTTGGTTTGTGGGAATGAAGGGACCAGACTACCAGGACCATCGGTCCCTTTTTCCATGAACCTGAAACCCCACAAGGAATAGAAACAAACAATGGAGATGACAACGGATGACACTGGACAGGAAAGACTCAGACAGAGACCAGACAAAAGGAATTAAAATCACACCAAGTGTGACAGTGGTTGGCCGACCATAGAAACAAAATAGGAAAAGCCAACCACCAAGAAACGCACTAAAAACCCCAGTCTAAAATCGTTCCAGACTCAACACAAAGAAAAGGACAAACAGATCAAGCGATAAAAACCCCCTGCACGGATAAAACCCAAAACTAAATCGGCCATCCCAACGTCATCTGATAAAAATGGAGGAAGCGTATCAGGCAGCGCAAACGTCTGCCTGAGCCGAGTTAAGAGCGGCCAGTCCAACAAAATGTGGACCACTGTCAAAGCTCACCTGCAGCGACATAAATGTGGGTCCTCGCGGCACAATAAATAGCTATGCGTTATCCAGGTGTGCCGAATGCGCAGCCGGCAGAGCACAAGACAGTCCTTGCGAGACACCCACAAGGAGGAGCTCCACGCACCGGTAGTCTCCTTGATGGCCCAAAGTTTGTTGGGTGAAGGCAGGGCGCGCCATTCTTTACCCCAGGTGCGAAGTACCTTCTGCCGCAAAACTGACCTGAGGTCACTCTCCGAAAGGCCACTCTCTGAGGTTGGTGCACCGACAGCCTGTTTGGCCAGCGTGTCAACACGTTCATTGCCCGAGATGCCGACATGACCAGGGGTCCACACAAAGACCACAGAGCGGCCGAACGGGCAAGAGTATGTAGGGACTCCTGGATAGTCATCACCAGTTGGTAAGAGCTGATGGCACGGTTAGTGTGTGGCATAGATCCCACGAAATCATGGACTGAAGTTGTCAACAAGGCACTGATGGTTCCATAATGGTGTGGATTGTGTTTACATGGAGTGGACTGGGACCTCTGGTCCAGCGGAACCGATAATTGGTTGGAAATAGTTATAGTCGGCTACTTGGAGACCATTTGCTGCCATTGATGGACTTCATGTTCCCTAACAACGATGGAATTTTTGTGAATGACAATGAGCCATGTCACTGGGAGACAGTTCTTTCCGATTGCTTGGAAGATCATTCCAGACAATTCGAGCGAATGATTTAGCCACCCAGTTCACCCGACATGATACGAAATCTAGAGGTCAGTTCGGCACAAAATCCTCCACTACCAACACTTTGGCAGTTATCGACTGCTGTAAAGGCTGCATGACTCAATATTTCTGCAGGGGACTTCCAACGACTTTAGTCCATACCACGTCGAGCCGCTGCACTACGTCGGGATAAAGCAGGTCCGACACGATGTTAGGAGGTGTCCCATGATCTTTTTCACCACCGTATATTGAGGTAAAATGTAAATATCGTGTGACTAGGGCCTCCCGTCGGGTAGACCGTTCTTTGGGTGCAAGTCTTTCGATCTGACGCCACTTCGGCGACTTGCGCGTCGATGGGGATGACATCATGATGATTAGGACAACACAACAACCAGTCGCTGAGCGGAGAAAATCTACATCCCAGCCGCGAATCGAAACCGGGCCCTTAGGATCGACATTCTGTCACGTTGACCACTCAGCTACCGGGGGCGGACGTGTATGTAGGTCATTTATAGCAACACAGGTACCTAATACGACGGAATTAATAGAATTAATTAAGGCTGATACTAAGATATTGCGAACGGCCTTGTCGCAGTGGTAACACTGGATCCCGTCCGATCACCAAAGTTAAGCGCTGTCGGCCTGGGCTAGCACTTGGATGGGTGACCATCCGGCCTACCGAGCGCTGCTGGCAAGCGGGGTGCACTCAGCCCTTGTGAGGCAAACTGAGGAGCTACTTGATTAAAAAGTAGTGGCTCTGGTCTCGCAAACTGATATACGGCTGGGAGAACAGTGTGCTTACCACATGCCCCTCTATATCCGCTTCCAGTGATGCCTGTGGGCTGAGGATGACACGGCGGTCGGTCGGTACCGTTGGCCCTACCAAGGCCTATTCAACTGAAGTTCAGTTTAGTTTAGATACTGAGATATTAACAGTTAAAACAGATATTAACAGCCTTATACTGAAGAAATGAAGGTTGATTATAAAATGTTAGCAGAAAAGTATGAACAGTCAGGCACTAACATGCAGGTGTCAATAATGGGAACAAAACAGCAATCAAAAGATGAGATTAATGAATTACCGGAGCAAACTAAGGTACAGCAATCCGTTGCAAACGTTGATGGATTTGACACTGCCATAGTACAACCGAACGCTAGTGTTTATTCTGAGCAGAGATCTGACGGCATAGAGATAGCTAGTGTTTGTGATTTAGTGGAAATCACAGATGTTCAGGATGAGAGAGGGGCTTAAGTTGCTTATGACAGGGGGAGAATATGAACCAAGAGTACTTACAGTGAATCTATGGCTAAATTTATGTCTTAATGTCATTGTGGAGGAACGAGATGAACCAGGTATAGAACCTGCCAGGGACATTACTGAAAATTAATTATTTGTAAGTCAGGAAACACTGCATCAAATTTTGGTGAGGCAACGTGAGATCACAGTTAGTATTGTTCCTTTTGTTAAAAATGAGTGGTGTTTTGTAAATATTGAGACAAAAAAAGGTAAAGCTTCCAGTCATGTCATGTAATTGCTGAAAAATTGACTGATTCTTTTGCCACACGGGTCTGATACAGTGTGTCATTTGAATTATTTGTGTGATGCCAGGAAACCTGGAATTCCTGTGTGTTTGGGAGTTCATGGGAGAGGTATCCAACATGTCCTCATGTGTCAGGTTATGTGGTACCACATGTGGAACCCAACTGGAGGAATGTGAGGTATGAAGGCTGTAAGATTTAGAGTGGATCCAGTGCAAAATTAAGAGTGAGGAATTGTGGAGGTATTATACTTTTTGATGTTAATCAATACACTGTACAATATTTAGTGTTTCTGCTTATGTACTAGTTAACAGCATTTTTTATCATCAGACAGCAAACTTATATTCTCTTTTGTGTATTTTTTTTCACGCAATAAGTAAGGTATCACTGATATGTCAAGGGGCAGCAAGGTGTGATGAGGAATTTCGTGATTTTCAATTAAGGGGATTGATAAAACAGTGTGCAGTGGTCTTGGGTATGGTAGTTTGATTAAGAGTACGCTCACACATGTCGAATGTATATTTTCTTAGATTCATTTTGTTCATTGATGAGGCGATTTTCTACTTGGTTTTGGCAATATATTTTTGAGTGATTTATTTCATTTGATGAATATGTAGTGCTGAGGTCTCAACTTACTCCTCATGATTCAAGTATTTTTGGTAAATATTTTGATGTAGTGGCACTGATATTGTCTGAATGTTGCATAATATAATGAGATGATACAGGATGTTTTCTGTTTATTGTGAATCTGTGACTACAACATGTGATGATTGGTGAATATTTTATATGCAATGAGATTTGGTGCATAATGTGTAATCGGACTTATGTTATCTTCTGCCTTTACCAGCTTTTTATTTCATTGTGATTTTTCCATGAATGAGCGACAGTCTTCTTTGTCAGACGCCAATCCTTATTCAGCATATGGGTAGCCATGATCTGACATGTTGTGGATGTTAATTTTCTTTTGTTTTCTATTCTTGCAGCACGGTTATGTAGTGGTTTGGATGTAGCGATGATTCTGTCCTTGTGTATTGACAAGTGAACATTGGTTTACAATAGGTTGTCTTCTAGTCTGCGTTTTTGTGTGTAACATATATAAAGGATATGATACCAATTCCATGTTTATGAATCAGTGTGAATAGACTGGCGGTCTAAGGCGCTGCAATCGTGGACTGTGCGGCTGGTCCCAGCGGCGGTTCGAGTCCTCTCTCGGGCATGGGTGTGTGTGTTTGTCCTTAGGATAATTTAGGTTAAATAGTGTGTCAGCTTAGGGACTGATGACCTTAGCAGTTAAGTCCCATAAGATTTCACACACATTTGAACATTTTTTTGAATAGACTGTGAGGATGTATGCTATGAAGTGGGGTTGCTATTTTAACACAGAAGAGTATATAATTGCCGTGTATGGTGTGCATAAAAAACAAAGGGTCTCTTTGGGTGACACAGTGAACATTTCATCTTTTACTTTCTTTGGTGTTTCTTGCTCTTGTTCTGACTTACATCTATGTGAGTAGAGAGCTTTCATTGTCAGAGTACTTGCTGTGATAGTTGTGCGCAAACGTAAGTCATCTGTGAGAATGTGTGTAATTCCATTTCGAGTGAAAGTAAGTGTGTAAATTCAGACTGTCTGAGCTGTGATAAATTGTGTCAGGGAAGAAATGGTTGCGATTTTGACCTGGTATGGATGCTGTTCTCGTGGTATTTGATGATGATTTGTAACAATTTCTCCAGATCATGGTGCTGTTTAAGATTGTTTGTAGTGATGACGTTATTTTACTTGTACCTGTACTGATTACTGTTTTTGAGATTATTTGATATGATGTTGAATTATGGATTCCCTCCAAATGTACAACATGAAACTGTGTGATATCAAGTGTTTTTTGTTGAGGAATAATAAGAGGTGCAGCGATGATAAGCCCCACAAACTGAGGTTGTCCTTGGTCAGAGTTGGGCAGTAGTCCGAGAGTCTATTCAGCACTTAGCCTTTTTCTTGAATTAGGACTTGATGGATTGAAAGAATAGGATTGTTCTGATGATTGCCAGTGCCTGATAAAATCGCGTTGAGTCCTATAGAGAGATTTTTGATGTACAGTGCTGGTGCCAGGTGCGCTCCAGCCTATTTATTGTCTGAAGCATTGTTGGTTTATTGAGGACGAAGGATCTCACTTTGCCATTTAAGCCACGTTAGGATCCAGGACCTACATATCATTGTAAGTTTGAAATGAAACTAATGTGTATTTATTTCATACAGTAAGAGAGGCTATGATACGTTTGTCATGTGCATAAGTATGCATGATCTGATGAAAAATGAACTGTAGCCGCTACAGAACTAACTGAATGAGACGTCATTTGGTGACAAATGGCCATTAGAGATGTAATATGGAACATACGTAGATACAAAGATAGCTCTCTCTCCTTATTGAGTTTTTGTAAGGTGATGATAATGTTGGAGGTAATTAACTACCAATGAGTGAAACAAGAGGTGAGACGTTTTGATTTACACATTTCGAAGTTGAAATTTTTTGGATGCTGTTCAGCGTAAAAGTGAATATATGTGGTCAACTATTTCACTACTTAGATATTGTGTGTTTTGAGTATTTTCTTTCTCTTTCTCCTCGCAGTGATGTTGTTTTAACTTAGCGAACAGGCGATAGTCACTGGGCGCCAAGTCAGGACTATAGGGTGGATGGGTGATTATGTTCCACTGAAACCGTTGCAGGAGAGCAACGGTTTGCCGAGCGATGTGTGGGCGAGCGTTGTCATGAAGAATGTGTACGCCCTTGCTCAACATTCCTCTTCTCCGTTTCTGACTTGCCCGTTTGAGTTATTTGAGAGTCTCAGAGTACCTGTCAGCGTTAATTGTGGTCCCAGTGGGAATATAGTCGACCAACAACACCCCTTTCCGATCCCATGACTTTACCGGCAGACTGTGTTTGTTTGAATTTCCGCGGCTTTGGCGAAAAAGGATGCCGCCACTGGCGTGATTGTTGCTCGGTCTCAGGTGTAAAGTGGTATTCCCAGGTTTCGTCACCCGTGACAACTGAGTCCAGGAAATTGTCCTGTTCGGCTGCAAGGCGGTGAAGAAATGCGCGGGAAGCATCAGCTCGTTGCCGCATGTGGCCCTCAGTCAGCATGCGTGGCACCCATCTTGCGCACACCTTCCGGTAGTTCAATGTTTCCGTTAAAATCCTGTAAGCGGTGCTTCGGGAAACCTCAGGAACCAACGTGCAGAGAACATCCAGGGTGATCCGCCGATCTTCACGCGTGCTTTGCTCAACCTTCAACACAGTCTCCTCAGAAGCTGACGGTCTCCCGCTCCTTTGTTCGTCGTGAATATCGCTCCGACCAGCTGCAAACTCTCTACACCACTTACGAACATTTGTGACATCCGTGCACGACTCACCATATACTTGCGTCAATTGGCAATGGATTTCAATCGGCGCAGTACCCTTTGCGTTCAAAAACCGAATAACTGCGCGCAATTCGCACTTGGCGGTAACACCCAACGGGAACTCCATTCTCAACGGCTGCCAAGCCAAGACTGAGCGCCTCAGCGCGGCGTGCGCATGTATACACACAGCGCGTGAAGCACTCTTCGTAACAGTGTGACCAACTGCCACACAGACAGAGTTCTGTACTTATAAAATAATAGGAGACCTTACTTTTGGGGTTACCGTCGTACTACTGAAATGGGCACGTGACTATCGGCACTGCTCGTTGGTTCAGTGGCAGAACGTTGCGTAGTCTGATGAATCCCGATATCTTCTTCATCATGCCGATGGGAGAGCGCGAATCCGTCGTCTTCCAGGGGAACAGCTCCTTGACACCTGTACTGCGCGACGGAGACAAGCTGGCGATGGCTCCATTATGCTCTGGCGAACATTCACGTTGGTGTCCATTGGTCCAGTGAAGCTTGTGCAAGGCACCATGATGGCCGAGGAGTATCTTACACTGGATGGAGACCACGTACACCGCTTCATGACCATCATGTTTCCCGACAGTGGTATTTTTTAACATGATAATGCGCCATATCACAAAGCCTGGAGTGTGATGGAGTGGCTTGGGGAACACTGGCGTATTCCAATTGATGCGCTTGCCCCCCCCCCCCCCCCCCAACTCGCCACATCTAACCTACATCCAACACATCTGGGATGTGATTGAACGTGGCGTCAGAGCTCATCTCGTCCCTCCATGGAATTAGGTGACTTGCGTGTTCAGATGTGGTGCCAATTCCCTCCAGCGACTTAGTAGGGCCTCATTGCTTCCATGCTACGACGCGTCGCCGCTGTATCTGTGCCAAAGATGGACATACTGGCTATTATGGAGGTGGTCATAATGTTCTGCTTGGTCAGTGTAGAAAAAGTATTGTTAAAGCTTGAAATTACATTTAAATTATGTTGTACATCAGTAGTTACTCTCATTCTCAGATATTGAACTAATGAAGGTTAATCTGGATATTTTCGCCCATGGTGAGTGAAGCTGCCTTAAGACATATACATAGTTTGTAACTACAATTTTTAACTTCTTGTGTTAGAACTTTAACATAAGCCTGCACATCTGAAAGAATAGATTATGACAGCATTATAAATATCTAAATTACGCCGACAATTGCACGAAGTACTGAAAATCAAACTTTGTTGCTCCTTGGAAGACGGTAGACATGCAACCTGCAACTGGTATTAGATTCCGGAATAGCAATTCGGTACCCGCCAGGTTAGCCGAGAGCACTAACGCGCTGCTTCCTGGACTCGGGTAGGCGCGCCGGCCACAGATCGAATCCGCCAGGCGGATTAACGACGTGGGCCGATGTGCCGGCCAGCCTGGATGTGGTTTTTAGGCGATTTTCCACATCCCGCTAGGTGAATACAGGGCTGGTCACCATGTCCCGCCTCAGTTACACGGCTCGCAGACATCTGAACACATTCGCACTATTCCACGGATTATACTGGGTGCAGACAGTTGTGGTACACTAATTCTGTCCTGGGGGGGTACAGGGAGGTGGCAGGAAGGGCATCCGACCAACCCTTCAACATAAACATGCCAAATCCGATTAACGATGGCTGACCCTGCGTAACTGCGGGACAAGGCTCAAGCGATAGATAGATAGAATAGCAGTTCGGTAACATACAAATATACTTGTGTGTAGTGCTGATCACATTTACAGAAAAGTGATTAAAAATAAAACAGTGTATGATAGGAAGCACACCCTCTCGCTTAATAACCTGTTAAATATTCTGTTAACAAATCTGCAATTTTTATATGGCCAGATTTATTATTTGAGTAACTGTCTACGGGAATAATTAGAAATGTTCATAGCTACAGGCGGTGTTTTATCCCGACACCAAACCAAGTCTACCCTCTTTTTTTAAATATCTCATATTCTGTGGTCTTCAAAATTCTTTTGTCTCGGTATTTGCAGATTTTTGTATTCCCGCGATCTATAAAAATTAACACGATTTTTCGGGACTACTTAAGAACGGCATACAGCCCGTCGGCTTTGACCAAAGATGTCAGAATTTGCCACAGATCATTTACTACACAGATGTAACAGCTGAGAGGAGTGTTCAGAAACAAAGGAATGCAGGAGAGAAAAGATGTGGTAGACGTATATCAAGGCGAGTAATATTTCGACCTCAATGTTAAGGATATCGCTTGTTTTTGTGTTAGTATTTCTGTGGAAAATAAAGAGAAAAAAAGGGTAGAAGTAGCCGTAGCATAGAATATCTCCACATATATGTGAGCTGTGTCTCAAACTTCAGTCGAGCTGTATAGGTTAGCTGCAGTACGGGATACAAATTTAACGTACGTCGATTTCGTCGTTTTTGTTAGCATTAGTATCGTATTGTTCAGTTTAACTATATAGGTCTGTTCTTACGTAGATAGTCGTACTACCGACGGCGCGCAGATCTACGTACATAGTATTTGTATCCCATACTTCAGTGTGGGAAAACGAGGAAATCGATGTACGTTACATTGGCAACGTGTAGCTCACTTGAACTACGCGAAGACGCAAGAAGACGACATACATAAAATTTGTATCCCTTACTTCAATATGGGGTACAATTTTTTGCCTTGGATGCTAATAGCATCGACTGCAAGTTATAGTCTTGCTAGCGACGACAAGAAAACCAACAGCAGTGAAATTTGTATCCCATTCTTTAGTTGAGCTATATAGGTCAACTGAAGCATGGAATAGTAGTACTAGAGAATAGGAAATAACGACATTTATAACATGCGTATTCTGTACTTTAATTGACCTATGTATGTCAATTTAGGAATAGGATACTAGTGCTACGGAAGACGAGAAATAGGGCCATACATAACATCTGTATCCTGCTCTTCAGTTGACCTACACAGGTAAATCACATCAATGTTACATATCGCTCTTTTCGTCTAGGTAGTACCAGTACACGTCAACTGAAGAACGGAATGCAAATTTTACGTGTGTGGGTCTTTTCGCCTTTAGTATTGCTAGTATAGACTCAAAAAATCATGCTGATACTAGTCGTGGGAAATGGAAGAAGAACAACAGCTGCAAAAGTTCTATTACGTACTGCAGTTGACGAAAACAGCCGTAACGGTGTAATACAACAATGTAGTACGTGGTACGTGAAAATAGGCAAATGCAGTAAAACAAAAAAAATGAAAATAAAAAACTGAACTTACCACACGGAAACTACTCCTAAAAAAAAAAAAAAAAAATACGTTGTTCGCCTAGAAAGACATCAACGAAAACCACATACCCACATACACAAGAAACACAACATTACGAAAACACACACACACATTATATATATATATATCCCAATCTGAAATTAACTAACAGATTTTTGACGATACATATGCCCAACACGTTTAAGAAAACACTTAAACGGGCAATATGAATCGGGTACACTACGCCTCCATGAATATTCATATAAGTGACTCTGTAGTGTCGAAATCCGTCGTTTTCCTCTCCTTACAACAGATTTTATGATTGACCAATAACCTATGCTATTTGTACAAGCCCCGTTGGATAAAGATCTGAAATGGTTCAAATGGCTCTGAGCACTATGGGACTTAACATCCGTGGTCATCAGTCCCCTAGAACTTAGAACTACTTAAACCTAACTAACCTAAGGACGTCACACACATCCATGCCCAAGGTAGGATTCGAACCTGTGACCGTTCCAGACTGAAGCCCCTAGAACCGCACGTCCTCACCGGCCGCCTGATAAAGATCTGAATTCAATATTATGATTTTTTGTGGTGGAAGAACACTAAACTGGAAATTGACAAATATATATTTAAAGGAGCCGCACTCTATCCAAACACCCTAAAAATGGCTACCTACAGTAACAAAATTAAGAATAGCATGCTTATAGATTGACTAGAATAAAGGAATAAACAATACACACACGGCTTCTGACAGCCGACAATCTGTGTTGGGCTATTGAGCAGTGATTAATTTAAGCTAGCCACAACATACGCTAACCAGGTTAGGTGCGTATTTAAAGACAAGCGGCGAGCAAGAACCCTGGTCAGAAGGTAATGGAACCAGTACTAATTTACAAATAACTACAGCATTGAAATCAACCGATGACAGGTTGACCATTACCGATGTGGCGTGCGATGGACAGTCAATAGACTGAAAACAGAGCTGAAACCCAAATATAATGCCGAGGGGCAAAACACCCATCCCAAAGCATGTTTAGCGCGAACACCTAGTTTGAGAGCAAAACAACCATGAAACAACAGGATGCTATTGCAGCTTGCAGTACAAATGCCAGAGCCCGAATACAGCTTTAACGCAAGGCAGGACTAAAGCACACTAGTTTCTCACTCGATTATAGATTCCAAAACAATCAAAACTAGAAGGATTCTCTTACACGGCAGACGTGCCAACACTTCTATTCATACCCCACAACCAACTAGCGCAACACAAATCATTGACACATTTAAAAAAAAAAAAAAAAAAAAAAAATTGTTCAAATGGCTCTGAGCAGTATGGAACTTAACTTCTGAGGTCATCAGTCCCCTAGAACTTAGAACTACTTAAACCTAACTAACCTAAGGATATCACACACATCCATGCCCGAGGCATGGATGGACCGTAGCGGTCGCGCGGTTCCAGACTGTAGCGCCTAGAACCGCTCGGCCACCCCGGCCGGCTTGATACATTTCAAATAATATTTTAAAACAACATACTTAAACACCTTTGTTTACCACAAGCCTTAATTAGTTAACAGGTTAGGCTCTGTTACTGATGCCACGCAAATGGGGTAGCAAATTAAGGTCTACAATTCTACTTTGCCATTTACCACGCGTCGTGACGAGGAAATAAAGAATCCAGCAAATTAATTGAAAGTCACTACTCGGATTCAGTATTTGATGATGTGCTTAAAATCAACAGACAAAGGTGAGAGTCAAGTTTACACTCGCAAGCAGCACACGCAGAACACGAGCATAAGGTGAACATTAAATAAACTGCTTCTTGTTCAATCATTTACACACCGACGAAACAAATAATCTTCGCCGAATTACTGTAGACGCCGTAAAACCAAGCTGCTTGCAAATGACTCAAATAATGGTCAAAACGTCTTACTTTAAGTCCGATGACATCCGTAGGACAGGAGTTTCAATGGACAACCAGGCCTCATCCCCTTGGATCCACCTGCGACCGAGACAGCGACATTGGCTGCTATCAAGGCTTTAGCGATGCATCACACCTGACACGATTCGCGCAAAGCAATCAACAGAACGGCGTGGCCTCCTGAACGCCCCCAGACGTCCACAATCAGAGTTCCTACCCCCGACCGAAGCTCTCCGGCAAACACGGCAGGCAGCAACACCACACCGCCCTCTGGCTAGGGTAAGGAAACAATAGAGCACGAAGCGGGAATTTGTGAAGGAACGCGCTACAGACTAGGAGGTAACGCAGAGAACCAACCGTGACATTTCGCCACGGTTCACTGCAGTTAACCTATACGGCTCGACTGAATTTCGAGATACAACTCATATACAGGGTGGTCCACTGATAGTAACCAGGCCAAATACGAAATAAGCGTCAAACGAAAAAAACTACAAAGAACGAAACTTGTCTAGCTTGAAGGGGGAAGCCAGATGGCGCTGTGGTTGGCCCACTAGATGGCGCTGCCATAGGTCTAACGGATATCAACTGCGTTTTTTTTTTTAAATAGCAACCCCAATTTTTATTACATATTCGTGTAGTACGTAAAGAAATATGAATGTTTCAGTTGGGCCACTTTTTTCGCTTTGTGATAGATGGCGCTGTAATAGTCACAAACATATGGCTCAGAATTTTAGACGATCAGTTGGTAACAGGTGGGTTTTTTAAATTAAAATACAGAACGTAGGCACGTTTGAACATTTTATTTCGGTTGTTCCAATGTGATACATGTACCTTTGTGAAGTTATCATTTCTGAGAACGCATGCTGTTACAGCGTGATTACCTGTAAATGCCACATTAATGCAATAAATGCTCAAAATGATGTCCGCCAACCTCAGTACATTTGGCAATACATGTACGACATTCCTCTCAACAGCGAGTAGTTCATCTTCCGTAATGTTCGCACATGCATTGACAATGCGCTGACGCATGTTGTCAGGCGTTGTCGGTGGATCACGATAGCAAATATCCCTCAGTTTTCCCCACAGAAAGAAATCCGGGGACGTCAGATCCGGTGAACGTGCGGGCCATGGTATAGTCCTTCGACGATCAATCCAGCTGTCATGAAATATTCTATTCAATACCGCTTCAACCGGACGCCAGCTGTGTGTGGTGTCACCGCCAGACACCACACTTGCTAGGTGGTAGCCTTTAAATCGGCCGCGGTCCGCTAGTATACGTCGGACCCGCGTGTCGCCACTATCAGTGATTGCAGACCGAGCGCCGCCACACCGCAGGTCTAGAGAGATTTCCTAGCACTCAGCCCAGTTGTACAGCCGACTTTGCTAGCGATGGTTCACTGACAAATTACGCTCTCACTTGCCGAGACGATAGTTAGCATAGCCTTCAGCTATGTCATTTGCTACGACCTAGCAAGGCGCCATTATCCTTTGCTATTTACCTTGTGATGCATGTACCGTCAGACAGATGTTCACCAATTATGGATTAAAGTTAAGTATTCCAGAAGCTTCGTACTTTATTTGCTAGTCTTCATTACTTGTCCTGTTCCAGACCTCAAGCCATCTTGCGTGAGCTTAAACGCGTGCCTTTCGGCTTCACCTCATAGTGGCTTGGCTGTCTTGCCAAGTCACAACACTATGTACCGGACATCCATCATGTTGGAAGTAAAACGCCATTCTGTCATTCAGTGAAACATCTTGTAGTAACATCGGTAGAACATTACGTAGGAAATCAGCATTCATTGCACCATTTCGATTGCCATCAATAATAAGGGGGCCAATTATCCTTCCTCCCATAATGCCGCACCATGCATTAACCCGCCAATGTTCCACTTGTCGCAGCCATCGTGAATTTTCCGTTGCCCAATAGTGCGTATTATGCCGGTTTACGTTACCGCTGTTGGTGAGTGACGCTTCGTTGCTAAATAGAGCGCGTGCAAAAAGTCTGTCATCGTCCGTAATTTCTCTTCTGCCCAGTGGCAGAACTGTACACGACGTTCAGAGTCGTCGCCGTGCAATTCCTGGTGCATTAAATATGGTACGGGTGCAATCGATGTTGATGTAGCATTCTCAACACCGACGTCTTTGAGATTCCCGATTCTCGCGCAGTTTGTCTGCTACTGACGTGCGGATTAGCCGCGACAGCAGCTAAAACACCTACTTGGGCATCATCATTTGTTGTAGGTTGTGGCTGACGTTTCACATGTGGCTGAACACTTCCAGTTTCCTCATATAACGTAACTGTCCGGCGAACGGTCCGGACACTTGGATGATGTCGTCCAGGATACCGAGCAGCATACATAGCACACGCCCGTTAGGAATTTTGATCACAATAACCATACATCAACACGATATCGACCTTTTCTGCAATTGGAATACCGTCCTTTTTAACACGGGTAATGTATCACGAAGCAAATACCGTGCGCACTGGCGGAATGTTACGTGATACCACGTACTTATACGTTTGTGACTATTACAGTGCCATCTATCACAAAGCCAAAAAAGTGATCTAACATTCATATTTCTTTACGTACTGCGCGAATATGTAATAAAAATGGGGGTTCCTATTTTTAAAAAAACGCAGTTGCTATCCGTTTGACCTATGGCAGCGCCATCTAGCGGGCCAATCATAGCGCCTTCTGGTTTCCCCCTTCAAGCTAGACGAATTTAGTTCTTTGTAGTTTTTTCGTTTGATGCTTATTTCGTGAGATATTTGGCCTGGTCACTATCAATGGACCAACCTGTATATGTGACGTGAGGTACTGTATGCTACCGCTACGTCTATCCTTTTTTTCCTTTTATTTTCCACAGAAGTCCTAGGACACAAACAAGCGATATCCTTAACATTAAGGTCGAAATATTACTCGCCTTGATACATGCCTACCACATCTTTTCTCTCCCGCATTCCTTTGTTTCTGAACACTGCTGTCAGCTGTTACATCTGTGTAATAAATTATCTCTGGCAAATTCTGACGTCTTTGAACAAAGCCGACGGTTTGTATCCCGTTCTTCAGTGGACACGATTTTTCTATAAGTGTTTTCCTGCCTCTTTATTTGGTTGTGTCTTCAAAAAGTGCTTATAAGGGGTCATTTCTGCGTATAAATATGTTTCTGCGGAAGTGTACGTGTATTTTTATGCTATAACAATGCTTTATTTCTAAATACTCTACCGAGCGAGGTGGCGCAGTGGTTAGACACTGGACTCGCATTCGAAAGGACGACGGTTCAATCCCGTCTCCGGCCATCCTGATTTGGGTTTTCCGTGATTTCCCTAAATCGCTTCAGGCAAATGCCGGGATGGTTTCTTTGAAAGGGCACGGCCGATTTCCTTCCCCATCCTTCCTTAACCCGAGCTTGCGCTCCGTCTCTAATGACCTCGTTGTCGACGGGACGTTAAACACTAATCTCCTCCTCCTCCTCCTCTAAATACTGGAAGTTGGATGTTTATACACTACTGGCCATTAAAACTGCTACAACACGAAGATGACGTGCTACAGACGCGAAATTTAACCGACAGGAAGAAGATGCTGAGATATGCAAATGATTAGCTTTTCAAAGCATTCACACAAGGTTTCCGCCGGTGTCGACACCTGCAACGTGCTGACATGACGAAAGTTTCCAACCGATTTCTCAGACACAAACAGCAATTGACCGGCGTTGCCTGGTGAAACGTTGTTGTGATGCGTCGTGTAAGGAGGAAAAATGCGTACCATCACGTTTCCGACTTTGATAAAGGTCGGATTGTAGCCTATGGCGATTGCGGTTTATCGTATCGCGACATTGCTGGTCGATGGCTGATAGCAGAATATGGAATCGGTGGGTTCAGGAGGGTAATACGGAACGCCGTGCTGGATCCAAACGGCCTCGTATCACTAGCAGTCGAGATCACAGGCACGGCTGTAACGGATCGTGCAGCCACGTTCGATCCCGTCATTTTTTCGAATGAATCCAGGTTCTGTTTACAGCATCATGATGGGCGCATCTGTGTTTGGCGACATCGCGGTGAACGCACATTGGAAGCGTGTATTCGTCATCGCCATACTGGCGTATCACCCGGCGTGATGGTATGGGGTGCCATTGGTTACACGTCTCGGTCACCTCTTGCTCGCATTGATGGCACTTTGAACAGTGGACGTTACATTTCAGATGTGTTACGACCCGTGGCTCTACCCTTCATTCGATCTCTGCCAAACCCTACATTTAAGCAGGATAACGCGCGACCGCATGTTACAAGTCGTGTACGGGCCTTTCTGGATACAGAAATGGTTTGACTGCTGCCCTGGCCAGCACATTCTCCAGATCTCTCACGAACTGAGAACGTCCGGTCAATGGCGGCCGAGCAACTGGCTCGTCACAATACGCCAGTCACTACTCTTGATGAACTGTGGTATCGTGTTGAAGCTGCATGGGCAGCTGTAGCTGTACACGCCATCCAAGCTCTGTTTGACTCAATGCCCAGGCGTATCAAGGCCGTTATTAGGGCCAGAGGTGGTTGTTCTGGGTACTGATTTCTCAGGGTCTATGCACCGAAATTGCGTGAAAATGTAATCACATGTCATTTCTAGTATAATATATTTGTCCAATGAATGCCCGTTTATCATCTGCATTTCTTCTTGGTGTAGCAATTTTAATGGCCAGTAGTGTATCTTTTACTGGTGAGTTGGCTATTGATTGTGCTGCTGCTTGCATACACAACCTCTGAGTCTGAGACATTACTATAGCTAGTGGCAGCGAGCGAACATTTGTTGAGAGTAGTCAGAGGTTGCCTGGCGTGGAGAGAAGTCGCACGACATCAGAGGTCGCAGCCTGCCCTGACCGTGCTAATGGCGCCGGAGGAGATTTTGGTATTAATCGAGGATTTTTGGTAATATGCCTTTATGGTGCGCGAAGTTTTTGCTTGCTTGCGTTCTGAAGGGATGTTGTCAGATTTGCGTATGCATACATTGAAAGTAATATTCGTATCTTTGTTGTGAGATATGTGATTAATGATTAAAGACATTGTGGAATAATTAAAGTTTCTGCTAATGAAACTGTGCAAGGAAAAGAAAGGTCTGAGAAATGTTTGTCAGTGTGTGAACCGTCAATTTTCAGAATACAGTAAATTACAAGTTTTTATTGATTCATTTCATCTTTTCCACCGCTTAAGGCTTGTTGAACAAAGCACTCCTGATAATTTTTTTTCTGTAAGAGAGAAACAGGAGAGTAATTGAATCAGTGATTGTGGCTATGCATTGTCCGCAGCTCGTGGTCGTGCGGTAGCGTTCTCGCTTCCCACGCCCGGGTTCCCGGGTTCGATTCCCGGCGGGGTCAGGGATTTTCTCTGCCTCGTGATGACTGGGTGTTGTGTGCTGTCCTTAGGTTAGTTAGGTTTAAGTAGTTCTAAGTTCTAGGGGACTGATGACCATAGATGTTAAGTCCCTAGTGCTCAGAGCCATTTGAACCATTTGACTATGCATTGCAATCTGCATGGATCGCAGTATTTCTTTTGAATTAGTTGTGGGTAATTTCCAAGAATGGTTGCCTCTCGAAGTCGCTGGGTCCAAACGATACATATCGAACGTGCGATGCCTAAATCGATCACGCGACAGGTGGCGGGCGTTATGATCAATTATTTGTGATCGTCATTTTTATCTGTTTTACGTCGTTCCCTTAGTTGTTCTAAGTTACACACCTCCGCGAAAAAATGTGCAAAAGAATTGTTCCCGTAGCGTACACATCACATGGACTTTCACATGACGACAACACCCACAAAGAATAAGGTAAGTCGTCTCCTTTGTAATTACAAGTATTTTTGTAAATCTCTTCGTCTAAGGAGCTGCAGTCATGGACTGCGCGGCTGGTCCTGGCGGAGGTTCGAGTCCTCCTTCGGGCATGGGTGTGTGTGTTTGTCCGTACGATAATTTAGGTTAGGTAGTGCGTAAGCTTAGGAACTGATGACCTTAGCAATTAAGTCCCATAAGATTTCACACAAATTTTGTAACGCTCTTCTTTTGTCGTTGCTGTAGTGACAACCGTAAACATACTCATAACGCCCGCCACCAGATCGCTTGATCGATTTAGGATCGCACGTTCGATATGTATCGTTAGCACCCCGCGACATCGAGAGGCAATCGTTCTTGGAAATTACTTATTTTTGCATGTTGCTGGATGCAGGGTATACATGCAGTTGCAGCGGCAAGACTAGGAAAGTTTCCTGTTGAATGCAGGAACATCACTGAGTAATTGTTAGGAGATGATAGAGAATATTTTAAAAATCGCAGTCAGATACAAGGGAATTGTCTTTCACGATTTGTGGAAAGAGTAATTAATTTCTGTTTTCTTTAGCAGATAGCTGACTTCTCCGAAGGGTAGGAAGTTCCAGAAAATGTTTGAGTACTGACATGTCGGAATAAGGGTTTTTATTATAACGATAACCACGTTTCACTAGACGGCCTAGCAATTTTTAGAGAAAAAGTATAGATAATGTAAATATTGTCAGAGATAGCGCTTTACACATTTCTGTTTATCTGTTGCCGTAGTAATAACTTGATGATAATGAAACTTTCAGTCAGCTCGTTTTGCGTCCGCCATTTGCACTGCAGTATATCAGCCAGCCAGGGCGTAACGAGTATGACGTTGTCTCTCATTGACAGGTGTGAATGCAGTGCTAGAGACTTGGATATGCAGGTTGCCAGAACGGGACGTGTATTTTCTGTGACAACTTACCACGCCTCAGTGGGTCAAGGTGATTGAGTTTGCACAATTTTTCCGTTTGCTCAGTGATAGTTTGGATTAGTATGTGTGTGAGTGCAGTAAATAGATTTCTAACTCATTTAATATCTTTTGAAGCATTTATATATTTTCCTCAAATTACCTTGGAAGTGAAGAGGTTTTCTAGTGACTGTGAGTCATGTGTCAGGGTTTTCCATTTCAATAACGATTGCCTTAAACTGGAATTTGAAATCACGTGTTTATAAAACACAATTATGGAAAGATCTAACTAAATTACAACGTCGAACGAAAGCTTCAGAGTATGTACTAGTGTGTTAGTTTTACTTAAATTTATTTAATCGTATGGCTAGGGCCCCCTGTCGGGCAGGCCATTCGCCAGGTGCTCGTCTTTCAATTTGACGCCACTTCGGTGACCTGCAGTCGATGAGGATGATAGGATGATGATAGCACAACACCCACTCCGTGGGCGGAGAAAATTCCTGGACTCAGCCGGGAATCGAACCCGGGCCTAGAGGATTGACAATCCGCCACGCTGAACATCCAGCTTCCGGGGGCGGACAAGTGTGGTAGTTTAGTTAATGTCAGTTTATATTGCTCCATTTTGCTGGATTAGGTGCTGTATAATTCAGAAAAGTACTTACCTGCTCTTTGGATTTTGGACTTAAGGAAATTCTTAGGTGAATTTGGAGCTGCATTCGAACAACTTCCGCTGCACTCCGCCTTCCACTGTCTGCAGCTCACATGCTTGTGTTCTACGTGTTTTTAGTATTTTTTCAGTTGTTAATTACCAATTTTCAAACTATAGAAAATTTATATTGGAATAACTACTAAAAACAAAAATTAGCCTTAATGCAGCAATCTGTTTAAAAAGTTAGTGTCCTGACTACACTGTCTGAGTGAATCTTCTATTTTAGTCAATTACACACATTGAGAATAACTTTAAGTAATTATCACACTAACAGATATCCTTGACTGTCGAGCAAGAGCCCGCCTAACTTAATTTAGAAACAGAAAAGTGTATGGAAGCTCAAAACACTGACAAGGAAACGAACTGCACAATAAACTGACCAAGGAGGTTAAATATGTAACTACAATCAACATGTAAAAAACATTTACATCATAGTTCTTATATAACACATATTTTATGATGATATGAAGTAGGTGGCTGGTAAACATGTAATATAAATGAAAAATAAAACACCTTTGTCAAGCAACAGTATACATTCTAAGCACAGCATGTCTTGCTGTGAAATCACTTGCCTAAAGTGTGGATGATATGAAACTCCTTTCCTATTTATGAGCTAAAAACCCTCATTATGAAATTCAGTTTTGGCCATACAGTACCCAGATGAATTAATTTCCTATTTATTTGGTCTTCTTTCCAGATTTTCTGTTGTCCTAGTTTTTTTCATTCTTTCAGCGTGTAAGTAATAGTATTATTGACTGCACTTATAAATATTTTCCTACTTAGAACATCAAAATTTCCTGTAGGTAAAAAGCAGGTAAACAGACAAAGACTCTGTGTGAGTGTAGTTGTTTGTTTGTAATGGATCATTGTGAGATGCATCCCTTTTTTAACTCTTTGGCGCATTTGTCTTTTTAATTATTCACTGTGTTGATTGCTTTACTGCTGTTCTCCATATCTTTAAGCATTATGATAATCTTTCGGCATCTGTATACCTACAACATTCAGCAACTTCCGCACTCTCTTTTACCTATTCTCTTTCGTATCTCCCTGCACAGTTTCCACGTAGACTTCTTGTCATTGGTTTCAGAGTGGGGTTCTCTGTTCTGGCGCAAAAATCTTCAACTAACTTCTGGCAGATGTGAACCACAAGATTGATAATATCGGCAGATTCAGATCGTAAGTGAAATTAACGAGTTGTTGGTAGAAGTAACAAGAATGTTGGGGTATCTGCAGATTCGAAATGTAATTGAAACTATCTTATTTGTGATTTTTTTTTAAAAATTAACTGACTAAAGTGAAGAATGAAAAATTCACATTAACGTAAGGACATGTAACAATGTTCGTTTTGAACTGACCTCCATTCTCCCAGTATGACGAACTTCTATTATATAATTACATATATATTATATAATTATATATATTTGTGCCGTCATTAAGCAAAGTCTAAACTGAAGAGTCACAATCTTTTTTTAAAACTAACGTCTTTCCTGTTGCTTTTGCTGTGTTAATTTTGATCTGTGTATGGAAACATTCAGTACAGCTGTTTAATGATAATTGTTAGTAAAGCCTGCAGAAATAGTTTCTCATGTCTACCTCTTTTTGTTAACATGCAAAAGGACTCAGTCCAGAAAACAAAATAAAAAGAAATAGCTGAGTGCAAACTTCCATCAGTGAGTGTTGAAGGGCCAATGGAAATAAAACAAAGCATAGCTGATGCCTAGTTACCAATAAATACTGTTTTATTTTCTTAAATCCACATGTCAGTACACATGCTGCTGATGAAAGTAACACAGTTCTATAATTTCAGGATAACATATAACCACCACAAACAGGGTAAAATTTACGCATAGGCGACTTCGCGCATCGCTGATCAACAGGTCAGGTTGGCTACATTATTTTATTTTTATTGTTATTATTAGTTTTTTGACATAGTTACATTGGGTATAAACAATAACAGCCACTAGTGGTGGTTTATTAAGTATTCTAATACAGGTAATTAATACTTTTGTCTTATCTAATAGGGAACATAGTATACAGATCTTTCAACTAAGGGAATTCTCCTGGACATTAAGAACTAAAAAACACTGTTCTAGAAAAGTTTTCAGTGGTTCACAATCTTCCTAAACAAGGGGAAATACATTTTTATTATGACTATGAAATATTTCATTTGCGATGTAATTGTATGAAATGGTGTACACAAGTAGAAGATATTTTAATTGACTGATTTCTTCCAATCTTTTTCTATTGTAAAGACTGAATGTGTCGTCGCTAATGTGTATATGTGTTCAACGGAAGTAGGAAATGTAACGAATTTGATCAACTCGTATCTTAGCTCCACATAAAATCACCGGATACAAACAAATTTATAAATAAGTATAGTGACCATAATGCAATGGACATAAAACTTAGGAATCAAAGAGTTGTTTTCGTATTAATTTCCCGCTGGATAAAAAATTATTGTGTGGAATCTTGCTCTGCCAAATGTGTAACTATTGAGAAAGGTATTTGCATTCTGCAATTGTTTAATGTAACCAAAACGCTTTGCAGAATAAATTATTGTTGTCTTCATTAGGTAGCGTAATGCATAGTAAGCTTCAGATATACCTGATGGTGAGTCTTTGAGGAAATGAGCACAGATCATTTTGCATTTCGAAGTGATTTACATAATGGTAAACGAAAACATGATGTACTGATTTAACAAAATTGGGTAGATAACATTATCTTCCCTACAATTCAATAGTTACAACAGACCATGAAAGGCGCTAAACACAAAACAGTTTACTGAGACAATAAAACAACGGAAAACTGAGCATTCGTTGTTAGGAATGTTGATGAAATTGGTGATTGCAGACAGTAGTCCAGGAGAAAACCTTATGGGACTGCAGGGTTGTCCAGGGTGTTAGAGGGTGGGAGTACTGGAACCAGCGACGCTGTCGTCTCTGTCCTGAAGATGGTTCACCTCCTGCGGGCGAAACGCCGCCAGAACTTGTCGGCACTCGTTTCCTCCTGCAACATAAAAAGTGTTGGATGTCTGCTGATGTACTCGTTAATCGTTTTGATTGAACTGTGGAAGAACATAATTAGTCAATCATGACACGGATTTAAGGGGGGATGTACGTGAAAGAGATCAAAATTTTGAAATTTTTTTAATTTGATCTTCATTTACGAAATTGTATTGAAATTTCAGTTCCTGAATATTACGTTCCAATTCCACTCGTAAGTGTGATAAAAACAATGATTTACATAAGCTTGCACGTGGCCACGCCCCTTAGTTGTTCTGTATTTCCTCATAGTATTTAATATTGCGGCTTTTTCTTCCCGTTTTATGCAGACACAGTGTGGGGAATATTTCGGTGTTCAGCAGATCCAGAACTTCTACAGAAGTGTGTGCATGGAAAAACTCAAAATTGTAATGAAAGGCTCTCTGATAGGAAAACCACGCCGCAAGGCAACATTTATTTCCACAACTGCTGATGAAGTTGCAGCGTTTAATGCTTGTTTAGTTTTTAACTGTGTAATCTTGGCAGACTACGGACTCTGCAGAGGGTAGGATTTGATCAGGGTGTTTTCACAGTGCCTATATTAAAGGAAATCGATAACAATAAAAGTGATGCAGCTAACATTATTGTTAGCACAGTTTGAAAATAAGGTTAACCTAAGAGGACAACCAGAAGAAAAAGACTGCTTGAGGGTGAAGAGGAGAATGCATATGGCTTGCTCTAGTTCATCCAGAGAAGGTAAACACTAATACAGACACTGTCAATTCTTTGACTCAGGTCTCCCATAGCTTACATCTTGCCAGCTTTATGTAACTTTTCCTTACAAACTACTGACACTTTAGTACGTAAATTTGGCATTCAGTTAGTCAACACTGTAGTGAAACATTCTGTAGAAGCAAATTTCATTTACTACAATAGTAAGGCATTTATGTAAGAGAAAAGCCCTGAGATTCAGTGTACATTTTTTCACAGAAATTTGGAGAGCTAGCTAAAGAAGATATGAATATTCTGTTCCACAGATATTTGTAATAACGGTGTATCAAACGTTGTACAAAAATACATTAATTTCACTCTGAGAGATTTTGTTTAAAAAGAGGAAGATCTGCACTCACCCTGTTAAAAATTTTTCAATTGTTTATAACTGAAATCGTATTACTTCAGTAAGTATAAAAACGTATTTGTGTATCGAGATAACCTTCCACAACACCTGCGCCAAATGTAGTTGCATTGCCTTGAAAACTTTGGACTTTATAAGGTTTTTGCAATATATTGCAACTTCGCATACGCACCCGTCATTCTCCCCTTCCCATTCAGAAGGTCTCTACACGATATTAACCTATCATGTTTTGAGCAAAGAGATAGGTTGCTCACATTTATTTTTATTTACTTATTCTTTTTCTTGTTGTCGTGCTAACAAGTTATGGTTGCCCTACACAAGTCTAGGTTTTGATACGTTCTGTTCCTCTGTTTTTCCGTGAACACTGCTGGCCACACGCTACAGCAGGGAGAAGTTAGTATACCTCCAGAGTTTCACGGAACTGACACTGAAATGACTTGCTGCTAGATGCGAGCGCGAAAACTCGATAGCAGTTGACAAATAAAGAACTTCAGAGATGCCGTACAGGATTTCATCGTATTTAACTGTTTTCGTGTACAGGGTGTTCGGAAATTCCCGTTACAAACTTCTAGGGCTTGTAGAGGGGAGTGAGTACATAATATTTTGAATAGGAAACCATGTCTGGAAACATGTCGTTTCCGTTCTACGACGAATTCAGTTCAGATGTATAACTCATCCATTTGAGGAACTGAATTAGGCGTGACGCAGTAAAGTTATTAGGTAACAACTCGAAAGGAAATATTACACTACTGGCCATTAAAATAGCTACACCAAGAAGAAAAGCAGATGATAAACGGGTATTCATTGGATAGGTATATTATACTAGAACTGACATGTGATTACGTTTTCACGAAATTTGGGTGCATAGATCCTGAGAAGTCAGTATCCAGAACAATAACGGCCTTGGTACGCTTGAATGGGGTGTACAGGTACAGCTGCCCATGCAGCTTCAACACGATACCACGGTTCATGAAGAGTAGTGACTGGCGTATTGTGACGAGCCAGTTGCTCGGCAACCGTTGACCAGACGTTTTCAGTTGGTGAGAGATCTGGAGAATGTGGTGGCCAGAACAGCAGTCGAACATTTCCTGTGTCCAGAAAGGCCCGTACAGGACCGGCAACATGCGGTCTTGCATTATCCTGCTGAAACGTAGGGTTTCGCAGGGATCGAATGAAGGGTAGAGCCACGGGTCGTAACACATCTGAAATGCAACGTCCACTGTTCAAAGTGTCGTCAATGCGAACGAGAGGTGACCGAGACGTGTAACCAATGGCACCCCATACAATCACGCTGGGTGGTACGCCAGTATGACGATGACAAATACAGGCTTCCATGATGCTGTAAACAGAACCTGGATTGATCCGAAAAAATAACGATCCATTACAGCCGTGCGGATAAGATGCCTGTCATCTCGACTGCTAGTGATACGAGGCCGTTGGGATCCAGCACGGCGTTCCGTATTACCCTCCTGAACCCACCGATTCCATATACTGCTAAGTCATTGGATCTCGACCAACGCGAGCAGGAATGTCGCCATACGATAAACCACAATCGCGATAGGCTACAATCCGACCTTTATCAAAGTTGGAAACGTGATGGTACGCATTTCTCCTTCTTACACGAGGCATCACAGCAACGTTTCACCAGGCAACGCCGGTCAACTGCTGTTTGTGTATGAGAAATCGGTTGGAAACTATCCTCATGTCAGCACGTTCTAGATGTCGCCACCGGCGCCAACCTTGTGTGAATGCTCCGAAAAGCTAATCATTTCCATATCACAGCATCTTCTTCCCGTCGGTTAAATTTCGAGTCTGTAGCACGTCATCTTCGTGGTGTAGCAATTTGAATGGCCAGTAGTGTATGTACTCACTCCCCTCTAAAAGTTCTAGAGGTCTTTACCGCAAGTTTCCGAACACCCTGTATACCGGTGGCCAGAATGGCTGAAAGAATTGTATGTATGTCGTGGGGTAGATTGTGCTGAGAAGTAATTGTTAAGAAACAAATTCGATACTATGCGACGTTTCCTAGTTAATTAGAACTGAAGTTGGCCAATGTGGATGTTGCATGCGCAAATCCAAGCAACAATTAGTGTCGGTTCGATCCTTACTACCGTCCCATGGCCAATTTGCGTCTGTCTTGTTCGGTTTTAGGAAACCGCACGAGGAACACGTTTGGCGGCACAGTCAATGATGGGCGGCTTCACTTTGCGGTGTGCAACGGGCTGATCGTCTTGTCTAACTTCAATATTAGTTAACTCGGGAGCTGCGCAGCGTATCGAATTTTTTATCAACTATTATTTGTCAGCACAACGTACCGTGCAAATTCTTACAAGCTTTCCAGACAGTCTCTGACCACCCTCTACTTATCTTTAACTTTTATACTTCATATATGTTTATATTAAACTACTTCTAGTACACTGAAGAGCCGAAGAAACTGGTACACCTGCCTAACACCGTGTAGGTCTCCCGCGAGCACGCAGAAGCGCCGCAACACGACGTGGCATGGACTCGACTAATGTCTGAAGCAGTGGTGGAGGGAACTGACACCATGAAACGTGCAGAGCTGTGACTTTTGCAGCTCTCATCCGCTTATTTTTCGTCACAGTTTTGCTTTTCAATGACCGACAGAGGTGGCGCAGTGCGTTAAGACACTCGGATTCGGGAGGACGACGGCTTAAAGGTGCGCCCGACCATTTCCCTACATCGCTTCAGGCAAATGCCGGGATGGATTCTTTGAAAGGGCATGCCGACCTCCTTCCAGACCCTTCCCTAATACGATGGGACCGAAGACCTCGCTGTTAGATCCCCTGCCCCCAAATCAACGAACCAGCCAACGCTTTTCATGACCATCTGTCAGTATCAGTCAGCAGATACCTTCGTCCACGTTGTGACTTAGCCCTGTATGCGGCATAAATTTTTTGTATGGTCCATCTGAAACAGCTACCACTTCGCCTCTCTTGGCTACGTAAGCTCCCACCACAGGATCACTACCAACGTGGACACTTTCGAATTCGCTGAGCCCCGACATAATGCACTCACAACTACGCAGAACACCTCTTCTGACCACGACTGATCATTACATCGTGTTGAGGACACTGCACAGGTGCCGTTCGCGACCAAATACACCAGCTCAACCGTCAGGCTTAGCTAGCATCTGGGTTCGTGTTCAAGCACGGATTTTTCGTGGTGTTTCTGCACTCTTTTTAAACCCCTGCACGTTCTCGTTGCAGACCCGCCTCGTCCACTTCGACCTTCCGATGGCCGGGTCCCAAGTTGTGCTTATATGTACACTACTGGCCATTAAAATTGCTACACCACGACGATGACGTGCTACAGACGTGAAATTTAACCGACAGGAAGAAGATGCTGTGATATGCGAACGATTAGCTTTTCAGAGCATTCACACTAGGTTGGCGCCGGTGGCGACACCTACAACGTGCTGGCATGAGGAAAGTTCCCAACCGATTTCTCATACACAAACACCAGTTCACCGGCAGTGCCTGGTGAAACGTTGTTGTGATGCCTTGTGTAAGGAGGAGAAATGCGTACCATCACGTTTCCGATTTTGATAAAGGTCGAATTGTAGCCTATTGCGATTTCAGTTTATCGTATCGCAACATTGATGCTCACGTTGGTCGACATACAATGACTATTAGAAGAATATGGAATCGGTGGGTTCAGGAACGCCGTGCTGGATCCCAACGGCCTCAAATCACTAACAGTCGAGATGACAGGCATCTCCTCCGCATGGGTGTAACGGATCGTGCAGCCACGTCTCGATCCCTGAGTCAACAGATGGGGACGTTTGCAAGACAACAACCATCTTCACGAACAGTTCGACGACGTTTACAGCAGCGTGGACTATCAACTCGGAGACCATGGCTGCGGTTACCCTTGACGCTGCATCATAGACAGGAGCGCCCGCGGTGGTGTACTCGACGACGAACCTGGGTGCACAAATGGCAAAACGTCATTTTGTCGGATGAATCCAGGTTCTGTTTACAGCATCATGATGGTCGCATCCGTGTTTGGCGACATCGCGATGAACGCACACTGGAAGCGTGTATTCGTCATCGCCATACTGGCGTATCACCCGGCGTGATGGTATGGGGTGCCATTTGTTACACGTCTCGGTCACCTGTTGTTCGCATTGACGGCACTTTGAACAGTGGACTTTACATTTCAGATGTGTTACGACCCGTGGCTTTACCCTTCATTCGATCCCTGCCAAGCTCTACATTTCAGCAGGATAATGCACGACCGCATGTTGCAGGTCCTGTACGGGCCTTTCTGGATACAGAAAATGTTCGACTGCTGCCCTGGCCAGCACATTCTCGAAATCTCTCACCAATTGAAAACGTCTGATCAATGGTGGCCGAGCAACTGGCTCGTCAGAATACTACAGTCACTACTCTTGATGAACTGTGTTATCGTGTTGTAGCTGCATGGGCAGTCAGTGCCGAGGCGTATCAATGCCGTTATTACGGCCAGAGGTGGTTCTTCTGGGTACTGATTTCTCAGGATCTGTGCACCCAAATTGCGTGAAAATGTAATCACATGTCAGTTCTAGTATAATATATTTGACCAGAGAATACCCGTTTATCATCTGCATTTCTTCTTGGTGTAGCAATTTTAACGCCCAGTAGTGTAGACCGCAGTCTTTATTGTTACAAATTCTTATCTCGATCACTTAAGTACGTTTAACATCAGATGGCTCGGTGAATATATAGGGCAAAAACCTTAGGGCAAGATGGAGATAGCAATATTTCGAACAAAGGGTTTAGGACGTTGCTTGAGCGTCCTACTCTGAGATATCAAAACTGGCCAGTAACAGGAAATCGTGGGAGGGCAGCATCAAACCAATATGAAGAATGATGACCCAGGAAAAGGTAAGTGCTCAAACTACGTAGGGCAACGGCCTTGCCGCAGTGGATACACCGGTTCCCGTGAGATCTCCGAAGATAAGCGCTGTCGGGCGTGGCACTTGGATGGGTGACCATCCAGGCTGCTATGCGCTGTTGCCATTTTTCGGGGTGCACTCAGCCTCGTGATGCCAATTGAGGAGCAACTCGACCGAATAGTAGCGGCTCTGGTGAAAGAATACCATCAGAGCGACCGGGAGAGCGGTGTGCTGACCCCACGCCCCTCCTATCCGCATCCTCTCCTGAGGATGACACGGCGGTCGGATGGTCCCAGTAGGTCACTTGTAGCTTCCAAACTACGCGGTGTTCAAGAAGTCTCTCCGCAGTGCCGTATGATTGTTAGCCGCTAGTGCCGTATGCCGCAGTGAATTTACCGAAATGAAACTCAGTGAAATACAAGCTATTAATTTATTGAATATTAATTTTTACTTACAAATTTTGACATTAAATGTTGAAAGTGTCCCCCCTGTTGTTGGATACACAATTCAATTCGTCTAATCATATTTCCAAACACAAGCTGTAACATTTCTTGTGTAACGGAAGCAGTGAAAGTGGATAATGCACTGTTCAATTCATCGATGGATTTTGGACGGTTTTTATAGACAGTTGCTGTCGCTGCACCCCAGAAGAAAAAGTCAGGTGGTGTTAGGTCAGGCGATCGCAGAGGCCAAAGTCCTGTTAAATTATGCGATCACCAAAAACATCACCAAGAAGTGAGATTGAAACGCGAAGTGTATGAGCGGTTGCACCATCTTGTAGAAAATAACCGTTCAGTATTTCACTTAGCACAAGTTCTCCTATGAATGGTTTCAGAATATCACTGCAGTATCGTTGTGCGTTTATTGTTTCGTTGAAAAATATGGGACTCATAATCCGACGTCTATAAATTGCAATCCAAACTCGTATTTTCACAGAATGAAGTGGTTCCTCATGAATACACAATGGATTTCCAGTACCCCACATACGAGAATTTTGCGAGTTCATGTACCCGGATAAATGAAACCACGCCTCATCAGTGAAAAACGTTTCATTAAGAATATCCCTTCCATGTTTTGAACGAAATTTTTTAACCATTGACAATCATGCAGTCTCTTGCCATGATCAGTATTTTTCAGTTCTTGCACGACTGCCTCTTTGTATGGGAAAAGTTCTAATTTTTTCCTTACAGCTGTGTGGGCCGTTCCGACAGTAACATAGATTTCCTGGGCGAGTTTTCTTACTGACTTGTTCGGACTCACAGACATTTTATCGGAAATATCGAGTAGTTTATCCTCAGACAAAACGCTAGGACGACCACTTCTCGGTGCATCTGTCACTGAACCCGTACTACGAAATTTGTTAATCAAATCTCGTACAGTATCGCGATGTGGGAGTGTTGCCTCCGGGAAAACTGAATTAAATGTTTGACGAACTGAAGCTGTGTATTTACCGCCAGTATTGAACACTTGTTCTTCTAAAAACACACGTTCTTCAATAGTTAGCATCTTAACAGTGACAAGAACGAAACAAACGAACAAAGGAACTAAACTTAAGCGTTCACGTCACCACGTAACGACACACACCAACGATACTACTGACGCTGGCTGAGATAAACTAGACAGTGGAAGGGAAGTAAACCAGGCAGGCGAACAAGCATACGGCACTGCGGAGAGACTTTTTGAACACCCTGTACATCAACCCTCTTGAGATCTTAAGATGACGGAAAAGAGTTGGCAGAAATTCCACATATCTAAGTCGGTAGGACTCAAGACTCATAAAAGTATATTCATTGCCAAGCAAATAATGATTTTCATGTCTTCGTACAGATCAACTAAGGTTACTTCACAACTTCAAACCATCTTCCAGTACTCCTTCTCATGTTGTCTTTTTCTACCCGCTGTCCATGTAGCTCCCGATTTCATACACCTTCTTGCTAGAAACTTTTCTAAATTTACGAAGGAGTTCTGAAACGTGGCGGTGTGGAACGAAATTATGTCGGCGAGTGAGAAACAGTGTTCTGTAATTCAGTTTCGAATTAGAAGAGTCTGTCCCCAGATTTAAGACCCTGTTCTTTGGCATCGCAATGTCAGACCACACACGAGCATTGTGACATCTGCAACAATCCGAAGCCTTGGGTTCACTCTCATCGATTATCCGTCATGAAATCCCGACTATACCCTATCCGATTTTCATCCATTTCCAGAATTTGAAGGTTTCACTTTGATAGTGACGAAGCGATGCAAGCAGACGTGAGGTCGCGATTCTGTCAACAATTCCAAATATTCTGCAGTAACAGTATATCGTCGGGAGCAACATGTTCGTCGCCAGGGTGACTATGTTGAGAAATAAATATACAGACACGAAGAACGAAGATGTAGAATGTTAATAAAGTTTGTGTTATTTAATAAGCTTTAAAATGTCTCACATAAAATGTTAGGAGGCAATGATTCTAAGGAACTTTTTGAAGTATTTTTGCTAACATGTATTATATCTTATTTATGATTATGTTATCTTGTTCTTCTCTAGTTGCCTAATCCATTCTGTTGTCGATTTCTATTACCAGAAATACAGCAATATTTGATCCATTCGGTAGAAGTGTTCAATGAAGACTAGTCTGCGCTATAATATTTGTTCTATATTCTCATACATCTCGTTGTTACTTCTCATTTTACAACAATTAGTAGTGCACCTATTGTTCTTCTAATAAACCGTCTTTCAAGTACGCTTATCCTGTTCAGCTTATAGTTCATTGTTAACCATTCACATACATGTAGACATCTTGATCTTACCGCTGTGGTGTACTGTTTTAGCTATGTTTTCCTAGGCATGCATTTCCTGTTGAAGATACGCTTGTCCATCCATATGCTCTTTCTATTTTACTAATTCTTAGGCTATTGCAAATTCGTCTAGTTTCTCCAACATATTTAAATTCACTGACTCTCCCTATTTTTAACTATCTGAAATTCTATACGAGGTGCGGCTAGAAAAAAACCGGACTGATGCTGAAAAAAACATTTATTTACAATTATTTACAATTTCATGTTATCTCCTTCAATGTACTCTCCTCCTCGGTCTCTACACCGCTCCATACGAATTTTCCACTGTTCATAGCAATGCTGCAGATCATTTTCGGTAAGTCCATACATTACTTCCGTCGCTTTTTCTTTTACTGCTTCAACAGTCTCAAATCTAGTTCCTTTCAAAGCTGACTTGACTTTAGGGAAAAGAAAAAAGTCACAGGGGGCCAAATCAGGTGAGTAGGGTGGATGATCTAAGACGGGAATGTTGTGTTTTGCCAAAAACGTCTTCACTGACAACGCACTGTGAGCTGGGGCATTGTCTTGGTGAAGGATCCGTGACTTTTTTCTCCACAAATCGTTCCGTTTTCTCCGTACTCGCTCACGTAGGGTAGCCAGGACGCTAATGTCAGAACAAATCATTCTTCGGCGTTCCTTCTGTTCAATTGTGAGACACTTTGGAACCATTTTTGAACACAGTTTGTTCATGTTGAAACTTTCATGAAGAATCTGCCTAACACTTTCCTTGTCAACTCCTGTTAACTCAGACACTGCTCTGATTGTTAAACGGCGATCTTGTCGAACAAGTTTACCGATTTTTTCAATGTTTGCGTCAGTTTTTGCTGACAATGGTCTGCCAGTGCGAGTGTCATCACTGGTGTCTTCGCGGCCATCTTTAAATCGTTTAAACCACTCAAACACTTGTGTTCGCGATAAACAATCATCGCCGTACACTTGTTGTAACATTACAAACGTTTCACTTGCGGATTTTCCTAGTTTGAAACAAATTTTGATGTTAACACGCTGTTCTTTTCTGTGCACTCAACATTTTCCGACGCACAGACAAAACGTCAACTACTTAAAACAGGCGCCACGGGCAGACTGAGTGCAGGAGGCAGATGAAACTCGAGCAGTAGGCGGAGCGAGAGTCACGTGACAGGCCACGCGACTTTCAGCCTTATTGCATTCGTTTTATTGTTTCACCAGTACTAGTCCGGTTTTTTTCTAGCCACACCTCGTATTTGGGTATCTGCTTCTGTCAGATTTTGTGAGAAGCCAGGCAGTTTACCTTAATTCCCTAGGTTATCCTTCCCAGAATTATTGCTTAAATAGTGTGATTTTTAGCTCCACTTCCACACCTTACAGCTTTTTTTTTTCCAAATTGCAGTTATTCAGAAAGATGTCCCCTTGTTTAGCAACAGATTCTATTTCATGTGGCTAACAGGGGGGACCCCCCATACTGTATATTACGGATTTTGACCCGCTTCAAATATGTTGTAGAGCCACTTACCCTGAGTACCTGTCTATCCGGTTTCTTGGCGACGGGCCTTCGTTTTCGAGAAAATCGATTTTGAAGTTCATTGCGTGATTTGTATACTCGTAACATTACGTGTATTCCGGGCAAATCAGCGTAGCGCAGCGGTAAAGGTTCACGGTTACCGTGCTGGGGGTACCGTATTCGAATCCTGCTCCCATAGGTTTTTTTATGTATGCAAGAACCGTCTGGAAAATTTGGTCCTAACGTTCAGAAACGAGTAGACGAATTAACTGGGAAATACAGAAATGTAGTCGTGTCCTGCGCGAAATCCGGGAAGTTCACGAAACTGGTGTACGAAGAATTTTTACGTTCTGTAATTCTTCCGTACGTGGGATAGAAAAAATTTTTGTACATCACCGATTCGTGGGGAGGGCTAACCGATTCAACTTTATACGATCATCTATTCACTGATGAAAGGAAAGCGGGCACCTGCACCCTAAAAGTGGTCCCGCCAAAGAGCACTCCTTACTGGCAGCCCTGCGATGTTTATTTTTACCGACAGGTGAAAATCTTCACGAAAATTATTCAGAATGCTCCCGACTTGATGAAAAACAATAGAGAGATCGCTTCTAGTGAAGATTCCACAAAATTACATTCGCTAATCCTACATCACTTCAGGGCACCTAATTTTGAAAGCATGATTAGATACGCATGGTTCGCATCGAAATTAGCGGGTGAGAGAGAAATATGTTTGAATGCAAAAGAATTTGTTTCCCGGTATCGCTCATGAAGAAACTGTGTGCCTGCAAGAGGTTGCTTTCATAAAATGCCCGTGATGCTGCGAAAATTTGTGCTTCGGTTGTTTCTGTGGTAAATATCACCCACTGTATTGTTCTGGCACATCAAGCAATGTGGACGATGAAAAATAAGATTTTGTAGTATTGTATGACAGAAAAAAATTAATGACTGAATATATCTTCATAATTTCGCACACCTTACACTGTGTTGATATTCTCTGAAATAAATTTGAAAAATTCGGTCGATTTTGAAAAAAAAAGTACATCAGCAGGATTCGAACACGGTACGTCCAGCGAGGTAACCGTGAACCCTTACAGCTACGCCACGCTGACTTGCTCGGATTACACGTAATGTTACAGGTATACAAATCGCGGAATGAACTTCAAAATCGGTTTTCTCGAAAACCAAGGCCCGTCGCCAAGAAACCGGATAGACAGGTACTCAGGCTAAGTGGCTCTACAACATATTTGAAGCGCATAAAAATCCGTAATTTACAGTATGGAGGGTCCCCTTGTAAGGTATTTCTTCCATAAATTCAACTTAAGGTATAATATTAGGTAATGTTAACACTAAGCTAATAAGAAACATTGAAATAATTATTATATTAATATTTTTGCTTAAAAACAGCAGTAAATTTATGTTTGAAATTGCGAGTAATTTTAGTTTTTATATAAAAGATACAGAACGTCAAGGTAGCAGCTGGGAGAGCCTGGCTACAAGTATTAACAGCATATCTACCTCTATGCCATCAAGAGAAATACGGGGTGGTTACAACAGTCAAAGTGCAGTTACTCATAGAGGCCCAATGTGGGTTGTAATTATCATTTGCCAGCGAAACTTGGTAGATATGCTAATACGTTAACGTGGAACCGATCTACGCCAGAAAAAATTAGTTTCAATTTTGGCCACCAGGTGCGTATCTGGCGCTATGACTGCAAGAAAGACGTGTAGAAACGTTTCCACATGTAACGGATTAGGAACAGGGCGGGGTCATGGGGGGATAACCAAGTGAGAAACGCATAATGTTGACTTTATGAATAACCGCTGCTTGCACAATTTGTTCTATATGAACGCTGGAGATGCCGACGAGATGCTGTACAGCTCCAGATTTGCACCTGGTGGCCAAAATTCGAACTAATATTTTTTTCATCGTAAATCGGTTCCGCATAACGCATTAGCATATCTACCAAGTTTCGCAGCCCACATAGGGCCTTCGTGGGTAGCTGTACTTTTTTTTATTGTATTCACGCGGTATGATAAGTAAAAACGTTATTCAGTATTAAGTTGTCGTCTGAGTTGCAATATTACATTGTGGCTCCAGCGATGAAGCTAATTATTAATGAGCTGTATAATTTCTCCTAAATACACTCCTGGAAATTGAAATAAGAACACCGTGAATTCATTGTCCCAGGAAGGGGAAACTTTATTGACGCATTCCTGGGGTCAGATACATCACATGATCACACTGACAGAACCACAGGCACATAGACACAGGCAACAGAGCATGCACAATGTCGGCACTAGTACAGTGTATATCCACCTTTCGCAGCAATGCAGGCTGCTATTCTCCCATGGAGACGATCGTAGAGATGCTGGATGTAGTCCTGTGGAACGGCTTGCCATGCCATTTCCACCTGGCGCCTCAGTTGGACCAGCGTTCGTGCTGGACGTGCAGACCGCGTGAGACGACGCTTCATCCAATCCCAAACATGCTAAATGGGGAACAGATCCGGAGATCTTGCTGGCCAGGGTAGTTGACTTACACCTTCTAGAGCACGTTGGGTGGCACGGGATACATGCGGACGTGCATTGTCCTGTTGGAACAGCAAGTTCCCTTGCCGGTCTAGGAATGGTAGAACGATGGGTTCGATGACGGTTTGGATGTACCGTGCACTATTCAGTGTCCCCTCGACGATCACCAGTGGTGTGCGGCCAGTGTAGGAGATCGCTCCCCACACCATGATGCCGGGTGTTGGCCCTGTGTGCCTCGGTCGTATGCAGTCCTGATTGTGGCGCTCACCTGCACGGCGCCAAACACGCATACGACCATCATTGGCACCAAGGCAGAAGCGACTCTCATCGCTGAAGACGACACGTCTCCATTCGTCCCTCCATTCACGCCTGTCGCGACACCACTGGAGGCGGGCTGCACGATGTTGGGGCGTGAGCGGAAGACGGCCTAACGGTGTGCGGGACCGTAGCCCAGCTTCATGGAGACGGTTGCGAATGGTCCTCGCCGATACCCCAGGAGCAACAGTGTCCCTAATTTGCTGGGAAGTGGCGGTGCGGTCCCCTACGGCACTGCGTAGGATCCTACGGTCTTGGCGTGCATCCGTGCGTCGCTGCGGTCCGGTCCCAGGTCGACGGGCACGTGCACCTTCCGCCGACCACTGGCGACAACATCGATGTACTGTGGTGACCTCACGCCCCACGTGTTGAGCAATTCGGCGGTACGTCCACCCGGCCTCCCGCATGCCCACTATACGCCCTCGCTCAAAGTCCGTCAACCGCACATACGGTTCACGTCCACGCTGTCGCGGCATGCTACCAGTGTTAAAGACTGCGATGGAGCTCCGTATGCCACGGCAAACTGGCTGACACTGACGGCGGCGGTGCACAAATGCTGCGCAGCTAGCGCCATTCGACGGCCAACACCGCGGTTCCTGGTGTGTCCGCTGTGACGTGCGTGTGATCATTGCTTGTACAGCCCTCTCGCAGTGTCCGGAGCAAGTATGGTGGGTCTGACACACCGGTGTCAATGTGTTCTTTTTTCCATTTCCAGGAGTGTATTTGTTGACCTCTCGATATTCAAATTCATCAGCCACAAAAAAGTCTCACGTAGGGGGTAGGAACGCAAATGGAGATTCGTCTGTGTCCATAAAACACGCTCCTTCAAATTCACCGTGCACTGCTCTAATTATCCCTATCGTACCACACAAATCCGGAAACTCTCTTAATTTCTAACACTGTATCGACAACAAGGTTCCTTTCTGACACCTCTGATCTGAAACTTACCGGAATGACATCATCGACGACATCCGGTCGGAGTTCGGAGCGCTTTCCGAATCTGTAACAAAGAAACAAAAGAACACAGGTGTGGTTAGATTTCACGAGACATGCGTTTTTCAAGCAGTACTCGGCAAAGGACAGCGAGGAAAAATCCAGCCCTGCAAGCTCTTAAGAAAAGTGACATATTTTATAGTAATCAGGAACTGCTCATTAAGTAAATTGTTATTAACTACTGATCATTTTTCATTCAATTGACCTTTAACTGTCATAAAATTCTTTATAAATGCCTGTTTGAGATCATTCTTACTGTGTTATCAAATTAAATGGGAGCTATCATATGTCAAGGGTAAAGTAAAACGTACTGTTCCTCTTCTTTTCCGAGTCATAGATCCCAAATTTTCGCAGGGCGGCTTGTTAATTATCGGATTTAGCAATGTTAGTGGTACTGCCTTTTCTGTTGCTCCCCGCTCTCACCCCCCGCCCCCTCTCCCCCCACTCACCCTCTGGGAAGGAATTTGTGAACCCCATCTGCCTACATCTAGTGTTGTTCCATGTCAAAGTATGCAAGTGCCTTTTAAGAGTTTATAATCGTGTAGCTGATGCAATGCGTGACAGCCAGGCCGGCATTCACCTAGTGGGATGTGGAAAACCGTCTAAAAACCACATCCAGGCTGCCCACCGAGCACACCGAGCATCGTCGTTAATCGACTGTGCAAATTCGAGGGCCACTGCGTCTCCCCAAACCGTCGTACCATTGTGCTAATATGTAGGTGGGACGGTAGAGCGAAAATGTACTGACATAGGTAATCAATCTTTGTATAGTGCCATCATCCATACACCTGAAGAATAAACACAGATAGTAGTACACACCGGCGCACAGGTTAATGCTGTGTTACTTGACTACCAGCAGACACTTGATACTGTTCCACACTACCACGTATTGGACAAAACATGAGCGTGTGGAATATTAGACTAGCGGTGTGATTTGACTGAAGAGTTCCTAGAATATAGAACAGAGCCTGTCACTCCCAGTAGAGAGAAATCTTCAGATATAAAAGTAACTTTAGCTGTACTGCAGTAGTACGCATGGACATACGAACAGATATTTTTATATGTGGTATTTTAACATGCACACATATCAGTGTGCAGTTTTCTCCTCTGTGTCAAACAGTTTTGCCTCAGACGTATCACATAATTTACTTCCTGATATTTTCTGCATAGTTTTAGTTGCACCACTAAGTGGGCTACGCTTGTCAGTGTAGACTAAACATTTTGCATCCATGTGTCCACACCTCAACATGTGACCAGCTACCCGGGGGGAAAATAAGAATTAATGGCTTGCTCTTGCCACATGTACTTGGAAGTACTAACCAACCTAAAAACATACTACTCCTAATAAGAATTAGACTGCAAATGTTGTAAACACCCGTGTAATGAAACTTCCTGGCAGATTAAAACTGTGTGCCCGACCGAGACTCGAACTCGGGACCTTTGCCTTTCGCGGGCAAGTGCTCTACCATCTGAGCTACCGAAGCACGACTCACGCCCGGTACTCACAGCTTTACTTCTGCCAGTATCTCGTCTCCTACCTTCCAAACTTTACAGTTCTGCTAGGTTCGCAGGAGAGCTTCTGTAAAGTTTGGAAGGTAGGAGACGAGATACTGCCAGAAGTAAAGCTGTGAGTACCGGGCGTGAGTCGTGCTTCGGTAGCTCAGACGGTAGAGCACTTGCCCGCGAAAGGCAAAGGCCCCGAGTTCGAGTCTCGGTCGGGCACACAGTTTTAATCTGCCAGGAAGTTTCATATCAGCGCACACTCCGCTGCAGAGTGAAAATCTCATTCTGGAAATATCCCACAGGCTGTGGCTAAGCCATGTCTCCGCCATATCCTTTCTTTCAGGAGTGCTAGTTCTGCTAGGTTCGCAGGAGAGCTTCTGTAAAGTTTGGAAGGTAGGAGACGAGATACTGGCAGAAGTAAAGCTGTGAGTACCGGGCGTGAGTCGTGCTTCGGTAGCTCAGATGGTAGAGCACTTGCCCGCGAAAGGCAAAGGTCCCGAGTTCGAGTCTTTAATCTGCCAGGAAGTTTCATATCAGCGCACACTCCGCTGCAGAGTGAAAATCTCATTCTGGAAACCCGTGTAATGTTCAGACACCATCCTCTGAAAGAATAGTTCTTATACCCATTACACCTAATACATACATAAGCTAGAGGGAAATCCCAGAAGCTCTGCGAAGGATTTCCAAGGATGATGATGTTTTATAGAGAGGAGTGACAACACTAGTAAATTGTGGAAATGTGCAGGATGGCCTGCAGAGGATAGACGCCTGCTGCAAGAAGTGGCAGCTGACCCTCAACATATATATATATATATATATATATATATATATATATATATATATATATATATACTGCTTGTAAATAACCGTTATTTTTTTGTACATAATTGAGAAACAATGATTGGAAGCAGACAAATCCATGAAATATCTAGGAGCATGCATACAGAGCAATTTGAATCATAACGACCACCTAAAATCAACTGAAGGTAAAGTATATGCCAGACTGAGATTCATTAGGAGAACCTCCGTAAGTGGAGTCCGCCTACAGAGGCGGTAGCAAAACCCCCGTTCAACCAATACTTGAATAATGCTCTTCAGTATGGAATCCGTACCACACAGTACTGATAGAGGACATAGAGAAGGTCCAAAGAAGAGCAGTGCATTTCGTCACAGGTTCACTTAGCAAGGGCGAAAGCATCACGGAGATGCTAAGCCGACTCCAATGGCAGGCGCTGCAAGAGAGGAGTTTTGCACCATATTATGATCTACTGTTAATGTTCCCAGAGTGTATGTTCCTAGAAGAGTCAACTGATATATTGCTTCTTCGTACATGTATATCCTGAAAAGACCATGAAGGTAGGGTTATATAGATATCAGTTCATACTGTTGCTTACCACCACTCGTTCAACCCACCAGTCGCGACTGGAACGGCAAAAGGGTGGGGGGGGGGGGGGGCGGGCGTGGGCAGTGATAAACAAACCACCCTCCATCACATACCATAAGGTAGCTTCCGGAGTAAGGATGAAGATTATGGATTATGTTATGACCAATTCTTGTTGGTTCTGAAATGTGACAGAGAAAAAGGACGCACTTGTGGGTTTGGTGGTGGCAAAGATGGTTCCTTTGCTTTTCTCATGCAGCAGTTACGTAAAATGCGCTCGGTAGTAAACAAGGTGGAAAAGCTAACGATTTGTGTATACTGTGGAGCTCTGTACCTACATATAAGAAAAATTTCATATCTTATGTGATCAAAAGTATCCGGACGCACCTACGTAATGCGAAATGGACCACTAGATGTCGGCATAAAAGAAAGGCAGATAGTATTGAGTTTTCAGTAGAGAAGACTGAAATCCAGAAGGAGCTTCCTACTTACAACTGTACCAATTCCAAGTTCAACAGAAGCCCGCCGAACCGAGTTGTGGTGAACAAAGTCTACTGGAGGTTTCTGTGCAGCAGAAGAGAACCTACCATCAGGCTGCCATCTCCAATACGATACACACAAGATCCTCAACAGGTTAGGAACAGGGCTGAAAAGGTGCAAGACTTATTTGAAGACGTGGGCTACCTACCAGTGATGATGGATATTGTGAATGTGGGGTAAGGCAAGACTCTTTAGCGCTTGTGGTCTGCAGTAACCTGAGCTAACCCTGAGACATGGGGGAGTTGCTTGAAGGAAATAAACGTCCCATTCTGGTTGCTGAACACGGGACTCATAAAGTGTAAACTTCTCTGGTAATCAACGTTAGATTTTAGTTTTTTTTACATCTACATTGATACTCTGCAAATCACACTGAAGTGTCTGGCAGAAGGTCCCTCGAACCACATTCACAATATATTCAAATTTCGAACAGCACGTGGAAAAAACGAACACCTGTATCTTTCCGTGCGAGCTCTTATTTTATTATGACGATCGTTTCTCCCTATATAGGTCGGTGTCATCAAAATACTTTCCCATTGGGGGGAGAAAGATGGTGACTGAAATTTCGCCGCAACGACAAACGTCTTTGTTTTAATAATGTCCACCCCAAATTCTGTATCATGTCAGTGGCACACTCTCCCCTACTCCGTGATAATACAAAAGTGTTGATCTTCTTTGAACTTTTTAGATGTACTCCGTCAACCCTATCTGGTAAGGATACCAGTGCGTTCTGAGGTGAACTCTGTGTATGTCCTTAATATAATATATATGCATTCCCGAACGTTTGTTCGCTATCTCGTTATAATCGGTTGTTGACCCACTATCACCTATTTCAATGTGACCCAAAAGGTTTTAGAACAATGTAGCTCATAGTAATTGTTCAAACTGCCGACCGCCAGTCTCAATACATGCGTGGCAACAGCTCATGAAGTTCTGCCGCACTCCCTCAAAGATCTCTGGTAACTGAAACTTCCTGGCAGATTAAAATGTGTGCCGGACCGAGACTCGAGCTCGGGATCTTAGCCTTTCGCGGGCAAGTGCTCTATCTCATTCTGGAAACATCCCCCAGGCTGTAGCTAAGCCATGTCTCCGCAATATCCTTTCTTTCAGGAGTGCTAGTTCTGCAAGTTTCGTAGGAGAGCTTCTGTAAAGTTTCGAAGGCAGGAGACGAGGTACTGGCAGAAGTAAAGCTGTGAGGACGGGGCGTGAGTCGTGCTTGGGTAGCTCAGTGGGTAGAGCACTTGCCCGCGAAAAGGCAAAGGTCCCGAGTTCGAGTCTCGGTCCGGCACACAGTTTTAATCTGCCAGGAAGTTTCATATCAGCGCACACTCCACTGCAGAGTGGAAATGTGGTGTCACCGCCAGACACCACACTTGCTAGGTGGTAGCCTTTTAAATCGGCCGCGGTCCGGTAGTATACGACGGACCCGCGTGTCGCCACTGTCAGTAATTGCAGACCGAGTGCCACCACACGGCAGGTCTAGAGAGACTTACTAGCACTCGCCCCAGTTGTACGGACGACTTAGCTAGCGATGCAACAGTGACGAAGCCTCGCTTATTTGCAGAGAAGATAGTTAGAATAGCCTTCAGCTAAGTCAATTGCTACGACCTAGCAAGGCGCCATTTATCCTTTGCTATGTATCTAATGAAGCATGTACAGTAACAAGACCAATGTTCACCAATTGTGGATTAAAGTTAAGTATTCCAGCAGCTACGTACTTTTCTTTATAGCATTCATTACGTATCCTGTTTCAGACCTCACGCCAGCCTGCGTGAGTTTAAGCGCGTGCCCTTCGGATACCCGTCACTGTGGACTGGCTGTCTTGTCAGTCCACAACAGAAAATCTCATCTCTGGTAACTGTTGTACCAGGAGACAGGCAAGTTAGACCGTAGCAAGCAGGCCTTCATCAATTTCTAAAGGGGGTTTCATACATCGAGAGATGACACAGGACATTAAAAGTGAATCTACATGGAACCTAGAATCTGGAAATGTACAATGCAGTTCAACAATTGGAGAAGAACAGCACAACGAAAGATAAGTACAAACATGTCGGTTGGGCCCCATTTAGCTAACCTGGCGGCAACGGATATTTTTTTGTGTATACCATACGACCTAGGAGGGCACTTAAAAATTCCGGACAAGAAAGTGGAGTGCCAGTTACAACCTACACAGCCTGAGACTCTTAAGGAAGCGATTATAATTACATGAAAGGTCCTCAGTAACAGAGGGAAATTTTTACTCTGCAGCGGAGTGTGCGCAGAGATGAAACTTTCTGGCAGATTAAAACTGTGTGCCGGACCGAGACTCGAACTCGGGTCCTTTGCCTTTCGTGGAGCACTTGCCCGCGTAAGGCAAAGGTCCCGAGTTCGAATCTCGGTCCGGCACACAGTTATAATCTCCCAGGAAGTTTCAGGTTCTCATTAAGTTTGTATAGTCTATATTAGACCAATTACACGAGAGTTTTGTTTTTTTCTCCTCAACCGTTTTCGGACATGGCGTATCTCAGTATTTCACTGCTACCTATTCCAATTAACAGGATGAAGTCCAAAGTTCATTGACCAGCCCGCTTCAGATTCAAGCGCTTGGAACATGACAAGGGAAGCCCTTCATCGCTTCATTTGCGAGTTTCGAATGCTGGCTTTGTGCGAAGTGTGTAGCAGAATGCGTGGGAATCCACAGGTGCGAATGGTCCTTCACAGAACAGAAGTTGTTTTCGTACTGTTAGGAGTGCGCAATTAAGGCTGTCCAACATTCATGCCATCTGAAGAATTGTAACCACGTCTGTGTCTTCAGCGATCGATTGTTGCACACCTCCGCCCCCTCTCTGCCCCAAACCGCCATCAAACGCACCCTCCTAATAGGTACGCACTATATACCTTCTCACAAGTTGCGGAAAAGGAAATCGCAAAATTATTCGCAGAATTAAACACATCCATTACGGATACTGCAGAACAATGTGAGCGTGTAAAACGAAATATTTTAGTAATAATATTTGTCAGCACTATCAATAAAAATAAAACATTAAGAACTACCTATCTCTATAAGCAGAAAAACTGAAACTGAAAATGTTTAAAATTGAAAATTTTTAAAATTACTTTTTATTAATGACAAGTAGTGAAAAGTCATTTTTTTTGGTGAAAAATTGGCCCTCATAAGCTATAAAATAATAGCAATGGCTCTGTTGGAAACTCGTGACAACATTCAGTTGTACCCACCACATCACTACACTGCTACACTACGCTCGACGTCGTACAGCGCAACTTATCAGTTTTAAATGAATTTTTGTAGATGTTTTAGACAGTATTTTCGTTATAATATCGCACATTTATTAGTTTTCAGTAAAAAGAAATAAAGGAGTAAGACAAGATTGTTTTCTTTCCTTATCACTGTTAATATCTTCGTGGACGAGGTCACAGCAAGACAGAATCAGATTTATTTGAAAATGCTCTCTATCCTTAGTGCAGAGCAACTAGTATTTTGTATGCAGAGGATGTTGCAACTGTGCAATAGACAGAAGATAATTTACAGATGCAGCTATACAGCTTAAGAAATATAACAGAGAATATGAACTGTTATCATCTCCACACAGATTAAAAGTGATTGCATTTCTGGTAAAAAAGCACGATAAGGTACTAAAATTGGACTAATGGAAATATATCGGATCAGGTGCCCACCTTTACGTATCTTGGATGTGGAATGTTCCCAACAAGAGATCGCGACATAGAAACAAAACTTTGCAACTTTAAAGATACTTGTCCGACAGTTCGTAGTTCTCTGGAAGACAAAACTAAAAACGAAACTGAACTGAAACTTTATACAACAACTAAACCACTCGACAATGCCTCATTGTTGTTAAATAAGTGTGGAAATTGGGTATATGTTCTAATCTGGCGTGTCACTGACAATTGCGTCAGGATGGAAATTTCGGCTCCTCGCTGCTATTTTGGTCCACTTCGAAAGTATTCGTATATAGATTATGACTGAAAAAATACTCCTTGTATACTTTCTGCTTTTTACTTTTTTCAAGGTCTCATTTTTTGCACGCAACACCATTACAATACTTAAGAATATAAACCACTTTTCGTTTTTTGGGTGCTCTGTGGTAAGAGCATGGGCTGGTCTACTGAATTACCAGATCGTGAAAAGATAACATGAGATAATGACAAGCGAAAAAATTTGCCTAATTGTTTAAATACCCTGCGTGCGCCCCCCATGTTGTTGAAAATGTATAGCCGCATCTGTAAATTATCTTCTGTCTATTGCACAGTTGCAACATCCTCTGCACACAAAATACTACTTGTGTTGCACTAAGGATGGAGAGCATTTTCAAAGATATCTGATTCTGTCTTGTTGTTGAAAAATGTATAGCCTGTGTCCTTACAGTGTACAACATAGTTTTAGTTACTGGGATACTGTATAGTAGCAGTAGTGAATACATGCATATAACTGAACACGGCAGACACCATCTGAACCTAAATTAGTTCAAAGGACCATGAGTCTTCTTTATTGTCACTCCAAACGAAATCTTGATTTACTTAAAATGATTGCGTAAATCAGTTGCCATCACTGGTATACGGGTTATGAGATACCTCTCAAGCTGCTGGAGCTGAGAGGATAGTAACCTCCGTGGCAGTATATCGCTTAGTTTCATTCCCTGAATAGGTAGCATTACAAAGTTTCATACGATTCAGACGGCATAGTAGAATTCAAATCATTAGGCGATAAACCGCAAATATAACTTATCTAATATAGGTCTTCTGTTTAATCGGCTCCGAGGAAGAAAACAAAACAGCGCATTGTTGTGTATACAATTTTTGTCTAAAATTATATGCGCGGAGAAGAAATTATAAAATGATTTAAATGTGCCTCCTATCGTGGTTATATCCGACGACGAGAAAGAAAAAGAAACTGCACGCTTTTACAACACAACAAACACAGCATTGTCTTCCTCTCAGTCAGTTTTAGAAGTATGGTAATTCTCTTCCTTAAGTTGTGCAACGAAGGAATCACCATCACACTGTACGTTGAAGAGCACTTCCATTAAATAACTATAGCATACACACACACACAGCGCGAACATTCTAGAGAAGAACCAAACTTGTCAAAGATCCTCTATCAAAGAGTCTACAAGTCAGAAAAATGATGTTTCTTGCGGTCGATAGTCGCCAACAGCAGAAAATGTATACATTGTTGTATAAAACGATATATAGGCTCTATCCGCCCAATATTTATGAAAGTATTATGTAAAAATTTGGAATAAAGAGTTCAAGAACTTTTCAAGATTTTTTCCAACAACGATTTCTCGTTATATGTTAGTACAGAAATAAATGGTCATGCTGGTAATATTATGTGTATGTGAGATGTGGGTACTCTCAAAGCAAAGACAGAAGGAAAATTACGTCAGATGAGACGAAATTTCTCAGATAAGTCAAAGGCTGCACATCAACGGACAAATGACGAATCACAGAAATACAAGAGGTACAAATTTTCAATCTGGAAAACAAAACTAGAGCAACCATTTAAAAAACATCATCCACTCAGTCCAGGAAGCTTGGGTGTGCTGATGACTAGGTATAAAAACAAAGTACAAACAAATTGCGGTCACTGAGGATATATTAATAAAGGAGATAAGTGTTTCATTAGTTTCGTAAATAGGGATTTCAGCTGAACCCAAACAAAACTGAATTCACTTGCTTTCATCTGAGAAATATCCTAACAAACTACAAACTGGACATATTTTTTTAGGATGGTTGTCTGGCCCATAACAAATATCTAGGGTATCTTGGAGTTACACTTGACACATTATTTGAACACCATCCAATATGGACTGTAACCAAACTGAGGTCAAGAATCAGCCTTATCTACTCTGCGGCAAAATTTTGCAGTCATTCTCTATGACAGCAGCCAAACGAAGTTGCTAGATACATAACTAAATCAAATAAAGCTGATTGTTATTGCCACAGATGATTCCACTCAATCTGGCTACCTGCCCTGAGCTGCATTCCACCACCTAACCTGAGAAGAAAGAATAATATTCTCAAGGATCTGCAGCTGCCAAGCCATGACGACATATCTGCTGTCCAAATTAACAGACTTTGCGCGAGACATCTTCCACAAAGAACATCTACCAACCTGGTGGATCACAGCTTCAGTCTTAACGAAGTTTGGATGCAAGAATGGTATAACAACACTCCAGACGAGCTCCACAGCTTTCTCCAAACCAACAACAAACCATTTTAGCTTGATGTACCCTAGAAGTCATTGTGTTGGCTCAACATGATCTGGACTAACAAGAGGAGATGTGGTGACCTAATACACAAATCTCCAGAGACTACCACTGCTGAGTGCAGATGTGGATTCCCAAGACAGACTGTCAGACATATTGTTGAAGAGTACCCTCAAATTCGTACCCTGAAACAGCAACATTTGTGAAGAACTATGTAAATACGAATATAAATTTGTAAATAATGTACCTATTTTATTTGTGTTTCCAAAGTGATGTGTAATTAAGACACAAAGAAATTAATGACATTAGCTGCTGGTGGACATTGATTTAAATCGGTAGGGAAAGTTTAAAATTTGAGCTGGATTTGGATTCGAACCCAGATCTCCTGCTTACTAGTTATCTGTAGACAGTGGTCATCACAGCTGATCGGACTACCCTAGCACACCTCCCATCAGATGCAAATTCTGAACTTATCCACACACTACTGATGTAGTGCCCCTAGGCATGCTAGCGTAGTCAGTGTAACTGTGATGATCACGGTGTCCAGATGGAGTGGTGGTCAGTGCATCTTCCCAGTAAGCAGGAGAACTGGGTTCGAATCCCAGTCTGCCACTAATTTTTAAATTTTTCCATTAATTTAAATCAATACTCACTAGGAGGAAATGCCATAAATTCCTTTGTGTATTGATTCATAACGGCAGTGGGATCAAAATATGTCTGTTCTTATGGACATGTCTGGGGAACAGACATTGCATATATAATGTGTAATTGCCATAAAATTAATAACGATAATTTATTTATACATTTTATCAACTTGGGTAGCCATGCATGTTAAAGCGCCGCTTCTGGGATAAGGAAGTAAGCTGGCCCCAGATCGAGTCCGCCAGACAGTCTCAATGCTGTCCATCCTGGATGTGGTTTTTAGGTGGTTTTCCGCATCCCAATAGGTGAATACTGGGCTGGTACCCAATTTCCATCTCATTTAGACGATTCACAAACAATTAGAAGAAACTTTCGCTCACTTCAACTTGAACAACACTACACACAGGCAGTTGGGATAGCGCCAAGAAGGGCATTGGTCCACTTCTTAAACTGACCATGCCAAATTAGTTCCTTATCATTCCGCCACTGCGCAGATTCGAGACAAAGGCACAAGGAAATAATTGTGAAAGTGATCTGTAATTGTCATACCGCTAATAATAATAATTTACTAGCTGAGAAACCTAGTGTTCCCCAGGTTAGAATATGTGGCATGGGAGAAGGCGTGAGTATTTTAGATACAAAATACATACAGATGTATGTCTCATTGAGAATATTATGACTGCAGTTGTCCTGTTACTGACCCAGTTGGTCATGGTGGATGACAGGGGGTGAGTGTGGTGGGCTAAAGTACACGAAATATGGAGCAATAAATACTCCTAGGTAAAGCTAAAATATATATCACTTACAAACTTTACAGTGTATGTGAAAGTGTGGTTATTGTTTCATTCACGATGCAATGTAATGGTGATAAGCCTTCAACGCATTTCATCCTCACTGAGGAGGATGAAAGAGGGTGATTGTGGTTGGCAGATATCTCAGTATAATGCGTGATGTGGAAGACTTAGTTCTTTCAGAAAAAGATATATTCTCTACGACTTTTGAACTTTACTGTATCAGTGAATACATTTGCTTATACAATCATCGCCGTATTTCATCTATACTGGCATTAACATTATGTTACACAGCCATATTTAACCGCAGGTAGCACAATGGGGCCAATGCTAGTTTAGTAATATTGTCTTAAGATAACAGTATTCAAATGAAGGTGGAAAGAAATGGAACTAACTTTATCTCATGAAGCATTTACTTTTAATTGCATATAAGCACAGGGGGGTTTGCGAAAATGGGCTGATAGATTAAAAACTGATCTATTTGATGTTACAAGTTGTTGTTATATTTTGAATGACGTAACTGCACAAGCATCGTACTATGTCGGACGAATGAATCGAATGAATGAAGGAAAGGCTTTTTCACATGTATGGCAAAATTCATAAGTCACAGAGCATGTAGCATTTCCTGAGAGTGTTTATTGCTACATATTTTGCTGGTTTTTGCTCGTCACAAGCACTCACTGCCACACACCGCGACCGATCTCCATTATTAACAACATGAGACCAAGGGCTACGTACCACGTGAACCACGAGTGGGTGGCAGTGGATGATCATGGAGAAAAGTCTGTCAGTACATACGCATACAAGTGTTCTGTCTATAGTTACAGATTTGTAGGTCATCATTAAGTGAACAGAATTATTTATAATTTGTGACAATACGAAACTGATACTGTTAAAATAAATATTTTTAAAAATACACAGTTGTGGCATCTCTCATGACAATCTGTCATACATTATGAAACTCCTCTCTACTGTCTATCTTTCGAGCATGTTCAGATAAGGCATGCACAAGTCTACATATTCCTATTTAAACTTGATACTGGGTACTGGAGTTGACCGTAGACACTTTAATGTAACACTTTGTATGCTAATTACAAGTATACAGGGTGTTACAAAAAGGTACGGCCAAACTTTCAGGAAACATTCCTCACACACAAATAAAGAAAAGATGTTATGTGGACATGTGTCCGGAAACGCTTAATTTCCGTGTTAGAGCTCATTTTAGTTTCGTCAGTATGTACTGTACTTCCTCGATTCACCGCCAGTTGGCCCAATTGAAGGAAGGTAATGTTGACTTCGGTGCTTGTGTTGACATGCGACTCATTGCTCTACAGTACTAGCATCAAGAACAACAGTACGTAGCATCAACAGGTTAGTGTTGATCACGAACGTGGTTTTGCAGGCAGTGGAATGTTTACAAATGCGGAGTTGGCAGATGCCCATTTGATGTATGGATTAGCACGGGGCAATAGCCGTGGCGTACGCTTGTATCGAGACAGATTTCCAGAACGAAGGTGTCCCGACAGGAAGACGTTCGAAGCAATTGATCGGCGTCTTAGGGACCACGGAACATTCCAGTCTATGACTCGCGACTGCGGAAGACCTAGACCGACGAGGACACCTGCAATGGACGAGGCAATTCTTCGTGCATTTGACAGTAACCCTAATGTCAGCGTCAGAGAAGTTGCTGCTGTACAAGGTAACGTTGACCACGTCACTGTATGGAGAGTGCTACGGGAGAACCAGTTGTTTCCGTACCATGTACAGCGTGTGCAGGCACTATCAGCAGCTGATTGGCCTCCACGGGTACACTTATGCGAATGGTTCATCCAACAATGTGTCAATCCTCATTTCAGTGCAAATGTTCTCTTTACGGATGAGGCTTCATTCCGACGCGATCAAATTGTAAATTTTCACAATCAACATGAGTGGGCCGACGAGAATCAGCACGCAATTGTGCAATCACGTCATCAACACAGATATTCTGTGGACGTTTGGGCAGGCATTGTTGGTGATGTCTTGATTGGGCCCCATGCTCTTCCACCTACGCTCAATGGAGCACGTTATCATGATTTCATACGGGACACTCTACCTGTCCTGCTAGAACATGTGCCTTTACAAGTACGACACACCATGTGGTTCATGCACGATGGAGCTCTTGCACATTTCAGTCGAAGTGTTCGTACGCTTCTCAATAACAAATTCGGTGACCGATGGATTGGTAGAGGCGGACCAAATCCATGGCCTCACGCTCTCCTGACCTCAACTCTGTTGACTTTCATTTATGGGGGCATTTGAAAGCTCTTGTCTATGCAACCCCGGTACCAAATGTAGAGACTCTTCGTGCTCGTATTGTGGACGGCTGTGATACAATACGCCATTCTCCAGGGCTGCATCAGCGCGTCAGGGATTTCATGCGACGGAGGGTGGATGCATGTGTCCTCGCTAACGGAGGACATTTTGAACATTTCCTGTAACAAAGTGTTTGATGTCACGCTGGTACGTTCTGTTCCTGTGTGTTTCCATTCCATGATTAATGTGATTTGAAGAGAAGTAATAAAATGAGCTCTAACATGGAAAGTAAGCGTTTCCGGACACATGTCCACATAACTTTTCTTTCTTTGTGTGTGAGGAATGTTTCCTGAAAGTTTGGCCGTACCTTTTTGTAACACCCTGTATAGCTTTTCCTGAGAGTATTTATTGCTACATATTTCTCGGATTTTTGCTCGTCACACTCACCCACTGCCACGCACCGCGACCAAACTAACAACATGAAATCAAGGGCTAGCTACCACCACAACCATGTGTGGGTGGCAAACTGTATAGGTAACAAAATTTCTTTTCTTACTTTACTAGCGTAGGCGGTAGCAGTATACATGTACAACTGGCAGCTACCATTGTCACTGCCTACAGCCACAGAGCTATGGAGTGTTTACTATTATTGTGTGAACGCTAGGTGTCGCCAGACGTCGGCAAGTGTCCAGCTGCGGCGCACAGGCTGTATGCCGGCCGCTCTCTCGGACTACGTACCTGGGCCTGTTGCGCGGCGTGTACATGCGGTCGTACTCCTGCAGCTGCAGCATGCGGACCATCTTCTCGACGCCGCGGAGGTGCTCTGCGATGCTCAGCGTGTCCAGGGGGGAGCGCACCGACAGCGACGCGCCACCCCCGCTGCGAGGGCTGGGGAAGTCGTCAGTTCACATCGCAACTGCCGCCACGTCACATCTACACTTCACAAGGCTTAAAAATGCTGCCAACACCCCTCAAGCTTTCGGGTTGCCCTCCTTTATCAGGAGCCCAACTATCCTCAAGCTTTCGAAAATTCCAGAACCTTTGGCAGAGAATTATATCTGACACTATATTTCAGATAATGAATGTAAGGTTGGACAGTGGAACAAATTTCTTTGGAATAGAATTCAGTGTTCATTTACACAAATATCACTGACTAAAACTGTTTTAATTTTCTGATGAGATTTCAGTTCTACAAAAACTCATGTTTTCTGTGAATGGCTGTAAAGTGCACATCAGAGGGTGTGTTCAATAGACATCCACGTTTTAGAGGGCTTAAAAATGCTGCAAATATACCCCAAGCTTTCGTGTTGCCTACCTTTATCAAAAACCAGTTATCTTCAAGCTTTCGAAAATAACATTATCTTTTTCAGATAATGATGTTTCACCCATCATATCTGAGTATGAACTTTTGGTGGATTACTGGACTGTGAAACATATTTCAATGGAATAGAATTCAGCGTTCATTTACACAAATGTCATTGACTAAGACTGTTGTGACTTTCTGGTAGGTTTTTCTTCAGTTAATTTCTACAAAATCATACGATTTCTGTGAGTGGCTGTATAGTGCACGTCAGTAGGTATGTTCAATAGACATCCACGTTTTAGAGGGCTTAAAAATGCTGCAAATATACTCCAAGCTTTCGTGTTGCCTACCTTTACCAGACAGTTATCATCAAGCTTTCAAAACTTCCATTACCTTTTTTAGACAATTCTATTTCAGCTATGAAATCTTCACGGGTTATCAGCCGAGTGGCATCGTCTTCTAGTCGCAACGTTTCAATGGACTGCGTATCGAGCATCTTCGCCTGAAGATGCTGGATACGCAGTCCATTGAAACGTTGCGACTAGAAGACGACGCCACCCGGCTGATAACTCGTGAAGATTTCATAGCTGAAATACGCCGAGAAAGCCTGCAATTTTATATAATTCTATTTCACTCACTGTATCTGAGTATATGAATATCTGTTGAATTATTGCAGCAGAATTCAGTGGTCGTTTATAAAAATATCACTGTGAATTTTTTATTTTGGTTCAGTCCTACAACTGTATATGTGTTCAGTGGATAGTTATAAAGTGCATATCAATGGGTACGTTTGATCGATTTCCACATTTTAGAAGGCTTAAAAATTTTGCAGATGTTTAGCAGGTTTTTGTGCTTCCCACCAGTATCTTTATCAAGAGCCCATTATCCTCAAGCTTTCGAAATTTCCAGGGTTCATTGTCAAAGACTAACATTCGACTCACTGTATTTCAGTTAATGAAATTCTGGTAAATTACTGGCCAGTGGAACCCATTTCTTTGGAGGCAAATTTTCGGTCTGTTTGCAAAAATATCAGGGGCAAAAACTGTTGTTTGATGTGTTTTTATTCCAAAAACTTCTACGAAAACGTATGTTGTCTGTGAATGGCTATAAAGTCCACGTGAGACGGTATTTTCAATGGACATCCACATTTTAGAAGGCTTACAAAATGCTGCAAACAGGCACCCCCCCCCCCCCCCCTCCCCGCCGGCTTTTGTGTGCCACAGCACTACCTGTATCACAGGACAGTTATTGTCAAGCTTCCGAAAATTCCAGTACCTTTGTCAAAGAATTATATTTGGCTCAACGTATTTCAGATAATAAATGTCTGGTGAATAACTGGACAGTGAAACGCATTTCTCTGGAGTAGAACTTTCTGTTGTTTTGCGAAAATATCATAGGCTGAAACCGTTGCGAGTTTTATTGAGCTTTTATTTTGGCTCAGTTTTCCAACCGCATATTTATTCTGTGAATGGCAATAAAGCGCGCATCAGAGAGTACATTCAATAGGCATCCACATTTCAGAAAGCTTAAAAATGCTGCAAACACCTCTCGAGGTTTTGTGTTCCCCATCAGTATCTGCATCAGGAGCCAATTATCGTCAAGATCTCGAAAATTCTAGTACATTTGTCTAAAAATTATATTAGACCCACTATATTTCAGTAAACGCATGTCAGATAAATGATTGAGCAGCAGTGCATATTCCTTTGGAGGAGGTTTTAGTGTTCTTTTGCAAAAATAGTATAGATGCTTGTTACACAACTGCATGAAGGTCCCACGAATCGCTAGAAAGTGTAAACAGATGGTACTTATTCTACAGTATATTAGAATCACTGTATTTTTCAGCTAAGTGAGTTCTTTATTAAAATAATACCATTTGGATGCTACGGTGTTTCTCAAGGACTACAGCCTTCCATCACCGAAAACGGTTTATCATTTTGCGGAAAACCTCCTGCGTCTGTGGTCAAAAATTGGCACCAAAATAGGAAGGCTAAAAAATCTGCAAGCTTCCTCCAAGATTTTGCGTGCCCACCAGCAAAACATGAGACATATTTTCTTCGAACTTTCGAAAATTCCAATACCTTTGTAAGGAACTGTATTTGACATACTGTTCAAATGGCTCTGAGCACTATGGGACTTAACATCTGAGGCCATCAGTCGCCTAGAACTTAGAACCAGTTAAACCTAACCAACCTAAAGACATCACACACATCCATGCCCGAGGCAGGATTCGAACCTGCGACTGTAGCAGTCTCGCGGTTCCAGACTGAAGCGCCTAGAACCGCTCGGCTACCAAGGCCGCTTGATATACCGTCTTCCAGTTCTCAAATGCTTGCTGAATTATTATTTAGTGGAATATACGTATTTGCTGAGAAATTCGGTACTTGTTAAGAAATGTGTAAAAGACCAAATTGTTACTAGGTTTTGATGCTCTGACAGTACATTTCCACAGAATGTGTTCTTTGTTTATCATAATATTAGTGGACTACCACATTTTTTCCGCAGGACTACATTCTCTCCTGACCGAAAATAATGCCTTATCTTGATGATAACCTTCTGTCCACATTATAAATACGTAATCTATGTCGTTCCAATAAGAAGCGACGGAAGGATCAGTTAACATCCTATCTAGGTGATAAAATACTGAGGCCCAGTTGGAAATTCTAAAGTTCTTTGCAATCTTGTCCGAAGTTTTCATATTCATAGCGTATCTTTATCCCTCAAGCGTTTGAATATTCTAACGTCATTGTCAAGAAGTGTAAGTGACTTACGTACTTTCTCTGTGTCGGTCACTGTATTTGTTGTGAATTAATCGGCACGAGAATACATTTCCCTGCAGTAGAATTTGGTCTATGTTTACAGTAGCAAAGGGCAAAAATATTGCAAACTGTTGATAATTCGACAGGAGAAGTCATCTTTTATTGTCATTATTATTTATTGGCTTGTGTTTAGTGTATACCATCTCAAGTAATACCTTAATGTGTAGTACACCAAAATTTTTTCATTTCTCCCTATTAAAAAAAAAAAAAAAACAAAGAGATATTCAGTTGTAAAGAATATAGACCTAACCTTTCTTTCTGAACATCTTGCATAATGCGAGTTATAGCGAGCGTAACAAACTTCCCTTCTGTACACTGAAAACTGTGTTAGTGACAGTGTGTGACTCTACACCCAGCTTAGAATCTTATAACATTGGGAGCCAATGTTGAAGACGCTCTGTATGTTATGAGGCACTACTGATGCACATTGATCTGCAGTGTGTATGCCGACGGTACGTTTCGGTGTGCGGAGATGCCCAACAGGTAATTATGGTAGTGTACTTCCATTGTTAAGTTCAAGGTCTGATTATGGGTCTACCATTACCGCTGTGAAAACGTAACATGGAGCTGTGTTACAGTTGAAACAACAACTGAAACGAAAATTCCCTCTTAGCGGAAATTGTGATGGGTTTATCCCAATGCTGTGCGATATATCTGGATAATTTTCCGCCTCTCGAGCTATTTATAGTTTTGCAATGGCTGATTGGGGCAACTGTCATTTATCAGCTTTTCAGATGATTTGATGACAGTTTTGAATGTCTGAGCAGGTTTTCGAAGACAGTTTTTCTATAGGTCGAACATCCACAGTCATTGTGCTTGTTTAATTCTGCTGTTATTGTTAAGTATGTGACAGTAAACGGCGTTGGTATGTCAGAATGTTGTGGAATGAACAACTGTCGAACAAAATCAAGGTTTAAACTGAATTTCAGTTTTATTTCAAGAGAATTATCGACACCTATAAGACGTCAGCTAGAGCAATCCCTGTATATATTGAACCAGATCCGAGTTCTCTGGACAAATTCAAGTGTAGACAGAAAAAGTTAAGTATTTACTTTCTAACCAGTGACGGAGATTCAAGTAAGATACACCAAAACAGGTATTTTAAAGGTTTACTTTTTATTAGTTGTGAAGAAATAAGGAATATAGTGTCAAGGTTTGGAAATACCAGAGGCTTGGAATTTCGGAGCGCACCTCCTAATAAAAAGTGGAAACACTCAACGCCATGACGCAGGGCAGTAACAACAATAAAAAATATGTATATTTTTTTAAATTTTGAAATCTGAAAGAGATCGCGGATTCTTTCGCTGTGCCGGCGCAGTTCACATTGTCGGCCGGACAACGGCACTCGTATAAAAAGCAAACTGAAATTACAAAAGAGAAGTTTTCTTTGCTAGGATTGTCAAAATTTGAATGGTATGGAACTATCTATAATTGTCTTTGAAATCAGAGCTTCCCTTCGGAATACTCGTTCGACATTTCGCCTACCATTCCAAACTACAATAACACTTTCATCGTAGTGGAATAGGACAACAGACTATAGTCTACGAGTGTAAAGAATATTTTGATTTGATGAGCCGCACAACTCTCCCTCGCTGACAGCGACCAGAAACGGTCGACCGTTTACTATCTGTTAGTGGAATTGAAAAATGTGCGACGGAATGAAACATTCCGCCAAGTGTGTGGCAGTACGTTTTCTGAATGCAAAACAGGCCGTCCACTCGAAATTTACTAACAGATAAACAGTGTCTATGGAAATGTGATGAATGAAACTTCATTGAAAAGCTGGTGTGTCATGTTTAATGGTGGACGAAAGAATATTCGCGATCAAAAACGATCGAGGATACCTTCTGTTCTAACCGACGAATGAAGTCAGCGATTTAAGAGACATAATTCAACTGGACAGACGTTTTCGCTATTCTTCTGGATATATGAGTGCAATGAATTCTTCAACGTTTCGGCCACTGTTGCAAATCGATATGCTCACGGTGTTTTTGCAAACTAGCAAAACACCCGTCGGAGAATTTTATACATTCATAGTGCTGTCACATACCCAGAATAATTTTATCGACGGTGACAACGCCCTCGGAAGCCCTCAGTTACTTTTTTCACTATTGATAGAGTTTACGCTTTCCTGAAATGTCACTATCAGTCTTTTATGAAGCTGTTGATGGTGGTTTCGGCTATGGAAAAGTTGATGCCAGGTGAACACAAAAACAACGAATGGGAGCTGCACTGACTTTTCTTACGCGAGGACTTTTTGAACCACATTGTTACTGGTGACCAAACGTGTGTTTCGCATGAAACTCCACAAAAATAAAGCATCAATCAGTGAATTGGACCATTCAAAATCTCCATCAAAAGTAAAAATACAAGCCAAAGAAATTCTGAGCACCAAAAAAGGTTGTGGTCACAGTGCTTTGGGATGGATCTTATACGTAGAGGAGACACCGTAAATAAATGCTTCCACCGACTGTGGCGCGTCGATCAAAACAACCGGACTGGGTGGTTGTTCAGCGGCATAATTGTGCCTCTTCATGTCAACAGTCACCCGCATTCTGCTGCGTTGACGATCGATTTCCTTCGGCAGTTTAACTTTTCTAGAATCCACCGTACGGCGCGGACTTGGCCCTGATTGATTCAAGAAATTTTTTGGGCGGAAAGCTTACGAAAACGACAACGAACTGAATGCAGATCTTAGTGACTGGTTCAACACGTTAGTGGCAATTGAGTATGAAGGAGACATGGGAAAGCTTGTGAAGCGCTGCTACAAATTTTTAAAGGTGAACTGCGACTACATAGAAAAATGACTGAGTTATAACGTCATTATGTAAAATAAATTTTCTTTGATTTGGATGAATTAAAATGTTCGGAAAACAAATGTTCTTTACTTTTAGAATGACCTATGTATATCTGTAGTTTGCAAGCCACCTTTATAGCTTTAGTGGAAATAATAGATAAGTTTTAAATGCACTATAATGATACTCCACTAGAACTGCTTTTTTATTCATCTTCTATTGTCTTTCTATTTATCACTACCGGTTTCGAGCATCACTGATTTTCAAGCACTATCTAAACATAATCCAGCTGTTATAATAGGGCGAGTCAGCTGCCCCTACCTCCGGATTTTGTGCAGCCTGCAACACCTTCAAATACCACACCAAAGATTTTCATATTCTCTCACTCGCTGTGTGCAAACTATTAGTGCTACAGAAAATCCAACGGGACCTTCTGGCGGAAAATTTAATGTAGTTAAATTTTGTGCAGGAATATGTTTTTGCTGGAGGCCACAGTTCTTGAATTATTCAAGAAAGACGCATGTGTTCACTTTTGTACGTTTTTCTGGAATAATTCGAAAACTAGGGTCTCTAGCGATAACGCTTCCAAGCACAAAAGTCAACTACATTAAATTTCCTACAAAAACATCCTGTTAATTTTTTCTGTAGGACTAATAATTTATGCCTGCCGAGCGAGAGAATATGAAAATATTGCGCATGGTACCTGAGGGCTTTGCGGGTTGCATAAAAACCGCTGGTATGAGCAGCTGAACCATCCTGTGTTAATGCGTAATATTTCGTTGTGATATAATTCTTTGCTTACGGAATAAGATCATAAATGCTATTTTTCAAATAGGATTTAAGCCTACTTTTGTTTTGTTACGTTTGTACAGGAACGTTATATTATCGATCCATGTGTTTGAGATATAGTTTGTTTGTACACATTTTATCTGAAAGTACAATGAAATGAATACCCCTAGCTGCATACAGGTGTTGACGTAAGTCAACGGGGACAGTTGAATATGTGTGACCCGATCTGGACTCGAACCCGGGATCTCCTGCTTGCATGGCAGACGCTCCATCCATGTGAACCACCGAGGACACACAGGATTGTATGACTGCAGGGACTTATCTCTGGCACGCATCCCGTGAGACCCAAATTCGCAACTTATTGTCCCCCAATATATTCATAGTGCCCCTTCCCATTATACTCATTACTCGCGTCTTTTCTACCGATTCCCGTAAGAGTTCGGGCACTGTTTGTGCATCTGCACAGAAGAAGATGGTTAAATGGGCTCATGTATGAAGATGGTATCTGTTCTTTCGGACATACACACATTTTATCTTTCATTAAAATGGATTTACATCGTATATGATATTTAGGATTGTCTTTTTTCTGAATCATTTGTGACAAATAAGAGTTTTGTCAAAGTTCTTAATAACCGTTCTATTTCTGAGTTCTGTTTGTCCATTTAGAATGTTATTTGGTTTTTTCCAGATGCTCACGTAACTTTCCCATTTTGTGGCTTTGTGAAGAAAAGGAAGATTAGTGTTTATTTCGAATGTAGGGTGTCGATTTTGTCGAAAATGCGTATTAGATGTGGAGAGATTGTTTTCACTTTTGTTGTACTTTCGTATTATATTGTGAACTATTGTCCCGTTTATCCGACGTACATTTTGCCCCAGTTAATCCACTGTATATTCCTGGTTGGTCATATTTCTGAGGTTTGTCTGTTTCGTGTAATATTTTCTTTTCTTGGCTCAAATGGCTCTGAGCACTTTGGGACTTAACATCTATGGTCATCAGTCCCCTAGAACTTAGAACTACTTAAACCTAACTAACCTAAGGACATCACACAACACCCAGCCATCACGAGGCATAGAAAATCCCTGATCCCGCCGGGAATCGAACCCGGGAACCCGGGCGTGGGAAGCGAGAACGCTACCGCACGACCACGAGATGCGGGCTTTCTTTTCTTGTTTATTCTCTGTGCAGAAGCTAATTTTAATATTAGTATTACGAAATGTATTTCTTATTTTTTGCAAAACAATTCGATTATATGGAAGACTAACGAATTTTCTTTCTTTCTATTTTCGCTAACGTTATTTCCTGTTTCGTTTGCACTTTTGGCCATTGTTTTCTTTCTGTATGTTTTGTCGAATATATTATGTTTGTAGGCGTTATTTTCTGCTACAGTTTTAGTTGTACGTAATGTCTCTTCATGTTTTCTTTAGTAAGTGGAATTCTAATCACACGGCCTTAATGTACAAGTAAGAAATTATATTACAAATAAATATTAAACCTTTATATGTACTTATATAAATATGTGTACCGTACTGATAATATCTTGAACATATCTGGATACCGTTTGAAAATGTGCCGTGCTCGAAACCGCTAGCAATAAAAAATATTGAAAAAAAAAACAAAAGACAGTTAAGTGCGAATGGGACTGGCACATTGAGGGATCCGCAGAAACTCAGTTATTTATACAGATAGTTAATTCATTCCCAGAATCGAGAATTTTAACGATTTTTTGCTCTTATCGACATCGACACTGGCAAGATATTAAAAAACTAACGGTCGTATCTAATGCTTCGGAGGATTTAACGAGAGTTCTGACAGGTTCGTCGAGTTTGTTTTCAAAAAGGGATAGTTTGTTCTCAATAGGAAACAGCGTATTCTTTTTACATTGTCAAGAGTCCATAGACCTCAGTATGTGACATAAATTTCAACTTGATAGTCTGCCTGTTCCTGAGAAAAGGGTTTCAAACAATCGGACAGAAAGACAGACGAACAAGAAACTGATCCTATAAGGGTTCCTTTTTTTGCCGACTGAGGCACGGAACCCTAAAACATAGATATGCAAAAAAAGCAGTTCTGGTGGAGCATCACTACCAGCGTTTTATGCAATTTGTGGCTTCAGAACAGCACACACAAGCCACGACTGTGAGCCAAAACATTATGGCCACCTGTTTAACAGTATATTTTTCCAATTTTCAATCACAGTAGAACAGCGATTCTGCTTTGCATGGATTCTACAAATCCTTGACAGGATTCCAGAAGTATTAGGCACCAGATGCTTAACGGACAGGTCAAGCAATTGCCGAAAATTACGGAACGGTGATTTGTGGGCACAAAGCTGGCGCTAGATAAGTGTTGCGGTGGGTACAGATGAGGCACATTTTCTGGCCAAGACATCAATGTGAGTTGACTATAATGCCCCTCAAACCACTGTAGCACGATTCTGACCTTGTGTCGCGGGGAGTTATCGTACCTTTCTTGATGCAATGATTTACCAACAGCCGTATGTATTGCAGAAATTTACTTTAAGAACTTCTTATGTGCTACCAGTTTCGGCATTACATTGATGCCATCTTCAGGTCCCCCATGTCATAGTCGTAAAATCGCTCTACACGGAAGGAGCCATATAACTGGCTCCGTGAATCAAATCGTTATGCAACAGCTCTTGGTGGCAACCAAGATTCACGGATCCAGTTGTATGGCGCCTTCCGTGTACAGCGATTTTACGACTATGACGTGTGGGACCTGAAGATGGCGTCAATGTAATGCCGAAACTGTTAGCACATAAGAAGTTCATAAAGTAAATTTCTGCAATACATACGGCTGTTGGTAAATTATTGCATCAAGAAATACATGTAAGCCGTTGTCCCACGGTCCATAATGGATCAACGAAGACGTTATCATGCTGGAAGATGTCATTGCCGTAGGGGGAGACTTCAAGCATGAAGCGATGCAGGTGGTCCGGAATAATGGTCACTTATTTCACTACTGTCATGATGCCTTCGATTACCACCACTGATGCCACGCAAGCGCAATTCAATGTACCCCGCAGCATAATTCCGCCCTCACCAGCCTACGTGTGGGGGGCGGCGCACGTTTTGTGCAGCCTTCATCTGAATGAAGGCGTGGAGGGACCCAGCCATCGACCTGGTGTAACAAGGTATGCGATGCGAGAATGAGATTTTCACTCTGCAGCGGAGTGTGCGCTGATCTGTAACATCCTGGCAGATTAAAACTGTGTGCCGGACCGAGACTCGAACTCGGGACCTTTGCCTTTCGCGGGCAAGTGCTCTACCAACTGAACTACCCAAGCATGACTCACACCCCGTCCTCACAGCATTGCTTCTGCCAGTACCTCGTCTCCTACCTTCAAAACTTTACAGAAGCTCTCCTGCGAACCTTGCAGAACTGAAAGAAAGGATACTGCGGAGACATGGCTTAGCCACAGCCTGGGGGATGTTTCCAGAATGAGATTTCCACTCCACAGGGGAGTGTGCGCTGATATGAAACTTCCTGGCAGATCAAAACTGTAGCTCAGTTGGTAGAGCACTTGCCCGCAAAAGGCAAAGGTCCCGAGTTCGAGTCTCGGTCTGGCACACAGTTTTAATCTGCCAGGAAGTTTGGGTATGCGATTCATTCGACACGCGACACGTTGATCCACAGTGAAAACTCAATAATACTGTGCCCACTGCAATTGTAGTTGGAAGCCGGCCGAAGTGGCCGTGCGGTTAAAGGCGCTGCAGTCTGGAACCGCGAGACCGCTACGGTCGCAGGTTCGAATCCTGCCTCGGACATGGATGTTTGTGATGCCCTTAGGTTAGTTAGGTTTAACTACTTCTAAGTTCTAGGGGACTCATTACCTCCGCAGTTGAGTCCCATAGTGCTCAGAGCCATTTGAACCATTTTTTTTTTTGTAGTTGGTAACTGACAATGTCGTTGGATCAACACAGGAACAAGCAGGGGTCTTCAGATGTGGAGCTGCATGTTCAACAACGGCCTTTGATATTCAACGATAGCATTTGAACGGTGTCCTTCGAAACACTTGCGCCTGCACCAGATCGCTGCCTATCCTGGATTACACAGTGGGCGATGCTTCGACCTCTACGTTTTGTGATGCGCGTCCAGTACCACACGGCCTCCCCGTTATTCCACCATCCTTCAACCACTTTCCATAGTTGCTCACGACAGTAGCACGCCAAGAAGCGACGAGTTTCGCCGTTTCATAGATTCTCGTTTCCAGCCGCAACAATGTATCCTTTGTCAAAACCGCGTGCATCGGTGGATTCCCGCATCTGCGGTCCGTATCTTCGCTATAATGACTGCCCATTCGCCTCTCTTCCGCTTCCACTCTTTCCTTACTGCATCACGTACCCCCAACACCAGCAGCAACAGGCATCCAACATCGCGGTGGACAGTGGTCATCATGTTTTGGCTAATCAGTGTACATCAGTATTGTTCGCCCCTTCTGAAATGTTTCATGGGTGTTTTACAGGAAGAACGATTGTCCTAACTTTGATTCACAGGTATAATGAATCTCATTTCTGTTCCCTGAATTCGGTGCTGAGGTCTTTCTTTAGTAGGGTACATGTTTCTAAACCATATGTTAGGACTGGTTCAAAATAGGTGTGGTAGACGGTCGCTTTTGTTTTTCGTGGTATTTCACCATCCCGGAGAAGATTTCTGGTTTGGCTGTAAAAATTGGACGCTTTCTGTGTCCTGCTGAGTATTTCCTGCTTAATGGTGTTGTCTTTCGAGATCATACTTCCTAGCTACTTGGAACGGGGAAACAGATTCTACTTTGACTCCTCCTAGAAATATATGTGAGGTTGTTCCTTGCCTGTTGGTGATCGTATCTACTGTCTTTGTTTTATTTATTTTTAGTCCGAAATTTTTGAATGTGTTGTTCCAGTATTAAGTTTCTTCTGTGCTTCAGCTTCTGTCTCACCCCATACTATCAAATCATCAGCAAAAGCTAGGGCATTTGATTCGCTGTATATTTTCTTGACAGATTTTATGATCTTGTCCATTACTATTAAAAACAGGAGTGGTGATAGGACACTTAGTTGTTGGACAAATGGTTCAAATGGCTCTGAGCACTAAACATCTGAGGTCATCAGTCCCCTAGAACATAGAACTACTTAAACCTAATCAACCTAAGGACATCGCACACATCCATGCTCGAGGCAGGATTCGAACATGGGACCGTAGCGGTAGCGCGGTTCCGGACTGACGCGCCTAGAACCGCTCGGCCACCACGGCCGGCGTTGTTGGACACCTCTCTTTGTTTCAAACCATTCTGATCGTCTGTTGCCTAGTCATTTCGAGAATCGAACTTCAGTTTTGTGTTCCGCGACATCGAAAGTATGTAACAACATGTAGTTTTTATGCATAGTGAACTAATAATACATATAAAAGTTTTCCCTAAACTTTAAACAGCTTTCCTCGAGAAACGATTTTTCAGATCTGCGTGCAGCATAAAATAAGAACGGTTCAATCTACTAACTTCCCATTTTCGAACTTTGCCTAGTTTTTGCTCATTTGAATGAGAACCTGGCCTCAGTACAACCTGTTCTTCTTTCACAGGCCTTTCAGATAGCCATCGATTTCTGGAAGTTTGGTGCTAAAGCATTCAAGGGAGTGTATGACCAATATCGTTGAAGAGTCAAAGATATGGAATAAGGCCATAAACAGGCAGATGTATCAGCGGTCTTTTCAGCAAACTCAAAGGAAGTGTGCTCGGAGAAAACGCCCTGGATGACCGTCACCATCCGACATCACAAGGTTGTTTTCTATACGCTGAATCGGTTCTCTTGACGATCATTTCTTTTTCGATTTCTTCACATTTTTCGTGTAGCCATTTCGTCTCGGCTTTCTTACACTTTCTGTTTATTTCATTACTGCATATTTCATATAGCTGTATTCCTGTCTTTCTCTGAACATCGTGTATGAACTTTATTCGTCGATCAAATTAAGTATTTCATCTGTTACGCAAAGTTCCTTCTCTGTTACCTCCCTTGTACCTGTGCTTCTCTCCAACATCTGTGATTTGTCCGTTTTAGATATGTCCACCGCTCTTCAAATGAGTTGCCTATCCGAGCGGAGTGGCCGCGTGGTTTAAGGCGCCGTGTCACGGATTGCGCGGCCCCTCCCGCCCGATGTTCGAGTCCTCCCTCGGGCATGGGCGTGTGTGTTGTTATTAGCATAAGTTAGTTGAAGTAGTGCGTAAGAGTAGGTACCGATGACCTCAGCAGTTTGGTCCCATAGGAATTCACACACATCAGATCCGAGCTGCCTACTTTGGTGTTCCTGATTGCAGTATCCACATGTATGGCGAAATTTAAACGCGTCTCTTCATTGCTCAGTATTTCATACAAATTTCTTTCTACACTGATCTCTCCAGCCGAGTCTCTTCAACTTCAGTCTGCTCCTCATCATTGGGGAATTGTGCACCTGGGTGCGCCTGGCGGTCCGATATGTCATCTCGGAATCTCTGTCCGACCACGATGGAATCCAACTGCAACCTTCCTACATCGACCTGTATCTTCCACGTGTAGCTGTCGTCATTCTGGAGCAGAGTTTTCGCTGTTACGTTTTGAAATTTATTGCAAAACTCGTCTGATCTTTCTTCTCTCTCGTTCCTTCTGTCGGAGTGTTGTCTTGTTGAAACATACTCCCCGGACTTAAGTCCTTGCGACTTTGATTTCATTCCGAAGATGAAGAAACCACTTTGTGGCATTCGCTTCAGAACTGTCCCAGAGATTCGACAGGCAGTAGACCGCTCCATTCGCACCATCAACAGAAGAGGCTCTGCTAACGGTGTATTACGCCTTCCACATCGCTGGCAACGGGTTCTACACAACGCTGGTGACTACTCTGAAGGACAGTAACAGGTTTAAAGATGTAACTGTTTTGTATCGGTTGTGAATAAGTAGTTGCCACTATTTAAGTTTCAACCCTCGTAGTATCAAACAGAGACCTTAGTCTGAGGAAGAAAATTCTGAAAATGTAAGTCTGGAGCACATTATTGTATGGTAGTGAAACATGGACTGTGGGAAAACCGGGACAGAAGACGATCGAAGTATTTGAGATGTGGTGCCACAGGCGAATGTTGAAAATTAGGTGGACTGATAAGGTAAGGAAACAAGAGGTTCTGTGCAGAATCGGAGAGGAAAGACAAATGTGGAAAACACTGATAAAGAGAAGGGACAGCATGATAGGACATCTGTTAAGTCATCAGAGAATGTCTTCCATGGTGCTAGAGGGAACTGTAGAGGGCAAAAACTGTAGAGGAAGACAGAGATTGGAATAAAAAATGGTTCAAATGGCTCTGAGCACTATGGGACTTAACATCTGTGGTTATCAGTCCCCTAGAACTCAGAACTACTTAAACCTAACTAACCTATTACACATATCCATGCCCGAGGCAGGATTCGAACCTGCGACCATAGTAGTTGCGGGGTTCCGGACTGAGCGCCTGAACCGCTAGACCACCGCGGCCGGCGAGATTTGAATACATCCAGCAAATAATTGAGAACGTAGGCTGCAAGTGCTACTCTGAGATGAAGAGGGTGGGAAAGGAGAGGAATTCGTGGCGGGCCGCATCAAACCATTGCCCTCCCTCCCCCCCTCCCCCCCAAAAAAGAAATCGATACTAGCGCTGTCTGTATATGTGCATATTGTTCTCCTGTGACTTATGTCACCTCGGTAATAGAATGACACTCGTATTTTATACATGTGAAATGACGAAGTTTGCGTGAAAGAATCCTCCACAAACGATTAAAAAAAAAAAAGAAGTGTTGATGTTGATCCCAATGACTGGCAGTTCTCATTCTATCCACGGTGTGTGTGCCACCTACTGAGATAATACTGCAGTACAGAGTGGGCATTGCTAACTGTGAGCAGTCAATGGATGACTGACAGCAAGAATGGCAGAATGCTTTTATGAAGAATGATTTTAGGAAGTTGGCAGTACTTTCCCTCATATGTATTTGATCTAGTAATTAAGAATATTTTTTCTGTTTTTTGTTGTTGTTGTTTTTGTTTAATTTCACTACTGGAATTCCAGCCAGGCACCTCCGGAGTAAACACCAGACATGAATAAAGAGTAGCGCAATTATCTGAAATCCTCAGAATATGCACCAGTGACTTAACAAAAGAAATCGGTGAGAAATCAACAAAGTAGCCTGCATCACAGTTGCTTGCGTTATAAACATGTTACTGTACAATTGGTGCAGAAGTTTTTGCAATTAAAAATGCAAAAAAAAGTGATGTTCTTGACTGTTGAACGAGAGACCATGCGTAATAAAAGTGTCTTTAAGGTAAAGTGGTTTATTGCATGAAAAGTCGTGATGTGAGATTGAGAATAAAAAAGGAACATTATGTGCATGAGGAAAATGGCCGACTAACAAGCGACTAAAGAGTGCATTATTGTGATATCTTCATATCTTCATGGCGTGAGGTGTCACTTCGCGGCTTAGCAGAGACGTACTGAATAAACCAACGCTTACCCATTCTCTGCGTACTTCACAACCACATCAAGCTGAGGACAGAAAGAAAACTCGACCAAATGATCGTCGAAATCCTTAGACTTGCATCCGTGCAAGCATGGTATGTTATGTGACGATCATCATATAGCGAAGTATACATTGGGAGTGAACTGTTAATGGTATGGGATTCTCGCTAACACAGTCTGATACGAAATGGATTGAGTATTCGTACTTTTATTTGGCCTGATTTAGCATGGGACCTGTCAGCCGACCGCTGTGACTATAGATTTATGCTGTTATTTATTCGTAAACAAATACAGCGCTACAGAAAGCGAATTATGCACATTTCTGTACTGTAATGTCATGACTAACACAAGCGAAAATTTGCACAGTTTTACTCCAATTTCTGTTACTCATTGCTAGCGGTCACACTAGGACACAATGGAGTAAAGTCTTACGGAGGAACTCACGTAAGGGCCATTTCCATTTTATGAGAAAAACAATAGCTACTCACTTATTTAATTCCATAGTAATTTTGATATTTCCAGAATGAGATTTTCACTCTGCAGCGGAGTGTGCGCTGATATGAAACTTCCTGGCAGATTAAAACTGTGTGCCAACCTTTGCCTTTCGCGGGCAAGTGCTCTACCAACTGAGCTACCCAAGCACGACCCACGCCCCGTCCTCACAGCTTTACTTCTGCCAGTACCTCGTCTCCTACCTTCCAAACTTTACAGAAGCTCTCCTGCGAACCTTGCAGAACTAGCACTCATTGAAGAAAGGATATTGCGGAGACATGGCTTAGCCACAGCCTGGGTGATGTTTCCAGAATGAGATTTTCACTCTGCAGCGGAGTGTGCGCTGATATGAAACTTCCTGGCAGATAAGGTAGGAGACGAGGTACTGGCAGAAGTAGAGCTGTGAGGACGGGGCGTAAGTCGTGCTTGGGTAGCTCAGTTGGTAGAGCACTTGCCCGCAAAAGGCAAAGGTCCCCATTCGAGTCTCGGTCCGGCACACAGTTTAAACTGCTAGGAAGTTTCAATTTTGATATTTCTTACATACTACGACAACGGCTCTTATATACAAAAACTGCATTTGCACTGTAAATTGTCGTACACTTGGCCAGAAATAAACTGCCCGACAAGAAAAGTGGAGCATCTGGAAGTGGTGGAGGGAACCAATATTCAGGGTTTGACAGCGTTTTTAATGTTGCATTAGTGAGTCAAATTTTAAAAGATGTTGGCAGTACGAGACCACTTCTTGCACCCCCACTGGCCCGAATGCTTGTAGATTCAGTTGCAAAGTGTGTTGGTTAGTTGGTTGGTTGATTTGGGAAGAGGGGACCAGATAACGAGGTCATCAGTCCCATGGGACTAGGGAAGGATGGGGAAGGAAGTCGGCCGTGCTCTTCCAAGGGAACAATCCTGGCATTTGCCATAAGCAATTTAGGGTAATCACAGAAAACCTAAATCTGGATGGCCGGACGCGGGTTTGAACTGTCGTCCTCCTAAATGTTTGATAACCACTGCGCCACCTGTGTGAAGGGTGTCATAGAGCCACCCACTGAATGCTCTCCTGTGACAATGGGGCCCACACTTTCTGCAACTTGACCTTCATACCCTAGATACTGCCACTGGGTCAGAGCTGATGTCTGAGCCGATCCCACACATGGTCTGTTGCGAGCAGATCTGGGGATCTTGTTGGCCATGGGAGTACCTAGACGTCATACAGACTTGTGCCATGTATGGAGGAACATTGTCATGTTGAAGTATGGCACCAGCAGTCCATGCTTCCCAGTCACAGTACCATTTCAAACCCAGCCATTCGTGTTACTGTGTTAACGGTAGCCTATGCATGGAGTGGTAATGCCCTAGACGAGCTCCTGCTTGTTCTGACCAATGGTGCGGTATGACTCAGAATGTTACAGTGACTACCTTACTCTTTCTTGGATGGCATGCGCATAGATGAAGGCGTTGCGATGTGCTTTGTGCACGGTTTGGCGATCCTCCTGTGTGGTGGTCAGTTGTGCTCGACTGAAATCTCTACGATCACTTCATGTTCCCAAGCAGTCCAGCACCAGGCGACAGTCACACTCCAATGCCCCACAAATCTGGACATTACACTTTAAGCAGCCAGCCAAAGGGAGACCCATAATGAGCCCCCTTTCAAACTCTGTCAGTGAAGTGTTGGCAGAAGAGCCAACACTGTGTTGCTAGAGGAGGCCGAAACGCACGCTATAAGCTCACGCAGACTGGCGTGAGGTCTGGAACAGTTAAAGGAGTTGAGTCTAATAAATAAAGTACGAAGCTCTTGGAATACTTAACTTTAATCCACAATTGGAGAACATCGGTCTGACGGTACAGGCATCCATAGATAAATATTAAATGATACTGGGGCCTTGCTAGGTCGTAGCAAATGACGTAGCTGAAGGCTATGCTAACTATCGTCTCGGCAAATGAGAGCGTATTTGTCAGTGTAGCTTCGCTAGCAAAGTCGGCTGTACAACTGGGGCGAGTGCTAGGAAGTCTCTCTAGACCTGCCGTGTGGTGGCGCTCGGTCTGCAATCACTGACAGTGGCGACACGCGGGTCCGACGTATACTAACGGACCGCGGCTGATTTAAAGGCTACCACCTAGCAAGTGTGGTGTCTGGCGGTGACACCACAGTCAGGTGCTGATAACGCTGTTTCACACGAGTACATCATGTCTCCGTGACCTTCACAGTGATCACTCAACATCCAATGTTGTTAACGCCCCTTATATACACCCTACCTGGGCTGGTAACAACACGAACAAAACTAATGGACTCTGGTGGTCGCTGTACCTGTCAAAAAGAACTGTAACTCCATTTGCACAGCTGTCGATGATGGCTGCATGTGCGAAGTTACTTTGGCATCTGACACGTGTCTCCAGAGTGCTACAATTTTTTTTTTTTTTTTGCCAGATAATCTGCTTCCAATGCAGAGAATCATTTCTGAAGGTGTTACAGTGAATCATTTATTCCACGCCAACGGTGGGATATGTCCCTCTGACTGTATAGAGGTCTCTTAACGAACGTCCTCCACGTTTCCTCCTGGAAGATCTGGAGACACAGGCACTTTGAAGGCAGAGGTATACCCACCTCGAGATTAGAGGCAGCACTGAGACAGGAAAATGTGCTGACCTGCCACCCACATCTCGCATCAGATAGTCATACAATATATGATGTGCAGCACTAGAGGTCAAAACTTAAGTCGATTTTGTTTTCCTTATGGAGACTACCTACTCTCCAAACTCCACTCTGCAATGGTGTGCGGGGTAGCCGCGCTGTCTGAGCGTCCTTGTCATGGTTCGTGCGGCTCCCCCCGTAGGAGGTTCGAGTCCTCCCTCGGGCATGGGTGTGTGTGTTGTCCTTAGCGCACGTTAGTTTAAGTCAGATTAAGTAATGTGCAAGTCCAAGGACCGATGACCTCAAGAGTTTGGCCCCATAGGAACTCTCCACCACCCTCTACGACTCCTGCCACACGACAAGAGAATTTGTGAAAACGCTGTGTATGTAGATACAGTTCTACCATCTCGTCGTTATCCTTGAGAAAACAGCATAACAAAATTTGTGAAACTCAATAATGTTTCACAAATTCTGTTATGCTGTTGTCCAAAGCCTACTGATGAGAGGTTGGAGCAAGATACATCCACACTTCAACGACGAATTAAAGGGCCACTTCTTTGAAACCACGTCATTCTCTAATATTGTGAAGCAGAAGCTCGGAAATTGGCTCAAAGGTGCCTACAACCTTTCTTTGTGACGGTGGCGTCATCCTTGGGCTCGGCTGCGCTTAAAACAGTAAGGTTCAACTTATACAGAAGAAAGGCCACAGCTCGGAAGTTCACGTGTGGTGTATGGTCTGTTAGTGATGTCATATTGGCACGAAATGGCACCACAATTCCGTCCAACGCCGTCGTTGACGCGTCACATAATGAGAGGGTCGTCACACCATCTCTTACCGACCTCTTCAGCTCTACTTTTCATGCCTTTGCGATAGATGTCAGAACTGCATTGAAATGATGCGGTTTTCGGTGGTTGACGAAAACATTTCAGACACACTAACGCTCAGAATCGATATGAAAGTGCTGCCTTAATGATTGCTACCTTAATGGGCGCCGATGAAACTACTCCTTTTCTTGGGGCGTAAATTCCCACACATTTGCCGGTCGATAACAAGATTTTGCAGTTCGGTGAGGAATAGAACGACGTCCTTGACAAATTTTGACACTGCCGACACTTCATGGAATATTCAACCTTTCTCTACGGACATCGTGCTCCAGCAACCACACTGAACGTTATGACACCCCTTTGGATTTGGATTGGCTTGTTTGGGGGAAGAGACCAAACAGCGAGGTCATCAGTCTCATCGGGTAGGGAAGGACGGGGAAGGATGTCAGCCGTGCCCTTTCAAAGGAACCAACCCAGCATTTGACAGGAGCGATTTAGGTAAATCACGGAAGACCTAAATCAGGATGGCCGGACGCGGGATTGAACCTCTTCCTCCTGAATGCGAGTCCAGTGTACTAACGACTGCGCCACCTTGCTTGGTGTACACCCCTTTGGAGTACCAGTTCAAACCACTAGGGACGTTTCAAAGCCATTCGCGTAAATCTGAACGTGAACCTGAGCGGCAAAGGCTGTGTGTGTCTTTTCCACCTTCCTATTTTTCGGCCTCCCATTGCGTGATCGTCATAGGGGTGCGACGTTGACACGTGCATGAATAAAAAGGAGAAGGGTCCTTCTAAGATTCCCTAGTTTGATAACACTTGGTGCCACCCACCTACTTTTATTGAGAATTTTAAAAATTTGCCTTTACAGAGACAGTCTGTTAAGTAGTTCTAGGCGCCTACAGGCAGGCAACCTCCCGACGCCCCTCCGCTTTCAGATGCCTTCTACATGAATTTCTGACATCTGGACTTTTTTCGCATGTGCCGACACCTTGCTGTCTGAAGTGTTGCCAAGCCTGAGGTGATGCAGCAAGCAGGGCACCGTTATAGGGGAAGGTTGTAGGCACCTTAGAATCACATTGTTTCGAAAAAGTGGTCCTTTACTCGTGCTGTGTAGTGCACATGTAGTGCTCCCCTCTCACAGTTATCTTTCATAGGTGTGTGTGTGTGTGTGTGTGTGTGTGTGTGTGTGTGTGTGTGTGTGTGTGTGTGTACAGAACTACTTCTGATACCTCATCAGAACAATGTAACACAATTTGTGAAACATCCTATGTTTTGACCTCCCATCATTGTCCTTGAATCAATAGTATAGTGGTGTACAGAACTAATTCTGCTACCTCATCATTACCCTCCAGAGAACAATGTAACACAATTTGTGAAACTTCCTAAGTTTTCTCCTCCCATCATTGTCCTTCAAACAATAGTATAGCATAAGTTCTGAAACACTCTGTAGTGGTGGAGCTCTTTCATCATTAATGAATACAGAGCAGCATAACAGAATGTATGAAATATAGTGAGTATATACATCTATACTGGTGTGAAAACGTAAGGTAGAAAGCCATTTTGACATGATGTCTCACTGCCAAGTAGCAAAGCTTGGTGAAATTGGACCATACATAGAAAGAGCTGTTACAGTAGAGTACAGAAGGTAACTGGGAGAAATAGGCATGAGACAGAAAAACAGGCGGGATATAATTCTTAATAGGGCGTGTGACCACCATAGAAGGCAATGCAGGCTCTGCAATGTGGTCCCATGCTGGGCATAAGGTTGGTAAGGACTTCTTGCAGTAGGGCGTTCCATTCTGCAACGAGCACGTCCACATGCGCCAACGACCATGTGGCAGTTGTCAACCATGTCCCACAGCAAGTACCCCTTACCAAGTTTGTGGCCAGCATGTGCGCAAGTTGCAGAGCATGAACTGCCCTCCATAGTGATCACACACCATACTAACACTATGTATTACTTTTAATTACCTTCTGTATTATAATATAGTAGTTCTTTGTATGTATGGTCCAAGTTTCATCAAGCTCAGTTACTTGGCGGTGACATATAATGGGAAAGTTACTTTCCTCATTAAGTTTTGCACACCTGTGTATGCAGTGTTTACCTTTCATAGTCATCCTTTACAGAGCAGCACAATACATTCATGCTCATAAATTAAGGGTAATGCCGATACATGGTGAAACAACGCTCTGGTGGGTCGTTTGCGGGTTTAAATCACCTCGGGGTATGATTGTGCGGTGCATTTGACCTGCGGTCGTCGGATGGTGGCGCTGGCAGCAGTCCACATACGCAGAGGTGTGTTGGTGCAGGTCAGAGTACGGTGCAGCGAGTAAGTGTGCAGACGTTTTCAGACGTGCTAATGGTCACTGTACGTTGAAAATGGCTCAAAGAACACACATTGATGATGTTATGAGGGATAGAATATTAGGGCGACTCGAGGCTGGTCAAACACAGCAGGTCGTAGCACGGGCCCTCCGTGTGCCACAAAGTGTGATCTCAAGATTGCGGCAACGATTACAGCAGACAGGAAACGTGTCCAGGTGCTACAGTACGGGACGTTCACAGTGTAGAATACCACAAGAAGACCGATATCCTACCATCAGTGCCTAAAGACGGCCACAGAGTACTGCAGGTAGCCTTGCTTGGGGCCTTACCGCAGCCAGTGGAATAGTAGTCTCCAGATACACAGTCTACAGACGACTGAACAGGCATGGTTTATTCGCCCGGAGACCTGCAAGGTGCAGTCCACTGATCCCTGGTCACAGGAGAGCGCGTAAAGCGTGGTGTCAAGAACACAGTACATCGGTCATTGGAACAGTGGTCCAAGGTTATGTTCATGAACGAGTCCAGGTATAGTTGGAACAGTGATTCTCGCCGGGTTTTCATCTTGCGTGAACCAGGAACCAGATACCAACCCCTTAATATCCTTGAAAGGGACCTGTATGGAGGTCGTGGTTTGGTGGTGTGGGATGGGATTATGATTGGTGCACGTACACCCCTGCATGTCTTTGACAGAGGAACTGTAACAGGTCAGGTGTATCGGCATGTCATTTTGGACCTGTATGTCCACCTTTTCAGGGGTGCAGTGGTTCCCACCTTCCTCCTGATAGATGATAACGCATGGCCCCAAATTGAAACAGAAGATATCAAGCGAATAGTGTGGCCTGCCTGTTCTCCACACCTGAACCCCATGAAGCACGTCTGGAATGCTCTCGGTCAACGTATCGCTACACGACTTCAAACCCCCAGGATACTTCAGGAGCTCCGACAGGCACTGGTGCAAGAATGGGAGGCTATACCCCAGCAGCTGCTCGACCACCTGATCCAGAGTATGCCAACACGTTGTGCGGCCTGAGCACGTGTGCATGGTGGTCATATTCCATATTTATGCCTGAGAACATGCGCAAGAAGCAGTCGCGTTTTGTAGCACATGTGTTCTGGGACAGTTTTCTCAACTTATCACTAATACCGTGGACTTTGAGATCTGTGTCATGTGTGTTCCCTACGTGCCTATGCTATTAGCGCCAGTTTTGTGTAGTGCCACATTGTGTGGCACCACATTCTGCAATTATCCGTAATTTATGCGCATGATTGTAGAATGTGAGAAAATCATCGTGTATATAGATGTATATAATTCTCACCACTCATCGATATCCTTCACAATACAGCGTAACAGGATTTGTGAAGCACCCATAGTGTGTACATCCAGTTTTCCGCTCACAGAAGAGCATGCCCAGCGGCACACTATCCCATACCACTACATAGGCACAAAAGCCGTACGAATCACAGGTTTGACCCACCATCTCAACAGCCCAGTTTAGGTCCTAATTCACACGATAGTTCTTCTTATACCTACTCTACCTGTCTGATCATTATCGCCCAGAATACATAGTAGTCAGTCCCATACTATTCCAAGCATTCACAATGCCCAATTTTAGTGTCAATGACAGGTTTGACCCATCTTCTCTACAGCCCACCTTCCATCCAACTTACACAGGATGCTCTCCGCCCTATCCCTACTACGGCAACGGCGTTGCCACAGTGTATGTTTGCTGGTGGGGACATTAAGCTGCCAAATAACTGTTGAAATTCATGATGAAACCTTCAGCTATCATTTATTTTGCACAATTCGCTCCTAGTTTTGGTCAATGACCATTATCAAGCTTGGCAAGCTACTTTTGTTCAAATTTTGGTATAACTTTCCTGCCGTTTATGCCATCAAAGCTTGATAATGGTCATTCACCGAAACTAGTAGCGAATTGCGCAAAATAAATTACAGCTGAAAGTTTGGTTATGAATTTCTAGTTGTCACAGTGATAACACCTGTTTCCCTCATGTCACTGAAGTGCTGTCAGTCTTGGATAGCACTTCAATGGGTCACTGTCGTCGTCTGCAGAGAGCTGTTGGCAAGAGGGTAGCGCTCAGCCTTTTTGACGTCACCTGAGGAGCTACTCGATTCAGAAAAAGCGGCTCCAGTCATGAAAACTGACAATCGTATGCCTGAAGGCTGGTCAGCACTGTTGGCCCTTCAGAGGCCTGCTCAGATTGAGACTATCCTTACCTTACCTCTCTCATCATTATCCTTCACAGAGCATCATACTCTGATTCATACAACTGCATCTAACTGTGCACACCCAACTCCATTACCACTATCTCTACAATCCGTTTACACTAACCTATCTAATTCCATACCCTGTGGGACATTAATTACTTTATGGTATGTGAACATCAGCTGGCATTAGGACTGCACCCACATCACACATCATCTCCAGCAGCACAATCAAGAATCACTGCATCATCAGGAACATAATTTGACTATACCTACAAGAACCTGCAGCTACTTTTAAATTATTTAATATAATCAAAAAGTGTAAGTGTTTTCAATTTTATTAATATCTCATTTATTTTACAAATTCTTAGTACTGAACGCTGTTTCACTTATGTACCATAGCCTGCTTTGTGGAGCAGTGAAATGAAAACGTAAAAATAGTTGATAAAAGTAGTATAAGCCCCTTTGAATGTGGTAGAGACAGAGCATCAACACCTAAACAGCTTAGACGATCAGGACTTTACATACAGACAGCAACGTTATGCGGCAGACTTTTTACATATGAAGCAGTTCATTTCAGTGATAACAATAACAGCTGGACGCCTGACATGCTAGCTTCACATCTCCATGACTGATAACGTCACCACAAGTCGACAATTGTGACTCATATTCACAGGACATGACACGGATGCACATTCACGCACAGTAAGTTCTGCTTTGGCTCATGTCACCAACAGACTTAAACTCAACAAGGAACAGACTGTGATACTCAAGACGACAAAAGCACAGTCCAAAGTTAGCATGTAGCTTAGTGACATCATTACACCAGACCAAAATGACACTGTCATGGCTACCTACATTACTAACAACTCAATCGAAACTTCAGGGCCCTACCGTACTAAAAACTGTCATGCAGAATCGTTTCCACCATCTGTCTGAAAGCTGATGTACACTAACACAATTATTTTTCTGTTGAGCTTAAATAATTTCATTTTTAGTGCAAGCTGCAAGTTGGTCAGTTATCCTACGTATTACGTGTGTCTATGTACAGGTTAATACAGAGTGGGTGAAAGAAAACTGCCCAGGGAACTGTTTCATGCATTGTAAGATAGGCAGCCTAACTCACATCAGGTCAAATGTGTCACGGTGTATGAAATATTTCCTGGTCAATTTCATTTTGCGCACCCTGTACATGTGAAATGGCTGAGAAACTACTAGGCGATTTATTATCCGACTTGTAAATTTGAACGATGATAGGTCACACACAGAAAGCCATTTTTTGCAGGATAGCATTCTACTTAACTTGTCATTTATGTATCATGTTCATGATTGATGCAGCTTAATCATGATACACAACAGCTGCTATCAGCTTGTAGCCAGCCCTCGTTCTCTTTTAAAATGTACACTGCCACTTGACAACTGATACTGTTTACAAATGAAATTCTACATCCAGTGAGCAGAAAGAACAGTCTGAGCTCACTTACATTATCGTGTAATAGAGTGAACTGAGGTGGCACTGCAAGAAAATATTCTTGTACCTACAGACGTTGGCTTCGTGAGTGGAAGATCTGCAAGACAGTAGCTTTGCTGCTAGAAATATTTAACTGTCAGAAAGCTGGGAGACTAGGAGGTGATTATCTGACAGTGCCATCAAAACGAGAATTAGCAGTGACACTTCAGTTCTGGCTTGAGGATATGAGCATTGGGCAAATATCGGTTGTGATGGCACTACAGCCTGCTCATATGCCATCATTGGACAGTGCAGGCACTGGGGCTATCTGATTGGCAACATGTATCACATTTGTTGAGTGGTTTCTTCATGGAAATGCTAATGACGCTACCTTCCAAAGAAATGTGGATTAAGGTTAAGAACCTACCAATGTTGATGAAATTAGAGATGGACCAAAAGTTCAGTTTGGTGGTGTCTGGGGAAGGCCAGATGAGGAGGATCTGAATCACCAGTCTCACAAATGAGGATCCAGCATGTGACTTTGGCTGCGTCAGAAACATTGGTGTTTGCGGTGTCTGAGTTATATTAAAAGTCGATGTAATCGCATCTGGGATTATCAGAACCCATGCTGGATTCCTGTTAGGTCTCACCAAGAAAGGTTTTCCATGAATGTTTGTTTATTTATTAATCAATCAGCCACTGTGGGACCATGTGAGCCAGATCAGTTTGATAGAAGAATTGACGAGAACATAAACCATTTGATCGTATCAGTATGTAATGCAGAATTAACTGCTTAATGTCATGAGACAGTTTTGCCAGTACAGAAGTAGGTGGGGAGTATTGTGCTGTCAGTAAAGAAGCAACGACAGTTAGGAAACTGGACATTGGATGTCACCTGAGTAACAAATCCATCAGCGAAATTTCAACCCTTCCAAAGTATCCCAGTGTCCCTGACTGACTGTTGGTGATACACTCATAAAGTGAAAAGCTAAGAAATAGCCACAGCTGGCCAGGCAGTCCTCACTTACTGGCAGACTGGGAGCATCGAGCACTGCTATAAGCAGTAGCTGCAGAAGGGCAATTAGTGACATCATACAGCTTCGTAAGTCAGATCGCAACCCTGATCCAGTACTGGCACTGTTCCACTACTCAGTGAGCATGAAATCGAGGGTAAATGGTACGGAGTTCGGTAAATCGTGTGCAGAATGTCTCGGTACGCATGTAGAAACGCATTCTCGTTCTCTGCACTGTCCACATCTTTGTTCCAGTGCGGTGGCAATCTGAGTTACCTGTCGTCTGCTGAGCTGTGTGCTTCACCATCTCAGTTTTTCATGTGCCGATTTTTCTATTCAGTATTCCGAGTCAACCGACTGGTTGCCTTGTAGAATCACTGGACACGAGTAGGCTTGGGCTGTTGAACTGCACCTCTCCTTCAGGACAATGGCTGCACACAGTGGAATCGCCAGCATTGTCCATGTCCACTCACGTACCATTCCATCTGTACAGAAATGGCCAACCTGCTTTGTGTGGGACTCTACAGCTCACACTTTTAACTTCTTCCTATCTCAGTCCTCTGCATGTCTGCCATTGGCGACGAGGAAAGAAGCTCTTACATTGACGTAATGGTAGTGAATGATGTGTAACAATGTAACAAAAGAAAATGACTACCATATAAAGAGACAGTATTTACTCGGGGAAGGTGATGTTAACAGTACACATTTTATGACCTCTGTGCAGTACTCTCACTGTCTCACTACTCACTGCCCAACGATTTGAGAGATCACTGTAATTTGTTCCAGATTTCTCTATAATTGTGTCTAGTTCTCCCCAAGGAGGAACAGAGCGTGCTGTTTTAGGACATGATCTTTCTTGGAATTGGTTACTTCCAGCGAAGGCCAAGTTAGCTGGGAATGCATCATAGACTCAAGGGAGTAGCAGCATCAGCAATTGTCTTACAACTGGAGGACACCTTCCAGAAACTCAACTGGGGCACTGGTGTGCTTTTGAAGCAGTGTCTGGGACAATGTATGCTGGCAAAACGCGTTATGTACGTTATATCCATTAGTGTGTGTCAACACTGCAAACTCTATAGGTTGCATTCCTGTCTGTTTAACATTTCCTCCGTCTCACAAAAATGTTTCGGCTGAAAGAAGTTTATTTGACAATTCTATCAAAACCTGAGCCTAAACGTTCTCTTTATTTCATTATTAGCACTGTTGTTGGTGAATGACAGCTTTGTGTGTAAGAATATTTACCTTAACATTATCTCGCAGCTGTTCATTTTCTCTCTTTCGCAGGTAATTTTTTAATGCATCTATTGCAAAATCTTTACAGCATGGTACAGTTTCAATGAAAAAAGTGACCCTTTTTGGAGAGGACTGGGATATATTCTTCCCTGTCTTTCTAGTAACATGACTGAAGTTTGTTAAGAGAATGAATTTCCTTCGAAAACCGACTCTAACTTTACTCTGCAGCATTATTTGTGGTGTAAGGTGGGGGGGGGGGGGGTTGTATTTAGAGCCGATTCCTGCCCATATATCGCCTTCCGACCCCTGTCATTTTTACTTTTTTATACACTTTTCTAAACTCCTTGTGACGTGGTCCGGTTGCAATGTGAACTAGACCGACACGAGCAGCGCGCAAGCGACAGAAGCACATGCACATGGAAGGTACGCACGCCACTACGAGGCACATAGCCACACGTTGCACATGGCACATGCAGTACGGCTACAGTATGTACAAACTGCCGCCTTACCTCTAACGTGCAAGTTTAGGCACTGTGTTAAGACGAGACAAATGACTACGCTTTGTCGCGCATACAAACCTGTCTTACCTGGGCCGGCGAAAGCTGCGTGCGAAGGCGAATTAGTACCGGCTGCGTGCTTCCTGTGCCTGTGCAAAACTCGAGACCCGGAACATCTGATTAAAACTGAGGAGTGACTGAGGGAAATACTCACTCTGCACTGGACTTACACACCACTCGAGTTCCTGGAAACAAGTTCACAGTAAATGAAAGCTAAACACAAAACAAAAAAGAAGTAAGATACAAATATGAAACTTGTGTCGAATTGTTTACAACCATCAAAGTTTTTTTTTCTGTTTTAGGCTCGCAGTACGTAAGTAGTGGATGAGGTGCAATGCCCAAGAAGCCATGTTAACCAATAAGGAGAAGGCACAGTGTGTCCTCTGGTACCATGAGACACGATCACCAACCACAGTGCAGAGACACTTCCAGATAACATTTGGAAGGAATCCACCTGATTTCAAGAGCATTAAAGCCTGGTGTGAGAAGTTCAAGAACACACGATTGGTTGCTGACCTTCCGAGGTCTGGTCGACCAAGAACCTCAGCAGACAGGGTGGAAGCTGTAAGGCAGTCTTTTCTGCGAAGTCCGAAGAAATCGGTGCGCAGGGCCTCACGTGAATTATAGATGCCAAAAAGCTCTCTCCATGACATTTTTCACAAACGTTTATTGTTTCGTGCATACAAAGTGCAAATCGTTCAGGCCTTGTTGCCCAGTGACAGTACACGTCGATATGACTTTGCAGTCGAAATGCTATCACGTATTGAGGACGATGATGGTTATCTCAGACGAATTGCCTTTTCCGACGAAGCGACCTTTTTGTCAGTGGAGTAGTGAATCGCCATAATGTGCGCATTTGGGGTTTACAACCCACTGGCGAGGTCTTGGAGTGCACCAGAGGCAGTCCAAAGGTGAATGTTTGGTGCGCGCTATTGCACGATCGAATTATCGGGCCATTCTTCTTCGCTGAGGCTACCATCACATCTGCAGTGTATCTGGACATGTTGCAACTATATGCTGTTCCTCAGCTGCTTCAGTATCACCCCGATGTCTTGTTTCAGGAAGACGGTGCACCGCCTCATTGGGGTTTGGACGTCTGTGCCTATCTCGATTTGACCTTTCCTGAGCGATGGATTGGTCGTGATGGGCCAATTGTTTGGCCTCCACGCTCTCCTGACATAACCCCATTACACTTCTTTTTATGGGTTTATGTCAAGGACGAGGTCTACCGAACACGTGTACCAGATCTTGAAACCCTGCGGCAACGGATAACCACGGTCGTTGAATCGATCCCTCCAGTGATGTTGGCTAATGTGTGGACAGAAACTGAATATCGCCTAGATGTCCTACGTGCTACTAAATGTGCTCATGTGGAAGTTTACTGATGTGTGAAAAAAACTTTGATAGTTTGTAAACAATTAGACACCAGTTTCATATTTGTATCTTACTTCTAGCCTGAGTTATCAATTTATGTAATCAGGGAAAGACTTTTCGGATACCCTGTATAATGTGTCATTGGAGCGATTCACTCTCTCCACACTGTCCCGTGCAAGACTCTTTATATCAGGATGTAAGCTCCTTCTTCTTTTGTTACGCTTCATCTTTCCTTCCATTGCCACATCAACTATTCCTCAGTGCCTGAGGATGTCTCCTATCAACTGATCCCTGCATTTAGTCAATTTCTTTTCTATCTGACTCGATTCAGCACCTTATAACACTTATGCAAAAACGAATATCGAATGTTCGTAATATGGTCCAATATATCACAAGTCTTACAGTCTGGGCAGAAGGATGCGCGGAAATTCCAGTGTGGCATTTTGATAACGTGCCATGGCGTCATCCACCTAACAACAGCATCCTCGCTTGCTGTTGGCCAAGCGTGTCTCCACTATACAGGGTGGTCCATTGATGGTGACCGGGCCAAAGAGCTCACGAAATGAGTGTCAAGCGAAAATATTACAAAGAACGAGACTCGTCTAGCTTGAAGGGGGAAACCAGATGGCGCTATGGTTGGCCCGCTAGATGGAGCTGCAATAGGTCAAACGGATGTCGACTGAATTTTTTTAAATAGCAATCCCCATTTTTTAAATTACATATTCGTGTAGTACGTAAACAAATATGAATGTTTTAGCTGGACCACTTTTTTCGCTTTGTGATGGATGGGGCTGCAATAGTCACAAACATGTGGCTGACAACTTTAGACGAACAGTTGGTAACAGGTAGGTTTTTTAAATTAAAATACAGAACCTACGTATGTTTGAACATTTTATTTCGGTTGTTCCAATGTGATACATGTACCGTTGTGAACTTATCATTTCTGAGAACGCATGCTGTTACAGCGTGATTACCTGTAAGTACCACATTAATGCAATAAATGCTCAAAATGATGTCCGTCAACCTCAATGCATTTGGCAATACGTGTAATGACATTCCTCTCCACAGCGAGTAGTTCGCCTTCCGTAATGTTCGCACATGCATTGGCAATCGCTGACGCATGTTGTCAGGCGTTATCGGTGGATCACGATAGCAAATATCCTTCAACTTTCCCCGCACAAAGAAATCCGGGAACGTCAGATCCAGTAAACGCGCGGGCCATGGTGTGGTCCTTCGACGACCAATCCACCTGTCATTAAATATGCTATTCAATACCACTTCAACCGCACGCGATCTATGTGCCGGACATCCATCATGTTGGAAGTACATCGCCATTCCGTCATGCAGTGAAACATTTTGTAGTAACATCCGTAGAACATTAAGTTGGAAATCAGCGTACATTGCACCATTTAGATTGTCATCGATAAAATGGGGGCCAATTAACCTTGCTCCCATAATGCCGGCCGGCCGCGGTGGTCTAGCGGTTCTAGGCGCTCAGTCCGGAACCGCGCGACTGCTACAGTCGCAGGTTCGAATCCTGCCTCGGGCATGGATGTGTGTGATGTCCTTAGGTTAGTTAGGTTTAAGTAGTTCTAAGTTCTAGGGGACTGATGACCACAGATGTTAAGTCCCATAGTGCTCAGAGCCATTTGAACCATTTTTAGCCATAATGCCGCACCATACATTAAGCCGCCAAGGTCGCTGATGTTCCACTTGTCGCAGCCATCGTGGATTTTCCGTTGCCCAATAGTACATTATGCCGGTTTACGTTACCGCTGTTGGTGAATGACGCTTCATCGCTAAGTAGAACGCGTGCAAAAAATCCGTCATCGTCCCGTAATTTCTCTTGTGCCCAGTGGCAGAACTGTACACGACGTTCAGAGTCGTCGCCGTGCAATTCGTGGTGCATAAAAATACGGTACGGGTACAATCGATGTTGATGTAGCATTCTCAACACCGACGTTTTTGAGATTCCCGATTCTCGCAGAATTTGTTTGCTACTGATGTGCGGATTAGCCGCGACAGCAGGTAAAACACCTACTTGGGCATCATTATTTGTTGCAGGTCGTGGTTGACGTTTCACATGTGGCTGAACACTTCCTGTTTCCTTAAATAACGTAACTATCCGGCGAACGGTCCGGACACTTGGATGATGTCGTCCAGGATACCGAGCAGCATACATAGCACACGTCCTTTGGGCATTTTGATCACAACAGCCATACATCAACACGGTATAGATCTTTTCCGCAATTGGTAAACGGCCCATTTTAACACGGGTAATGTATCACGAAGCAAATACCAGCGGAATGTTACGTGATACCACGTACTTATACGTTTGTGACTATTAGATAGGCATCTATCACAAAGCGAAAAAAGTGGTCCAACTGAAACATTCATATTTCTTTAGGTACTACACGAATATGTAATAAAAATGGGGGTTCCTATTTAAAAAGAAAACGCAGTTGATATCCGTTTGACCTATGGCAGCGCCATCTAGCGGGCCAACCATAGCGCCATCTGGTTTCCCCCTTCAAGTTACACGAGTTTCGTTCTTTGCAGTTTTTTGTTTGATGCTTATTTCGTGATATATTTGGCCCGGTCACTATCAATGGACCACCCTGTATAAATGCACTTGTGTCTAAAATTAAAGCAACAAACGGAAATTTTGCAAGGTTGCGTTTATCTTGCTACAGAACAGTGCAAACAGGTGATAGTAAAGTAGAAATAATGTACAGAACGCACAAGTGCAACATGCATGATAGTAGACAAAAATCTTCGTGTTTCCCATCTCAGCGGATTTGCACGCCCATTCCGACAGCTGGTTAATGTGCTCAGTGTGAGATGTTACCACATCTGGCTGCAGTACCGGCCTGACAACGACGGGGCATGCTGTGAGTGATGTCATCAGTCTCAAGTTGAGGCAATAACGTCCATTCTTCTCTTCCTGCTGAGCTGCTCGCAGGTCTTGGAGAATGGTTGGTGGACGCTGGTGTTTCCCTAGCTCATCCCAGGCGTGCTCTATGGGATTCAAATCCGGAAAGCGAGAAGGCCACGCCATGCGTTCCCAAGAAACGGACGATAGTCTATCAGTACGAAGTCTGGGCCCCCGCCACCTCTCAACAACCACACATGATCTCTTGGCGATTTCTGACAGCACTTAATCCTTGCCGATTCACCTGCACTACTTCATGAAGAGGTTTTCGAGTGGTGAACATAATTCCAGCCCACACCATTATGATCCTCCTTGGTATCGGTCTTTTTCACAATGTTTCGATTCTGAAATTTTATTCCACATTCCCTCCAGATGCGAATGCGTCGAGAATCACTCTCCGGACCAAATCGGGACTCACCACCGGCCCGTTGTTCGACAGTCTAGGTGACATGTTGACGACTCCACTCTAGACGTTTCCTTCTGTGAAGCCGCATCAAAGGTATACATACAGCAGGTCTCTGTCAATGAAGGCTACTCTGCCGAAGCCTTCTGTGCACCATTTGTCCCGATACAACACGTCCAGAGGATGCTGCCAGATCAGATGTGAGTTGCAAGACGGTACCATTGTGCCCTCTCCTTTTTATATCATACGTGGTCGGCACTGCCTTGGTCTTCAGGATACTGTTTGGGTTTCTATAAATTGCCGCCACATCCGAGAAACAACAGAACGCTTTACATTAAGCCTTCAGTTTACGACTGTGCTGATTCCATTCTTCTTATGGACCTCCAGTGCAGAGAGTCTGGTAGGCGTCTTCACTGTACCATACTGCACTCCTGTGTCCGTATACACAGTGCTTGTGGATGTGGGGCTACCCGGCAAACACTACCCTGTTTGTACAATGAAATTTTCACTCTACAGCGGAGTGTGCGCTGATATGAAACTTCCTGGCAGGTTAATACTGTGTGCCCGACCGAGACTCGAACTCCGTACCTTTGCCTTTTGCGGGCAAGTGCTCTACTAACTGAGCTACCCAAGCACGACTCACGACCCGTCCTCACAGTATGAAAGCTGTGAGGACGGGGCGTGAGTCGTGCTTGGGTAGCTCAGTTGGTAGAGCACTTGCCCTGCGAAAGGGAAAGGTCCCGAGTTCGAGTCCCGGTCCGGCACACAGTTTTAATCTGCCAGGAAGTTTCACTACCCTGTTTGATATGTGACCTGACGTCATCGCTGACGTGGTTGGTCGTTGACTGGAACCATCTTCCATGAAGAGCACGACTGTATGGACATCTGTCGACATTTTGTATGACTATACCGTGAATTAGCTACAACACATGGAAACGCCGGTTTGTTGCTTTAATTTTGGACACCAGCATAATATCATGAAATTCCTTTTGCTGTGATGGCTAAAATTCTCTGGCAGAGCCTGTCATGTGTCAGCAAAAACTCTGAGGTCAGGAATGCTACTGCAAGGTCAGGTGCGTAGGTTTTAGCAGTGGACGAGCGATTCACGTCTCTTCGCTGACACCTTGACACCAAGCCCAACGACAGGCATGAGCCAGCATTCTGGAATTACACGGAGACACCTCTTTCCAACAGGATAATGCACTGTCATTGTTCGCACGAAAGTGGCTCGTTAGGCCCGCCAAGCCAACAGATCTTAATCCAGTCAAGCGTCCGTGGGGTGCTGCTGATAACCTTGTTCACACAATGAACCTAGGATCAACTAGACAAGGGTAACTGTAGTATCATTGCCACAGACACTACTACAACGCCGCTCCAACACAAGGTTGGCAGCTCGTCGTCCGCCCAGCACAGCGCACTCTAGCGGGCTCTGCAGCTCGACGGAACTGGAGTGTGCCTCGTTCACTTCTTAGCTAGACTTCAACCTAGGCAGACGCACTTTCATAATGAGTTCTGTAATGTTTGCATTGATTCTCTGAGGAGGGCCGATCAGGCTTAGTCCCTGCGAATACTGCGAATATGTTGTATCAGTTCATGGTATTCCATGTTACGAGACTGTCAGTTCATAGCCGCAGCTGCAGTCCTAAAAACTACTGAAGATAAGTAATTTCATTGTACTACGTGTTTCTTGAGTAATAATCCCTCTCTCTAACAGTGTGCTGTACTGCATATTATTGCAACCTGGGCTCCTGTCAACTCGGCCTCCTACTTATTTGCATTTAGTAACGAGCTGAAAACACCCACGCGTTTTGTGCCTCTAAACAGTGAGACACAGTAGTAACTGTGAGTGTCAGTGCAGTGTGCGTGGATCAGTACTTCTCCAGAATGAGTCCAACACTTCCTGAAGACTGTGACAATGTATGACCCCAGTTTTGAGGGTGACAGTGAAGCGGCACACTATTAACATCACAATGTGAACCTTCCAAAGACTTCTGCCTACTTACTATATAAAAAAAGCGAACAAACACCGTCCTAACAGGCAGTGAAGACCCAATGGTACCGACCAGCCGCCGCGTCATCCTCAGACTTGAGGCGTCACTGGATGCAGATATGGTGGGGCACGTGGTCAGCACACCGCTCTCCAAGGCATTATCAGTTTTGGTGACCAGTGATGCTACTCTTCAATCGGCCTCACAAGGGCTGAGTGCACCCCACGTGCCGACAACACTTGGCAGACCCGGACAGTGACCCATTCAAGTGTCATCCGGGGCCGACAGCGCTTAACTGCGGTGATCTGACGGGAACCGGCGTTGCCACTGTGTCAAAGCCTTTGTCACTGTAGTAAGCTGCAATATTAAATTGCATATTCTAGAAGAAAAAAAAACTGTTTTCTGACTCTTTGACATTTAATTTTCTCCTAATAATAATAGTGAATGGCTATATTACTTACTAGCTGTCACGCACTGCTCTTCTTGCATATCACTAGTTTCGTCATGATCAGTGGTAAGTAGGCTACTAATTTTACGTGATGTCTGTGCACATAGTGGTGTAGAGATGTATGTATAAACATGTATGCAGTGTCGGCATCTAGGTACATTGTATTGTATGTTAACCGGGGGCCTATAAACGACGGAGAGGCTCCCTCCCCGCCGCAGCCGCAGTGGTCCACAACCCCACGATGACTACCGCAGTCCACTTCACCCCTCCGCCGCCACACACCGAACCACTCTTTCAGGGTTATTGTGCGGTTCGGCCCCCGGTAGACCCCCCAGGGAACGTCTCACACCAGACGAGTTTAACTCCGTATGTTTGCGTGGTAGAGTAGTGGTGGTGTACGTGTACGTGGAAACAGTGTTTGTGCAGCAATCGCCGACATAGTATAACTGAGGCAGAATAAGGGGAACCAGCCCGTATTCGCCGAGGCAGATGGAAAACCGCCTAAAAACCATCTACAGACTGGCCACCGGACCTCGACACAAGTCCGCCGGGCGGATTCGTGCCGGGGACCAGGCGCTCTTTCCCAGTCCAGAAAGCCGTGCGGATTTTTTTTACTCTGGCTTTGCAGCCTGATAATAAAAATGGTAGTAGCGTTTTTTAAAAAAAGCTGCTTAAAAATTATGTTGCGACTTATGGTCCATAGCGTCTTATAGCCCGTAAAATACAGCACCGGTAAAGCCGTAACACAGAAGACCATGTCTGAAGCTGTGCAATGTCTAGGAAGTGTGGCTGATCGTGTTCAGCGGCGAATTAAGTCTTACAGATTATGAACTGAAAATGTTTTGGATATGTCGCATATTCACATTCAGATAATCCACCACGTTTCCTATAATAGAAGATACGAGGGAGAGGACAAATACGGACTGCTGTGGCAACAACAAAACTGATTTTCCCGAACAAACGCTAGGTGGTAATATCTGAACTTCTTTTCTCTCCCGTAATTTAGAAATATATGGCGTCTAATATTGGGAGTACAGCACATCCCTAGTATTTTTATCTTTCGTGGACGCGCTGCGGAGCGAGAAATAAAAGCAATGTACACGCGACTAACAAAGATGTCCGCGCGAATTACATTTCGTGGCGCAAGCGTGACAATAATATCTTTGCCGGCAGCTGCGCTACGCTCGTTGGCCACTACGCTTGAAGCTGTTAGCCGTTATGGCGGCGAAAAATCCGCTGCATCCGTCACCGACTCGGCCACGCGTTATAAACCGCTTTTGCGGCCTGTTACGAACTTCCAGCTTCACAGCCAATGCTATCTGCTCAATATACAGCCTCAAAAGCCGCAAACATCCTGATGTATCAACTTCATCGCGCACGAGGAATTTCATCGTCGGAGTGTTTCCTAGCAAATTCTCCGCGCAGCGCGAGCATCGTGTGGAAAAAGCCGAGCCGTGCAGCAAGCTATAAAAGTATGCATAAAATTTTTTACTGTCGTTCGCCGTAGATGCTTGCAATCAGCTATCACTGTGCTGTCAATAGGAGAACTACTCCGATCGATACCAACAAATGGCTGAAACGGTTTCGCGGTTTCCGTTACAGGTAGCCTAACTAACGGTTACCAGGGGCATTAAAAACATGATTTTCAATATTTCGTATAATTATTGATAGGAATTTAAAAATTAAAAATGCTGTCATAATGTAGCCATTAAAAGGCACAATCTTAAGCCTAGTTCACACGACGACATTGGGTTGCGCCACTCGTTGCGTGGAATGAGTTGCACGCAAATGGTTTCATATTTGACTGTCGACACAACGAAACCAGTATACACTTCAGTTTCGTCGTTTTGTGGGTCCCTGAGTCGTGTCTGAAATGAAAGTTTTGGCAGCTGCACGTCACACGACTTGTGATGGAGTTAAAGGTTGTTGCGTGGAATCCCTGCATAAGAAAAAAAAAAAAAGAAACGTGTTTCGATTCGTGACTGGATGAAGAAAAGATGTCATCTCGGCTGCTCAGCAATCTTGCTGAAATAATTTGTACTGGAAGACCCAAGACGTTCTTTTAATTATCTTAGAATGTCACCAGATCTGTTCACGTTTCTTCTAAACAGAGTTAATTTTGCGAAAAGGAATAAGGATACTGTAATGCATGAAGCACTTTGCCAGAACTGAAATTAGGTATCACATTGCGTGCATTACAATAGAGAACACTCGGCATGCTATAAGATGCGGATTTAGTAGGTGATGACACTTTTTCCATTAACACCAATAATTATTAACATTAACACTAATAAATATTAACATTAACAGCAGTAATTATTCGAACAGGCCGCATTAAGAAGAGAATGGTTTGCAAACTGCTCTCTTGAAGACAGATCTGTACAGTGGCAATATTTAAAATTCAAACAAACAGGGTGGTCCATTGATAGTGACCGGGCCAAATATCTCACGAAATAAGCATCAAACGAAATAACTACAAAGGACGAAACTCGTCTAACTTGAAGGGGGAAACCAGATGGCGTTATGATTGGCCCGCTAGATGGCGCTGCCATAGGTCAAACGGATATCAACTGCGTTTTTTTTAAAAAGAGAGCCCCCACTTTTTATTACACATTCGTGTAGTACGTAAAGAAATATGAATGTTTGAGTTGGACCACTTTTTTCGCTTTGTGATAGATGGCGCTGTAATAGTCACAAACATATCGCTCACAATTTTAGACGAACAGTTGGTAACAGGTAGGGTTTTTAAATTAAAATGCAGAACGTAGGTACGTTTGAACATTTTATTTAGGTTTTTAAAATGTGGTACATGTACCTTTGTGAACCTAAGGCATGATTAACAGAAGCCTAGGACTTCAGCTAAAAGAATCGCTTTTTGGTCAGAAGTGCATTCGGAAAAGACCATGCTTCTATGGCCGTAATTAGCGAGAAAAGTTTAGGTGGTGTTGCAGTTTATGAACAACATAAAAATTCGATCACAGAAAAAAAAAAAAATGTGCAGACCATATATGACAGGCGAGCGAAGCAGCGGGCTCTTAGTGCCTTGATAAAAGTATAGTATTGGAGAAACGTCTGTGATGGTTCGCTGACCCACTGCATGATTAGTTTGAATATTATTTAATCTTTCGTTGCTAAAAGAGGAATTGTGACCAGCAAGATCTTCTCAATACTCAGTATAACTGCTACGGTATATTCCCCATTGTTTTCCATGCGCTTCCTGACTTACTCCTCTTAATGTGTGCAGCGTGAAAGCGGCCGTATTTTTCGTTCTCCATCACCTCCCGTTCTCAGCTGATTTTTGAGTGCAGCTGTTAGTACGGAACATAATATCCCGTAACGTTCTTGACGAGCTGTTGTTATTGCGTCATTTGAAGCTTTATCTGCCAATTCATTTCCGTAACGGCCACAGCGCCGTATTATCCACAAATCCGTTTCACAAAGTTATCTCGAAGGCTTTAAACAAAGTGACAAAGCCGGGGTGTTTACCTTTATTGCTCTAATACGATATTTTCAGGTTACATCTGGTGTTAAGTCGCATTATATTGCATTTTTGTTTGTGTGACGAACAGACAACTGTAACTACATCCTGACTTCAGTTTGATTTGTGAAACATGAGATTAGTTGTATTATCGGAGCAGAATTGTTATGGAAACTGAACAATTTACATTTGCAAGACGACGGCACTGTTCACAAATATGTGTTTGGCAGAGGCTGCTTAGAACCAATCGCCTTCAGACTACTGCTCAATAGTTTCAGTCTCTAGTAACATGTGGAGAAAATGAAAGCTAAGTAACCTAATTGCGTTTATCATATTAGATATTTTGGGAAAGCATGTACTGTGTCATTAATGATTCAGATAATAAAAACTGCAGAAGTTACTTATTATTTTACCGTTTATCACAAAGCGTTTCGAGAATTTATCATCACTTTATAGTGCATTTGAGCATTTGTTCACCTGAATATGTTTGGTGATGTTTGCATGTGTGATTTTCTGCCCCTCTTCGCGTTTTCGTAGTTAGACTGCAATCGGGAAATCGGAGAGGGTTTTTAAATGCTAATGCTAGAAATGTTATTTTTGTTTGTTTGTCCGCAGCTCGTGGTCGTGCGGTAGCGTTCTCGCTTCCCACGCCCGGGTTCCCGGGTTCGATTCCCGGCGGGGTCAGGGATTTTCTCTGCCTCGTGATGACTGGGTGTTGTGTGACGTCCTTAGGTTAGTTAGGTTTAAGTAGTTCTAAGTTCTAGGGGACTGATGACAATAGATGTTAAGTCCCATAGTGCTCAGAGCCATTTTTTTGTTTGTTTACTTACAGGTGTTGTGCCTCCTGCATTATACAGAATATTACAGACAGGTAAATCATCATTTACAATCTTTGTTTGCTGCAAAGATATGACACTAACACTGTAACAACCCTGACTGTTCTTCAGATATGCTCTTTGTGAAGCCATAGTGTTCTAATGTAAGTTGTTCGTAATATTATTCGCAAGAAATTGAATCGAGAACCTGTAAATTTGTATACACTTGTTGTAGCTGGGAGTCACAGCTATAAAAAATTTTTGAAGGATATCATCTTTACATCTTTTGAAGGACATCATCTTTTGAAGGACATAATGTTTTGAAAGACATCATCTTTTGAAAGACATCATCTTTTGAAAGACATCATCTTATGGTAGTCCGCCCCCGGTAGCTGAGTGGTCAGCGTGACGGAATGTCAATCCTAAGGGCCTGGGTTCGATTCCCGGCTGGGTCGGAGATTTTCTCCGATCAGGGACTGGGTGTTGTGTTGTCCTAATCATCAACATTTCATCCCCATCGACACGCAGGTCGCCGAAGTGGCGTCAACTCGAAAGACCTGCCCGACGGGAGGCCCTAGCCACACGACATTTCATTTCATCTTATGGTTCAAAATGGTTCAAATGGCTTTGAGCACTATGGGACTTAACATCTGAGGTCATCAGTCCCCTAGAACTTAGAACTACTTAAACCTAACTAACCTAAGGACATCACACACATCCATGCCCGAGACAGGATTCGAACCTGCGACCGTAGCAACATCAACTTATGGCTTAAAGCCATAATATCAGCACTTGATAATGGTGTAAGACCAGAAATACAATGTTGTTGTTGTTGTTGTGGTCTTCAGTCCTGAGACTGGTTTGATGCAGCGCTCCATGCTACTCTATCCTGTGCAAGCTTCTTCATCTCCCAGTACTTACTGCAACCTACATCCTTCTGAATCTGCTTAGTGTATTCATCTCTTGGTCTCCCTCTGCGATTTTTACCCTCCACGCTGCCCTCCAACGCTAAATTTGTGATCCCCTGATGCCTCATAATATGTCCTACCAACCGGTCCCTTCTTTTTGTCAAGTTGTGCCAAAAACTCCTCATCTCCCCAATTCTATTCAATACCTCCTCATTAGTTATGTGGAATTACAATAGTGTAATAAAAATAGTGTAATAAAAATTACAATCGTGTAATAAAAACTTATAACAGTCACTGGCGTAAAGATGATGTCCTCCTGTAAATTTGTGTTATTTGTTGTGCAACCGAAATGTAACGGAATTTTGTTACTGTTCATTAGGATGATGTTAAATTCTTTATTGTTCAGGCCCGACTGGCACTTTTCGCGCCATGCAGATACCTTGTTTAAATCGTTTTGTAATTGGGTTTAATATTCCGATGACTTTACTAGACGGGTAAACGAAGCTATCATTAGCAGACAGTGCAAGACGGTTGCTCAGACATTCTCATAGACCGTTTACATGGATTAAAAATACCTGAGGACGTAAAACAATTCCTTGGAGAACGACAGATATAGTAATTAACGTGGATTACACAATCATTAACTGTGGAGAAAGTGTATGCAGTGCTAGATAGTGAGTGATGGCGAATAGCTGTGTCGGTCTAAGACAGCAAAATATTACGAAACTTGCAATAGTTACATCTTGCAAGGGGATTTTACAGAGTGGCCCAGTTAGATTTCCTGTTTGCTGAAGAGAAATTTCAAGCTACGTTCCCGAATATTAGTTACCTAAAGCAGTACGACGAAATTTTCAGAGAAGACTAAAAAAAAAAGAAAAAGATTTTCTAACGATGTCAAAAAGAAAACATTTGGATGATATCAAAGGAAACTATGCTAGCTGGATACGTATCGTAAGAGTCTTGAAATTACTAAGACCTTTGACATATTCTCGGAAGTATCAACTTATGACCCATCCCAACCCACGATTAATTAAGAAATCGAACTCTCATACATGAAGTAAAGAAATAATAAATTAAATCGTCATTGATAGTATTGAAGATTTCCCACATGAACAATGAACATATACTAAACGATAAGTCTTTGTTATTCCATTGTTTTTTGGAGTGTAAACGAGGAAAGGGTCAGAAAATTCATTAGTAGTCTTTATTGAGCTGTGGCAGGAGCTCGAAAAAAAGGGCATTGACGTTCAAGGGCATGTATTAAAACCCTGAAATACTGCATGGATAATGGCTAGTTACCAGCCGAAATCTAGATTTGACTTAGTAAAGCCTGAAAGGAAAGGACAACTGCTGTAGTCGATCATTTTGAAAGTCATATAAAAGTCTTTGAGTGAATTTCACGATCCTAATGGAAGGTCAATTCACGAAATTTATTACAAAATGTTTAAAATTTGTTGCCTGTCGCTACGTGCCCTCATTATCAAATACTGGGTGAGTATATTCTGGATAGTTTGTGCTCCGTTTTAAGTAAGTCTGTTTTCACACGTCTGAGTGTTTATGACGCAAAAAGTCCTGAACTATGTGTCGTAGAATTATATAATTTTGCATGTATAGTCAGTGGTGTATATGGATAGTGTCTGCAAAAGTATTCCGAATATAGTAGAAAATAATAAATTAACACGTGATGTCTAATGCTGAAATTTTACTGCATTAATGGCGAAAATGTAGAAAGCGATATAGTGTTTTTTTCTTTCATTCCTTAAAACATATACACCATTTCTGATTTTAACACCCGAGTCGTCGTGTTAAACCTACAACCCAAGATGATAGCTCTTAGTGAGTAGATTATGTAAGAATTTTAAACTTTTATTTTCGGTCAACTGTTATACAACACGAGGGTTGGGACTTAAAAGGTGGCAACTATTTATTCACAACCGATACAAAAGAGCTACATGTTTGAAACTGTTACTGTTCTTCAAAGTAGTCACCAGTGTTGTGTAGAACACGTTGCCAGCGATGTGGAAGGCGTAGCATACCGTTAGCAGGGCCTGTTCTGTTGATGGTGCGAATGGAGCGGTCTACTGCCTGTCGAATCTCTGGAACAGTTCTGAAGCGAATGCCACGAAGTGGTTCCTTCATCTTCGGAATCACATCAAAGTCACAAGGACTTAAGTCGTATTACTGTTCAGTTTTGGACCATCACCTGTGACCAAACTTGCGAGAGAAGTGGTGACACTTTCTGCGCAACCCACACATCATTTTGCACGACAATGCCCGGGTGCACACAGCGCAAGCTGTGGCTGCTCTGTTCGGTTGATGCGACTGAGTAGTACTGTACCATCCACCATACTCCCCGGACTTAAGTCCTTGTGACTTTTATTTGATTCCGAAGATCAAGGAACCACTTCGTGGCATTCGCTTCAGAACTGTACCAGAGATTCGACAGGCAGTAGACCGCTCCATTCCCACCATCAACAGAACAGGCTCTGCTAACTGTATACTACGCCATCGCTGGCAACGGGTTCTACACACCGCTGGTGACTACTCTGAAGGACAGTAACAGGTGCAAACATGTAACTCTTTTGTATCGGTTGTGAACAAATAGTTGCCACTATTTAAGTTCCAACCCTCGTATACTGAAAATCAAGTTTTTGTTCTCGCTGCGAGACATTAGATAGGCAACCTGCAATGGAGATATGCACTGTTTTAGACGTTTAGTTTAGTTAACAAATACTGATTCTCAATTTTTTAAATAAAACACTTTTTTTGTCATTAACCATCACAATACCAAGGACAGGGCACTTTATGTTCACCTTTTGAAAATATTGTAATCTAATCAGTTACTTCTTATTTTCGAATTTTGAAAAAGGGTTTTTTAAATGAAATCTTCTACCAGATTCCATAAATTTTTCTGTTAAAGTGAGCCCAAAAATCTAAGTAGTAGATGTCGCATTCCACAATGAATATTTTCATATTCAGGACTTAACTTACACATCAAAGTATCTTTAAAAATGTATATTGTGAGTAATATTGAATAAAAGTGAACGAAAGCTTTTTCTGTCATCGTTATAAAGTACCCTCACCTTGATAATATTTGCTATCGAAAATGCTTCGACATTGGTAAGAGAGTATTATCAAGTTGTGGATCCTACTTACATATGAGTAGGTCTTTGAAATGTACATTATTAATGTAAGTCAACAACAACTAATGATTCTTCTTAAAAAAAATTTTATCGTGAGCTTAGAGTAACACCCCCATCCCTGTCTTGGCAATTCGTGTTAGGGAAAATGCAGGGCACTGCTAGGATTAATCACACATAAATAAATTAAAATTTCACACATATATGCAAAATTCATATACATCAATAATACTATTTAGTCTCCAGAAATAGGAAGTATTTTATTTTCTGTTCATTTTGAATTTTGGACCAATAATGCATTATATCAGGGGTGCTATGGGGTTCCAGGTACGCACCCACAATCCCACCGACCCCTTAATGAACTATGTGACCTGTGGATAGACATCTAGTGCCACATTCCTTCGGAAACCTACGAAGCTCTTGCTGAATCCCTGTCACGCAGAATCTCTACTGTATGGCGTTTCAAAGCTGGACCAACTCACTGCAGCTGGTCATAATGTTCTGGCCCATCAGTGCCTGAAGACAGAAGGTGATGTACATAGTGGAATTGTCTTAATTTCAACATCAACGAGCATTAGCAACTCACATTCGAAGGGGGTATTAAAAGAAAAGAAAGCAGGAATATCCTTGCCAATGTGCGGAGCTTAGGTAGTACGCAATTGTGCCGCTAAGTCTGTATAGCGCTACTAATTGCCAGTTCAGTGGCGCCTGTGTTGTCAAATGCTTCAAATGGCTCTGAGCACTTAACTTCTGAGGTCATCAGTCGCCTAGAACTTAGAACTACTTAAACCTAACCAACCTTAGGACATCACACACATCCACGCCCGAGGCAGGATTCGAACCTGCGACCGTAACGGTCGCTCGGTTCCAGACTGTATCGCCTAGAACCGCACGGCCACTCTGGCCAGCCCTGTGTTGTCAATTTGGCTTGTTCTGTTCATCTGCAGTGATTGTTTTTGCTCGCGCTGTTTGGTTATAGTTTTTTTGTGATGGCAATTTTAAGGGAGCAACGTGCAGCTGTGAAATTTTGTTTCAAACTTGTTAAAAGTGTTGCTGAAACTGTATCAACGTTGAAAACAGCTTACCCAGATGACACTATGGGAAAAACTCAAGTTTACGAGTGGTTTGCCTGATTTAAAAAGGGCGACAAGTCGATTGATGACAAACCTCGTTCTGGACGCCCGTCAACTGCCCGAATCGACGAAAATATTGAAAAAAAATTCGAGAACTCGTGCTCACAGACCGTCAACAGACAACTGCGCAACAGTGTTCGTCAAAAAAGACCCGATTTGTGGCAGGCAAGAGGCTGGCTCTTCCACCATGACAACGCACCTGCACACACAGCCATCTCTGTTAGACAGTTTTTGTCTAAAAATAGCATAGTTCGGCTGCCCCACGTGCGTCACTCGCCTGATATGGCGCCGTGCGATTTATTCTTATTTCGACACATGGAAAGGAGCATGAGAAGACACCGATTCGACAACGCTGAAGAAGTCAAGAAAAAACGATGGAGGAGTTGTCCGCCATTTCTAAAGATGACTACAAAAAATGTTTCGAAGAGTGGAAGCACTGGTGGGACAAATTTATTGGTTGTAAGGGAGAGTATTTAGGAGGGGGTAAGGATGTTTTGTGAACAATTTAGCCGCGAGGGATTACCCAAGCGGTCTAAGGCGCTGCAGTCATGGACTGTGCGGCTGGTCCTGCCAGAGGTTCGAGTCCTCCCTTGGGCATGGGTGTGTGTGTTTGTCCTTAGGATAATTTAGGTTAAGTAGTGTGTAAGCTTAGGGACTGATGACCTTAGCAGTTAAGTCCCATAAGATTTCATACACATTTGAACATTTTTTTTGAACAATTTTAAAATATATAGCTTTTAAAAAATTATTCTGTGTTTTTTGGCCGCCCTCTGTACGTAGATGGTAGCGGTAGCAGTGGATGGAACATAAAGTGTGTTGGGGGGATGGGGGGTCGACACAGGAAACAGTGGGTCATTGTAGTAATACGAAAGCAGAGGGATTTGTCTCTAGTCCAGAAGTACATGATCACTGGACTGTGGTTAGTCAGACCATGCATAGTAAAATGGCTCTATCGAAAACTGGCACCAAGGCAACTATGGTGTACCATGGGCCATGGATGACAGCGGTAAACGACGGCTGTGGAGCTATGTATGGGCGAATAAACGTGCAACTGTTGAGAAACTGACGGCCCAGACGAACCGAGGGCCTATGCAGCAGGTGCCTGACTGCGAAAATTCAAAATTTGTGCGAATTCCTAAAGGGCCAAACTGCTGAGGTCATCGGTCCCTAGACTTACACACACTACTTGACTTAGCTGGTCTCCACATGTGTCACATTTGGTTGCCCGTTGAACCCGTTCTCTAAATGTCCTCCGTGTTCTCAGCGGTACGTCTTGGGGAGCGGATCGAACCGTCCTACTTCGCCTATATCGGTCGATCGTCCGCTCAAAGCTGGATTATGGGAGCGTTGTATACTCCTCTGCACGGCCGTCCATCTTACGCCGCCTCAACTCTATACAACATCGGGGGTTACGTCTTGCGATCGGAGCGTTCTATTCTAGTCCCGTAGAGAGTCTTCATGCTGAAGCCGGTGAATTACCACTAACCTACCGACGCGATGTACTGCTTTGTCGGTATGCCTGTCGGCCATTGTCAATGCCCGACAACCCGTCTTATCGTTCCTTTTTTGACGACTGTCTCGACCGTCAACACGGGTTGTATGTATCTGCCCTGCTACCCCCTGGAGTTCGCTTTCGTCGCCTCCTTCAGCACCTAGATTTTTCACTCCCTGCAACCTTTCGAGTGGGAGAGAGCCAAACGCCACCTTGGCTCCAGGCTCAGGTTCGCGTTCACCTTGACCTCAGCTCGCTCCCAAAGGAGGTTACTCCCGGTTCGGTCTACCACTCCCGGTTTGTCGAACTTCGTTCGAAGTTCATTAATATGATCTTCATTTATACAGATGGCTCTAAGACCAATGACGGGATCTGGTGTTCTTTTATTGTTGGGGCACAGAGTTTCAAATACCGGCTCCATGGCCATTGTTCGGTCTTCACAGCTGAGCTCTTTGCCCTCTACCAGGCTGTTCTTTACATCTGCCGCCACCGACATTCTGCTTATGTCATCTGCTCCGACTCCCTGAGCGCCATCCAGAGCCTCAGTGATCCGTATCCGGTTCACCCTTTCGTGCACCGGATCCAACGCTCTCTTCAGCAGCTGGTGGACGACGGTTCTCCGGTTAGCTTTATGCGGGTTCCTGGCCATGTCGATATCCCTGGGAACGAAGCTGCAGATGCCGCGGCCAAGGCTGCGGTCCTCCAGCCTCGGACAGCTTCTTGTTGTGTGCCCTCATCTGATTTTAGCAGGGTTATTTGTCGGCGCATTTTGTCACTGTGGCATGCCGATTGGGCTACACTTACGGACAACAAGCTTCGGGCCTCGAAACCTCTCCCCACGGCCAGGACGTCCTCCTCACGCCCTTCTCGGCGGGAGGAGGTCGTTTTGGACCGGTTACGAATTGGACACTGCCGGTTCAGCCATCGCCATCTGCTGACGGCTGCGCCCGTGTGGGCAATTGCTGACGGTACGCCACATTTTAACGTCCTGTCCGAATTTTAATGCACTGCGCATTGATCTTGGCCTGCCATGTACTCTGGATGACATTTTAGCGCATGACCCACGAGCAGCTGCTCGCGTTCTTCGTTTTATCCACTTGACAAACCTGCCTACGGACATTTGATTATGCTGTTTTCTTTTAATCCCTTGCCTGTTAATGTGCCTTTTATAGTGTTGTCCTTTTTAGTTGCTGTTTTAACCTTGTGCCTCGCAGTGCATTCATAATTTAGTCTGGGCGCTAATGACCACTGTTGTTGTTCGCCCTAAACCCACAAAAAAAACTACTTGAACTTATGCTAAGAACAAAACACACACACACACACACACACACACACACACACACACACACACACACCCGTGGGAGGACTCGAACCTCCGGCGGGAGGAGCCGCGCAATCCGTGACATGGTGCCTCAAACCGCGCGGCTTGCTGACTGCTCTTCATCAGCGACGAACGCTGGAATTTGCACGACAGTACCACGACTGGACGGCCACTGTGTGGCGAGAGGTTGCCTTTTCAAATGAATCTCGTTTTATGCTCCACTGGGCAGATGGCTGTTGGTGTGCAGGTCTTTAAACTTCTGAAAGCAAAACAAGGACGGAGCGTTACAGTCTGGGTAATGTCTTCGTGGCATTCCCTGTGTGATCTCGTCATTCTGGAAGGCACAACGCATCAAAGCAAGTGTAGATTTATCTTCGGAGACCTAGTCCAGACCTACAAACAGTTTGTTTTTCCTCGACACGTTGGCATCTACTATCAGGACAATACAAAGTGTCACACAGCTCACAGTGTACATAATCATGCTTTGAAGAGCCCCATGATCGATTTAACGTACTCCCCTTACCACCAAACTCCCCATATTTAATCCCAGTCGACAATCGGTGGGACCGACATGATCCTCAACCATGAAACCTAGTGTAGTTGGCCACGGAAATTGAGTCGATATGACTCCACATCCCTGTCAGTACCTTCTAGAACTTAACCGACTCTCTTCCTGGGTTTCTCGCAGCGTTCCATGCTGCAAAAGGTGGTTGCTCAGGCTCTTGACGGGTGGTCACGTTAATGTGATTGCTCGATGTATATAGAGGGGAGCCACAAAAATATAAACACTCTCTAATAGTTTATACGGAACAGAATGACATATAGCTACAGTTATTGCACACAGGGAAGGTTATCTTACATGTTCAAAGTCACTCCCATTGGCAGCCAAACATCGTCGGCGTCTACATCTACATATACATATACATCCATACTCCGCAAGCCACCTGACGGTGTGTGGCGGAGGGTACCTTGAGTACCTCTATCGGTTCTCCCTTCTATTCCAGTCTCGTATTGATTGTGGAAAGAAAGATTGTCGGTACGCCTCTGTGTGGGCTCTAATCGCTCTGATTTTATCCTCGTGGTCTCTTCGCGAGATATACGTAGGGGGGGGGCAATATACTGCTTGTCTCCTCGGTGAAGGTATGTTCTCGAAACTTCAACAAAAGCCCGTACCGAGCTACTGAGCGTCTCTCCTGCAGAGTCTTCCACTGGAGTTTTATCTATCATCTCCGTAACGCTTTCGCGATTACTAAATGATTCCGTAACTAAGCGAGCTGCTCTCCGTTGAATCTTCTCTGTCTCTTCTATCAACCCTATCTGGTACGGATCCCACACTGCTCAGCAGTATTCAAGCAGTGGGCGAACAAGTGTACTGTAACCTACTTCCTCTGTTTTCGGATTGCATTTCCTTAGGATTCTTCCAATGCATCTGTCTGGCATCTGCTTTACCGACGATTAATTTTATACGGTTATTCCATTTTAAATCACTCCTAATGCCTATTCCCAGATAATTTATGGAATTAACTGCTCCCAGTTGCTGCCCTGCTATATTGTAGCTAAATGATAAAGGATCTTTCTTTCATGTATTCGCAGCACATTACACTTGTCTACATTGAAATTCAAATGCCATTCCCTGCCCCATGCGTCAATTCGTTGTAGAGCCTCCTGCATTTCAGTACAATTTTCCATTGTTACAACCTCTCTATATACTACAGCAATCATCCGCAAAAAGCCTCAGTGAACTTCCGATGTCATCCACAAGGTCATTTATGTATATTGTGAATAGAAATGGTCCTACGACACTCCCCTGCGGCACACCTCAAATCTCTCTTACTTCGGAAGACTTCTCTCCACTGAGAATGACATGCTGCGTTTTGTTATCTAGGAACTCTTCAATCCAATCACACAATTGGTCTGATAGTCCATATGCTCTTAGTTTGTTCATTAAACGACTGTGGGGAACTGTATCATACGTCTTGCGGAAGTCAAGAAACACGGCATCTACCTGTTTACCCGTGTCTATGGCCCTCTGAGTCTCGTGGACGAATAGCGCGAGCTGGGTTTCACACGATCGTCTTTTTCGAAACCCATGCTGATTCGTACAGAGTAGATTTCTAGTCTCCAGAAAAGTCTTTTATACTCGAACTTAATACGTGTTCCAAAATTCTACAACTGATCGACGTTAGAGATATAGGTCTGTAGTTCTGCACATCTGTTCGACGTCCCTTCTTGAAAACTGGGATGGCCTGTGCCCTTTCCCAATCCTTTGGAACGCTACGCTCTTCAAGAGACCTACGGTACACCGCTGCAAGAAGGGGGGCAAGTTCCTTCGCGTACCGTGTAAAATCGAACTGGTTTCCCATCAGGTCCAGCGGCCTTTCCTCTTTTGAGCGATTTTGTTTCTCTATCCCTCGGTCGTCTATTTCGATATCTACCATTTTGTCATCTCTGCGACAATCTAGAGAAGGAACTACAGTGCAGTCTTCCTCTGTGAAACAGCTTTGGAAAAAGACACTTAGTATTTCAGCCTTTAGTCTGATCCTATGTGTCGCAAAAGTGTTGACGCATCTGCAGCTGTCAGTGTTGCTGGTGTGGTAGCCGCACAGGGCGCCTCGATGGTTTCTCGTAGCTCGTTCAGTGTAGCTATCTTCTGTTGATACACTTCGTTTTCCAAGTTTCCCCTTAGGAAGCAGTCTGGAGACCGTTGTTGGTACTCAACAGCTCCTCTTCGATCTATCCATCGTCCAGATTTTCATCCAAATAGGCCCTGACATCTCTGTGGTGGGGCGGAGGGCTGTCTTGTTGTAGGTTAAATCTTTAATTTCGTAACACCTCCGGAATGGCAGGTAAAGTATATGTTTGCAGCATATCACGATACCCTTCACCAGTTACGGTACCTTCAAGGAAGAATGGGATAATCAAACAGCGCGATGACAGACCACTCCACACAGTAACACCCGGTAGACTAACACGTTTCACCGGCCGGAGTGGCCGAGCGGTTCTAGGCGCTTCAGTCTGGAACCGCGCCACTGCTACGGTCGCAGGTTCGAATCCTGCCTCGGGCATGGATGTGTCTGTGATGTCCTTAGGTTTAAGTAGTTCTATGTTCTAGGGGACTGACGACATCGGATGTTAAGTCCCATAGTGCTCAGAGCCACTTGAACCGTTTTGAACTAACATGTTTTTCCACTTGAACGTGAGGATTTTCAGGAGCCCTCAACACACAGTTGTGGCTGTTTGCAGTACCGTCCAGTTTGAACTGCGCCTCGTCAGACCAGATGCGAACGATTCATCCCCAAGCTGGTCTTCAGACCACTCACAGTGCTCTATCCTTCCCGCCGGGTTCTCCTTCACAGCGTGCAGCGATCTTGGAATGTACACTTTCCACTTTGCAGCCTTCAGAATTCGTCGTTCGCTTGATCGGCTTACCCAGCTTTCACGTGCGCCCTGCTTCTCGGATTTCTGACATGACCCAGTAAAGTGTTGCAACAGGGCAGCGCTGCAAGCTGGACTCGTTGATATGGTAGGCTCTGGTGGACTCTGGTAGGCCTGAACAGTACCGTCGGCTACAAATTTATCCCGAATATGACGAGTTCCGTACACATTACACCACCGCCGCTGTACCGCTGCGGCGGCGCGGTTCTTTCCGTCCCTTTACGACGCACCTGCACCTACCTGTGAACATTGTCTCAGAAGATCATCAGTAGGGAAGCCGAGCGAAACCTACTGTACTTCGACGTGAACCAGGCTGCAGTTAAAGTCACTAATCTACGTTTCGGGAGAAACACGAAATGAAAGGTTGGAAATTTTGTCCTCAGTTAATATATTCTGAAACTTAGGTGAACAAGTATCACTGCCAAGCCTGTGCTAGTCTTTACACAGTCACTCACAATCCCTTTCACTCACGTTAGCAAGTTTATGGTGTTGCATTTCCCGAAAACGTAATAGCTACAAAAATACTGATTGTTTTTGATTGATAATGCTCGCCAAATATTAAGTCTGTCGGTACCAAATGCAGTCATAGTTTTTAGCCACCGACCTGCTCAATACGCCACGCGGAATATATGTCTTTTCTCATCACAAAATTCACTTAAAAATTCCGAAATTTCTACACACTCATCGGAATAATTATGCCGTCACTTTCCAACACTTTTGATGTATGAAACACTGATACATCCGGCAACTTATCGTTTCCATCGGAACAACTACTACTACACACGTCCGACCTGTTTCATGGCTAGGATTGGACTCTTCTGTAGAATACTCTGAGTCTTCTCTACCAGCAGAGAAAGGCGCGCGAAGAATATTGCTTTACCATTGATCAGTTTACTCAACAGCCAATACCAAAACAACATTCTCCCGTGTCGATTCGCGCTTTTCACCAATAAGCAATCACAAAATTGTAAACCTAACGACTGCACTTTTTGCCGACGTAATTATCTAATTTGCTGAAGTTTTGCTTATGCATGAAGTTATTTACTATTGTTGTTTATACCTGAATTAACTTTTCCTTTACAAATCTATTCTACAAATATCCCCGTTGTCCATATCCATACTTCTTCGAAATGTTCCCACACTAAATCCTACTACATAACTCGTTAAACAATTATCTTCATATTAACCTTAAACCACACTCACGCATCATTCATACTGCTAAAACACATTTATAACATTTTACATGCACAAAAAGAAATAATAACACTTTATGAAAATACTAGAACAGTTTATCAAAAACATTCTATTAGTTTAGTGCACTCTAGTAGGCACAATCGAAACCAAATCAGTCCCCCTATCCAATACTGACCTCTATCGGCTGATACATAAACTACGTGCGCGTCCAGTCTCGCATCACCATCTGTCACTCTCCAGCTCTGACTCACATCTCCCACTTAACCGCCTCCAAGGCAGGACCGGTATACGGCGCTACGCCTTAGCAGCATCATGTTTTCGTACTTCCAGCACCACTTCAATACGGCCTTGCGTAGCTCAAACGACCATCTTACATGATTGATTGCTGCACTGTCGTCTGTTGGGAAACGCATGCCAAGATCTGCTGAAAAAACAATGGACTACACTAGCGGGAAAAATTCAAACGCTGTCTCATTTTCTTCTGAAGATATTAACTACATTGCTTACTAAAACTCAGCATGTCACTATGAGAGCGGAGGGCTCGGAAGACCTCACTGACATACAGACAGGTCCGCCCTAAGTGCTCAACCTTAACTCTGTATCAGATGTGCAGAACTATAGAATTTTGGAACACGTGTTATGTTCGAGTATACTGGCTTTTCTGGAGACTAGAAATCTACTCTGTAGGAATCAGCATGGGTTTCGAAAAAGACGGTCGTGTGAAACCCAGCTCGCGCTATTCGTCCACGAGACTCAGAGGGCCATAGACACGGGTACACGGGTAGATGCCGTGTTTCTTGACTTCCGCAAGGCGTTCGATATAGTTACCCGCAGTCGTTTAATGAACAAAGTAAGAGCATATGGACTATCAGACCAATTGTGTGATTGGACTGAAGGGTTCCTAGATAACTGAACGCAGCATGTCATTCTCAATGGAGAGAAGTCTTCTGAAGTAAGAGTGATTTCAAGTGTGCCGCAGGGGAGTGTCGTTGAACCATTGCTATTCACAATATACATAAATGACCTTGTGGATGACATCGGAAGTTCACTGAGGCTTTTTGCGGATGATGCTGTGGTATATCGAGAGGTGGTAACAATGGAAAATTGTACTGAAATGCAGGAGCATCTGCAGCGAATTGACGCGTGGTGCAGGGAATGGCAATTCAATCTCAATGTAGACAAGTGTAGTGTACTGCGAATACATAGAAAGATAGATCCGTTATCATTTAGCTACAATATAGCACGTCAGCAAGTGGAAGCAGTTAATTCCATAAATTATCTGGGAGTAGGCATTAGGAGTGAGTTAAAATGGAATGATCATATAAAGCTGATCGTCGGTAAAGCAGATGCCAGACTGAGATTCATTGAAAGAATCCTAAGGAAATGCAATCCGATAACAAAGGAAGTAGGTTACAGTACGCTTTTTCGCCCACTGCTTGAATACTGCTCAGCAGTGTGGGATCCGTACCAGGGTTGACAGAAGAGATAGAGAAGATCCAACGGAGAGCAGCGCGCTTCGTTACAGGATCATTTAGTAACCGCGAAAGCGTTACGGAGATGATAGATAAACTCCAGTGGAAGACTCTGCAAGAGAGACGCTCAGTAGCTCGGTACGGGCTTTTGTTGAAGTTTCGAGAACACACCTTCACCGAGGAGTCAAGCAGTATATTGCTCCCTCCTATCTCGCGAAGAGACCATGAGGATAAAATCAGAGGGATTAGAGCCCACGCAGAAGCAAACCGACAATCCTTCTTTCCACGAACAATACGAGACTGGAATAGAAGAGAGAACTGATAGAGGTACTCAAGGTACCCTCCGCCACACACCGTCAGGTGGCTTGCGGGATATGGATGTAGATGTAGATCAGAGCTCGGTTTAAACGTAAACATTCGGAATTGGCAAAACAGTGGACCGCTTCGTGCAGAGCACCATTAAGCACAAAACTGTCGATGGCAAAATAGAGGACGAACGTAATCTCCACCCTATTATGCGATCCATAAAAATTCAACTGAGGCCGCCACTTTCCCCCTCGTGCTATCGGGTCCCGCTAAGCTACCTCAGAGGTCTGTAAAAACAACTTCTGCCGCTTTCACAAAGTCCGCCTTCGGCGGATACCTCCCATAATCCCTCTGTAATCCCTCCCGTGGCATTTCGCTCGTCGCACAGAATTCTAGTCAGGCGCCTGTGCAACGCTGTAGGAAACTCGACGGCGACGGATTAACGGCGGCGGTCCGCGACTCTTAAGCGCCCTACGGTAGCGGATGTTAGGTCTCCAGAAACAAGGCTACAGTTAAACGACCCGTATGACTGGTATTACCGTTTATTGGTATGGAGGACGCAGCATGTTGCGTTCAGTGGAGAATAACAGACAATTATAGAACTGAATTCGTCTGTGTCCCAGAGAACTGCCCTGGGACCTCTGCGGTTTTCGTTGTATCGTAGGGTCAGTACTGCCTCACGTGTTCCAGGATCTCTACAGAATCCAAACTGATCTTCCCCGAGGTCGGCTTCTATCAGTTTTTCCATTCGTCCCAAAAAAATGTAGGAAGGGAAGTTCATAATAATAAAAGATATTTATTCTTGCTTCCCCAAAAACTGATATGTAGCTACGAAGATCGTTTATGGAAAATGAAATTTCATAAATGGAAAAGGTATGAAACTTCCTGTCAGGTTAAAACTGTGTGCCGGACCGAGACTCGAACTCGCGACCTTTGCCTTTCGCGGGCAAGTGCTCTACCGACTAAGCTACCCAAGCACGACCCACGCCCCTTCCACACAGCTTTACTTCCGCCAGTACCTCGTCTCCTACCTTCCAAACTTTAAGGAAGCTCTCCTGCGAAGGTAGGAGACGAGGTACTGGTGGAAGTAAAGCTGTGAGGATGGGGCGTGAGTCGTGCTTGGGTAGCTCAGTCGGTAGAGCACTTGCCCGCGAAAGGCAAAGGTCGCGAGTTCGAGTCTCGGTCCGGCACACAGTTTTAACCTGCCAGGAAGTTTCAGATCAGCGCAGAGTGAAAATCTCATTCGAAAAAGTATGTTTAATTCCTTCGTTATTTTAACTTCTCCCTTGTATTGTGCTCGGAATATTATTTTGTGTTTGGTAACTCGTAGGGAACTTCGTATCCTGGGAGATCAGTGAATTCCGCACCACGGTCGTTTATGCTCTATTTCGAGAGCTTAATTCCTGTACTTTTATGGAAATTAATACGCAACTTGGACACTGATTCCCATGCTGCAGAGAGAGTAAGTCATAGCACCCAAGACGGCTTCCCCACGGCGTGCCTCTGGTTATTTTAAAAATTTTCAGAATTGGCCATCGTAGAAATTTTGCAGAGCCACAGAAATTTTATTCCAGTTGCTGACTTCGACTTTTAGGGGCAGATTGAGTATGATTACGAACTGTAACTGCCTGATCATTTCCTTTTATGGACTTGAGAATTCAAACGTGAATTAAATTTGTACCTGGGACCATGCGAGGCATTTGTGTTAAAATATTGGGGAAGTGATTTTTGTCGCTCAAAAGTTGTCATTCACGTAACTAGATATTATTCATTGATTGGCGACTTCATGGCGTGTTGTGTGCACCACGACCAAATAGTGGATAGAATTGGAAGGAAAATCAGCATTGGCCGTATTTTGTTGTTTATTGTCAGCAAAATCGATTTTCGGTCACTTAGTGACCATCCTCAGTGCTGTAATATACAATTAATATTGGTAGGCACTGGTATCAAGCTATAACCACAAGCTTAGAGGGACCTCTTTTATGTAACGCAGTGATCGCAGAAATGGCTCCCACACTGACGTCGCGTTACTTTATTTCTGGGAGGAATTAAAACCCAACAGGTTTCTTTTTTGCTGTGGTGTGACCGCTCTAAGCTTGTGGTTATAGCTTGGTAGCAGTGCCTACCAATTTTAATTGTATGTTACAGCACCGAGGATGGTCACTAAGTGACCGGAAATCGATTTTGCTGACAATAAACAATAAATTACGGCCAATGCTGGTTTTCCTTCCAATTCTATCTAGATAGTATTCAGTCATCATAATTTAGCTTCAGTTCAATGTGGATGTAGGTTAAAATTATCGTGAGTGTTAGTCTGTGGGGGCAGGGGGAATGTTCGGTGCAATATTGTAGACATCGTGACAAGAAAACGTTTCGGTAGACGACGGGAATGCCATCTTCGGGAAGGACGTGTCACGAACGGACAAATTGGCCGGCTGCTGGACGCATTTTAGCAGCGCGAGTGGGTGAAGAGGTGTCAGCCTCGCTGGCTCTCCAGCCGTGGAGGTACCGATTTTTGTGGGAGTGGGTGCCGTGTGCGGGCTGGCAGTGACAGCAACAGGTGCGTGGGTGGTGGTGGTGGTGGGGGGTGGAGAGAGGAGGGAAGGGGTTGCATTCAGAGCAGGACCGGAGAAAAAGCGATGGCGGGGGAACGACTCTGAAATTAACGCGTCCGCTGCAATGATTACTGCGGAGGCTGGGATGTTAGCGCCGGCTGCAGAGTCAGACGCGTCGGTTACACATTCACGTATGGGAAAGGCGGCGCCAGAGGCGTTTGCCGAGCGGCACGGCGCTAGGCGCTCGCTACCTGCCAAGTTACTGTCGACTGCACGGCGGATAACTCGCTTAATCGTTCCTTCCGCCGATTGCCAACTGGCCGTCTGTGCCAGCTGCAGCTCCGAATACGTCAAGGCGGTTGGCTGAGAATTTCATGCCCTGCCAGTCGAAACACTGTGCCTTTTGTATTTAAAGCTGTCCTTACTTTTTTTCGACATCGACCTCTTTTATGTCACGCAGTGATCGCAGAAATGGCTCCCACACTGACGTCGCGTTACTTTATTTCTGGGAGGAATTAAAACCCAACAGGTTTCATTTCTGCTGTTGTGTAATATCTATTTATTTTCTGTCTTTATTTATTTTCTCAAGGAAAGGACAGGTACTTTATTTCAGTTTCTTTAATAATGGGTGACATCACCAACAACTTTAATCTTTGCACAATTCAGTGCACCTTTAAACCATACGGACACAGACTGTTTCATTTGTTGTTGTTGTGGTCTTCAGTTCTGAGACTGGTTTGATGCAGCTCTCCATGCTACTCTATCCCGTGCAAGTTTCTCCATCTCCCAGTACTTACTGCAACCTACATCCTTCTGAATATGCTTAGTGTATTCATCTCTTGGTCTCCCTCAACGATTTTTACCCTCCACGCTGCTCCCCAATGTTAAATATGCGATCCTTTGATGCCTCAGAACATGTCCTACCAACCGGTCCCTTCTTCTTGCCAAGTTATGCCACAAACTCCTCTTCTCACCAATTCTATTCAATACCTCCTCATTAGTTATGTGATCTACCCATCTAATCTTCGCCGGCCGGTGTGGCCGAGCGGTTCTAGGCGCTTCAGTCTGGAACCGGGAGACCGCTACGGTCGCAGGTTCGAATCCTGCCTCGGGCATGGATGTGTGTGTTGTCCTTAGGTTAGTTAGGTTTAAGTAGTTCTAAGTTCTCGGGGACTGATGACCTCAGATGTTAAGTCCCGTAGTGCTCAGAGCCATTTGAACCATCTAATCTTCAGCATTCTTCTGTAGCGCCACATTTCGAAAGCTTCTATTCTCTTCTTGTCCACACTATTTATCGTCCACGTTTCGCTTCCATACATGGCTACACTCCATACAAATACTTTCAGAAACGAATTCCAGACACTTCAATCTATACTCGATGTTAACAAATTTCTCTTCTTCAGAAACGCTTCCCTAACCATTGCCAGTCTACATTTTATATCCTCTCTACTTCGACCATCATCAGTTATTTTGCTCCCCAAATAGTAAAACTCCTACTTTAAGTGTCTCATTTCCTCACCCCACTTAATTCGACTACATTACATTATCCTCGTTTTGCTTTCGTAGATGTTCATCTTACATCTTCCGTTCAAGACACGGTCCATTCCGTTCAACTGCTCTTCCAAGTTCTTTGCTGTCTCTGACAGAATTACAATGTCATCAGCGAACCTCAAAGTTTTTATTTCTTCTCCATGGATTTTAATACCTACTCCGAATTTTTCTTTTGTTTCCTTTACTGCTTCCTCAATATACAGATTGAATAACATCGGGGATAGGCTACAACAGTGTCTCACTCCCTTCCCAACCACTGCTGCCCTTTCATGCCCCTCGACTGTTATAACTGCCATCTGGTTTCTGTAAATAGCCTTTCGCTCCCTGTATTTTACCCCTGCCACCTTTAGAATTTGAAAGAGAGTATTCCAGTCAACATTGACAAAAGATTTCTCAGAGTCTACAAATGCTAGAAACGTAGGTTTGCCTGTTTCATTTACTTTACAACGATTCCTTGTCCTAAGAACCAACGGCATTGTAGTCTTATAGTACGATGAACCACTATCTCTGTTACACATTTCACATATCTGAAATGTACGATAAGCAATAGCTTCTCGGCTTTTAAAAGTCTTCAGCCCTGATACAGTCTCCACTTTATCACCACGAACTACAGCCACAGTAACCCAACCATTACCACGTGCACTAGGATCAGCATTAGTAAGTGTAAAATTCAGTACGCATCCACAAAACACTGAAGGACCATGAAGAATAACTTGCGCACCTACTCCGCTTTTCGTAGTAATAAATAGATTATCAATATCAAAAAATGGTTGAAATGCCTCTGAGCACTATGGGACTTAACATCTGAGGTCATCAGTCCCCTAGAACTTACATCACACACATCCATGCCCGAGGCAGGATTCGAACCTGCGACCGTAGCAGTCGCGCGGTTCGTGACTGAAGCGCCTAGAACCGCTCGGCTTATCAATATCAATAACTTCTTTAATGTATTGGGTTAGGCAGCTTCCATATTCCTAGATTTTCGGAAAGTGTTCGACATGGTGGCACATTTCAGAATCTCGACGAATGTCCAAGTATACGCATTACGTTCCTAGATACATGAATGTCTCGAAGACTTTTTAGCCCTTTCAGACCTGAATTTTTTTCTGGAGGAAGGAGAACTTTTCCTTTATGTGGAAATACTCTTACGTGATTTTTTAAAATGATTTTAGATGCAGGATTTGTACAGAAATATGCATCCATTTTCAAAACATACATTGTACTCTTGGTGGACTAAAATAACTGATTACGAAATATTGTCTATTGTAATACATAGTAAAATGATCATTCAATAATTACTTTGGAAAACAACAATATTCAACAATACAGCGGAATATTACGAATCAACGACATCCGTCTGTTCTGGCGGTCATAACTTGCTGATATTTTCATAGTGACTCCCAACTGTTGGCAGCACTTGCACATGATGAAAATGTTGAACATTCACAAATGTGTACCTAAGGCTTCCATTGGGAAAAAATACTCTTGTCGCAGCTAAGACACAGTAAATGTATACAATTGCAGGAAGATGATCTGAAAGAATTTGGTAATAGAACCAAGTATGTTGTCCGCGAGTGTTCATCAGAGACAAGTGTATCCTCTGCAGGGCCTCAGGAAAGTGTGATGGACCGCTGTTATTGTCTACATACATGGATGACATGATGGTTAAGTTGAGCAGCAATCTACGGCTGTTTTCTGATGACGCTGCGGTGTGTTGGGAGTGAATGTAGGGCGATACGAGATGACTTAGACAAAATTTCCAGTTGGTGTGATGAATGGGAACTTGCCCTAAATGTAGAAAAATACAAGTTAATGCGGATGGGAAGGAAAAACAAACCCATAATGACCGGATACAGCATTAGTAATGTAGTGCTCGACACAGCCGCATCATTAAATATATAGGCGTAACGATGCAGAGGAATATCAAACGTAACGAGCACGTCAGGTTCGTAACTGGCAAGGCGAATGCTCGACATGGCTTTACTGGGAGAGTACCTCATCTATAACAGCGATGGCTTGTAGAGCACTAGTACGACCCATTCTTGAGTACTGGCAGAGTGACTGGGATCACCACGAGCTCGGGTTAAAGGAAGACACCGAAGGAATTCAGAGGCGGGCTGTTAGATTTGTTACAGGTAGGTTCGGTCAGGTCGCAAGTATTAGAGAGATGCTTCGGGACCTCAAATGGGAGTCCCTGGAGTGAAAGTGACGTTCTTCTCGAGAAACACTGTTGACAAAATTTAAAACCTGTATAAATGGCGTGTAAGGACTGAAAAGATAAGATACGCGAAATTAGGACTCATTCAGAGGCATGTAGATAGTCCTTTTTCAGTCGCCCTATTTCCCAGTGGAACAGAAAAGGAAATGATTAGTAGTCGTACAGGGTAACCTCCACCACGCACCGTACGGCTGCGTGTGGTGAATCTATAATCAACCTTTTGGATTGTTTGGAGATGTTACTGCCATTTAGCCTACTAAAGTCATCAGAAACTCAGTGCCACTTACAAAATCATTTTGACGAGGCATCTGTAAGGTGCAAAATGTGGCACTTGTCCATCAAAAGTAATAATTATGCCGTCCAGATAAATTCTAAAAAGAAACTTAAATTTTGGCTACACGATAAATAATTCCAATTTAAAGCTTGTCGTTTCAACTAAATACTCTGGCACTAGAACGATCACATACAAAATGTTGTGCAGAAGGCTAACCAAGATTTTTATTGGCCACTTCAGAAGAGACAATAAACCCTCCAAACCGACTGCCTATACTACGCTTGTTCGTCCTACGCTACATTACTGAATTACGGATAACATCGAAGTAGGGCAGCTCGTTTTGTGTTATCAAAAAATAGATGGGAGAGTGCCACGGATATGATGTGCGCGTTGCAGTGGCAATAATTCAAGACTTTTTCGTTGCAATGAGATCTTTTCACAAAATTTCTATCACTTCCTTCCTTCTTCGAATGCATAAATACTTTGCTGATTTGCACCTAAATGGAAATAACCATCGTAATAAAAAAAGGGAAATCAGAATTCGCATTGAAAAATTTGACGCCTCATGTTTCCTGCGAGCTGTTCGAGGATGGAACTATCGACAGATAAACTGACGAAAAAAGACCTCAACAACAAAAAATGATTAATGTAGTCTAATGAAATATCGGGAATTCACTACTGGCCATTAAAACCATTGCTAAACCAGGAAGATGTCGTGCTACAGACGCGAAATTTAACCTACAGGAAGAAGATGCTGTGATATGCAAATGATTAGCTTTTCAGAGCATTCACACAAGGTTGGCGCCGGTGGCGACACCTACAACGTGCTGACATGAGGAAAGTTGCCAACCGATTTCTCATACACAATCAGCAGTTGGCCGGCGTTGCCTGGTGAAACGTTGTTGTGATGCCTCGTGTAAGGAGGAGAAACGCGTACCATCACGTTTCCGACTTTGATAAAGGTCGGATTGTAGCCTATCGCGATTACGGTTTATCGTATTGAGACATTGCTGCTCGCGTTGGTCGAGATCCAATGACTGTTAGCAGAATATGGAATAGGTGGGTTCTGGAGGGTAATACGGAACGCCGTGCTGGATCCCAACGGCCTCGCATCACTAGCAGTCAAGATGACAGGCATCTTATCTGCATGGCTGTAACGGATCGTGCAGCCACGTCACGATCCCTGAGTCAACCGATGGGGACGTTTGTAAGACAACAACCATCTGCACGAACAGTTGGACGACGTTTGCAGCACCACGGACTGGCAGCTCGGAGACCATGGCTGCGGTTACCGTTGACGCTGCATCACAGACAGGAGCGCCTGCGATGATGTACTCAAAGACGAACCTGGGTGCACGAATGGCAAAGCGTCATTTTTTCGGAGGAATTCAGGTTCTGTTTACAGGATCGTGATGGTCGCATCCGTGTTTGGCGACATCGCAGTGAACGCACATTGGAAGCGTGTATTCGTCATCGCCATACTGGCGTATCACCCGGCGTGATGGTATGGGGTGCCATTGGTTACACGTCTCGGTCACCTCTTGTTCGCATTGACGGCACTTTGAACAGTGGACGTTAGATTTCAGATGTGTTACGACCCGTGGCTCTACCCTTCATTCGATCCCTGCGAAACCCTACATTTCAGCAGGATAACGCACGACGACATGTTGCAGGTCTTGTACGGGCCTTTCTGGATACAGAAAATGTTCGACTGCTGCCCTGGCCAGCACATTCTCCAGATCTGTCACCAACTGAAAACGTCTGCTCAATGGTGGCCGAGCAACTGGCTCGTCACAGTACACCAGTCACTACTCTTGATGAACTGTGGTATCGTGTTGCAGCTGCATGGGCAGCTGTACCTGTACACGCCATCCAAGCTCTGTTTGACTCAGTGCCCAGGCGTATCAAGGCCGTTATTACGGCCAGAGGTGGTTGTTCTGGGTACTGATTTCTCAGGATCTATGCACCCAAATTTCGTGAAAATGTAGTCACGTGACAGTTATAGTATAATATATTTGTCCAATGAATACCCGTTTATCATCTGCATTTGTTATTGGTGTAGCAATTTTAATGGCCTGTAGTGTAAATATTTGAATGATCAACACTTCAAGATCAAAGGTTTACGTAACCACGATGTAAGCCATTCCAAATGTGAAATGCTTTTGCATTAATAACGGTATAACAGCCACAATCTTGAATGCAAAAGTGCAAAGGTGCATGAATTGTGATGTACAGAAGCCAAATAGGGGACTGAGTTGCATGCCCGTTACACTTCTTTGGTCAATATTGGGACACTTAACGCATTTGTGGATAGCGCTGGAGTTGTCGCACGATGATGTCCCATATGTGCTGGGCTGGAGAACACTCTTCAGAGCATGTTGGCTTACAACAACGGCATGTGGGTGAGCGTTATCCTGTTGGAAAACACCCTGTGGAATGCTGTTCACAACAGGTCAAGCCACCAGACTGATGTAGGAATTTGGAGTCACTGTGCGTGGAATAACAATGGTCCGCAGCTCGTGGTCGTGCGTTAGCGTTCTAGCTTCCCACGCCCGGGTTCCCGGGTTCGATTCCCGGCGGGGTCAGGGATTTTCTCTGCCTCGTGATGACTGGGTGTTGTGTGATGTCCTTAGGATAGTTAGGTTTAAGTAGTTCTAGGGGACTGATGACCATAGATGTTAAGTCCCACAGTGCTCAGAGCCATTTGAATAACATTGAAAATGCTCCTGCTGTCATATGAAATTGCACCCCCTGACCATAACTCCAGCGTAGATCTAGTGTGTGTTTGGATGCAGGCTGGTTGCTAGCAGGCCCTCAGTTGCCTTCCTTATAACCAGCACCGAGACAATCCAGGTTTCATCAGGAAACACAATGGATCTCCACCTGGGCTCCAATGAGCTCTCACTTGACACTACCGAAAGAAATGGCGGTGGTTTGGGGTCAGTACAATGCATGTTACAGGAGACTGGCTCTGAGTTGTTCTTTAACTAAACGATTTTTAACAGTTCGCTGTGTCACTGCGGTGCCAACTGCCGCGCTAGAAGCGCCACTAACGATATAAAACACACTCCGTCTTCAGGCAACAAGTGACCCATCGGGACCATCCGACCGCCGTGTCATCCTCAGTGAGGATGCGGGTAGGAGGGGTGTGTGGTCAGCACACTGCTCTCCCGGTCGTTATGATGGTTTTCTAAGACCGTTGCCGCTTCTATTCTGTCGAGTAGCTCCTCATTTGGCATCACGAGGCTGACTGCACCCCGACAAATGGCAACAGTGCATGGCGGCCCGGATGGTCACCCATCCAAGTTCCGGCCACGCCCGACAGCGCTTAACTTCGGTGAACTGACAGGAACCGCTGTATCCACTGCGGGAAGGCCGTCGCCAACGATATATAACAGATTTGCTCTAAATATACACCATAACGGTAGTGAGCGTTAGTTACCTTTGACATTGGACGTTGTGAGTTGTGTTAGTCAAGAATGGCTTTTAGCGACAAATGCGCTGTTATCAACACCTCACTGAGTTCGAACGGGGTCGTGCAAAAGGGGTACGAGAATCTGAATGTCCCTTCTGCTATATTATAGAACAGCTGCCAACATGAGTAACGTACAAATAAATATCCTCGGAGTAGTGAAGCAACTTAAATGACCTAATAAAAGCAAGTCTTCTGGTCCTGACTGTATACCAATTAGGTTCCTTTCGTAGGATGCTGATGCATTAGCTCCATACTTAACAATCATATACAACCGTTCACTCGACGAAAGATCCGTACCAAAAGACAGGAAAGTTGCAAAGGTCACACCAATATTCAAGAGAGGTAGTAGGAGTAATCCACTGAATTACAGGCCCATATCGCTAACGTCGATATGCACAGCATTTTGGAGCATGTATTGTGTTCAAACATTATGAATTACTCCGAAGAAAACTGTCTATTGACACACAGTCAACATGGGTTTAGAAAATACCGTTCCTGTGAAACACAACTAGCTCTTTATTCACATGAAGTGTTGAGTGCTGTTGATAAGGGATTTCAGATCGATTACGTATTTCTGGATTTCCGGAAGGCTTTTGGCACTGTACCACACAAGCGGTTCGTAGTGAAATTGCGTGCTTATGGAATATCGTCTCACTTATGTGACTGGATTTGTGATTTCCTGTCAGAGAGGTCACAGTTCGTAGTAACTGACGGAAAGTCATCGAGTAAAACAGAAGTGATTTCTGGCGTTCCCCAAGGTAGTGTTATAGGCCCTCTGCTGTTCCTTATCTATATAAACGATTTTGGAGACAATCTAAGCAGCCGTCTTAGGTTGTTTGCAGATGACGCTGTCGTTTATCGACTAATAGCGTCATTTGAAGATCAAAACAAATTGCAAAACTATTTAGGAAAGTTATCAGTATGGTGCGAAAATTGGCAGTTGTCCCTAAATAACGAAAAGTGTGAGGTCATCCACATGAGTGCTAAAAGGAATTCGTTAAACTTCGGTTATACGATAAATCAGTCTAATCTAAAAGCCGTAAATTCAACTAAATATCTAGATGTTACGATTACGAACAACTTAAATTGCAAGGAACACACAGGAAAGTTTGTGGGGAAGGCTAACCGAAGACTGCGTTTTATTGGCAGAACACTTAGAAAATGTAACAGACCTACTAAAGAGACTGCCTACACTACGCTTGTCCGTCCTCTTTCAGAATACTGCTGCGCGGTGCGGGATCCTTACCAGATAGGACTGACGGAGTACATCGAAAAAGCTCAAAGAAGGGCAGCACGTTTTGTATTATCGCGAAATATGAGAGAGAATGTCACAGAAATGATACAGGATTTGGGCTGGACATCATTAAAGGAAAGGCGTTTTTCTTTGCGACGGTATCTTCTCACAAAATTCCAGTCACCAGCTTACTCATCCGAATGCGAAAATATTTTGTTGACACCGACCTACATAGGGAGAAACGATCGCCACGATAAAGTAAGGGAAATCAGAGGTCGTACGGAAATATATAGTTGTTCGTTCTTTCTGTGCTCTGTACGAGATTGGAATTACAGAGAATTGTGAAGGTGGTTCGACGAACCCTCTGCTAGGCACTTAAATGTGATTTGCAGAGTATCCATGTAGATGTAGAAAGACTTGGAGGGGTGGTCATGAGAATGTACGGTCGCAAGGAAGAACGTTGTGGTCGGAGTATGGCTGTGGCGTATGGTACTGCATCTGGACCAGGAATCTCAGCAGCAGTTCGCAACGTAGTGACACCGAATTGTTGCAACTCGGTTGCTTCACGGACAGCTCCGAGCCGGACGCCCTGCATCGTGCATTCCACTGACCCCACAGCACCGCCATTTGGGACTTCAGTGGTGTCAAGCGAGAGCTCTTTGGAGGACAGGGTTGAGGTCTATTTTGTTTTCCAATGAAAGCTTGGTCCTGTTTCGGTTGCAGTGATGGCCGTGTGTTGGTTAGAAGAAGGCCAGTTGAGGGCCTGTAACCAAACGGTCTGTGTGTTAGACACACTATACCTCCACCTGTAGTTATGATCCGGAGTGCAACTACATATGACAGCTGGAGCACTCTCGTGGTTGTCCCACTCGCCATCACTGCAAAACTGTACGTCAGTCTAGTGATTAAACCTGTTGAGCTGCGATTAATGAACAGAATTGTATGTTGTGTTTTCCAACAGGATAATGTATGTTGTGTTTTCCAACAGGATAACGCTCGCTCACGTACCACGGTTGTAAGGCAACACGCTCTGCAGTGTTTTGTCGTGTTACCTTGGCCTGCTTGGTCACTAGAACCTTCTCCAGTCGAACACATATGCGACATCATTCACAAATAACTGTAAGCGCCTCTGTATTGGCTGACCAAGTGCAGCAGGCATGGAATTACTCTCACTAATTGATATCTGGCACCTGTACAACACAGTCCATGCAGCTTTGCGTGCTTGCCTTCAACATTCTGGCAGTTAAAATGGCTCTGAGCACTATGGGACTTAACAAAAAATAGTGGTTCAAATGGCTCTGAGCACTATGGGACTTAACATCTGAGGTTCAAAATTGTTCAATTTGCTCTGAGCACTATGGGACTTAACTTCTAAGGTCATCAGTCCCCTAGAACTTAGAACTACTTATACCTAACTAACCTAAGGACATCACACACATCCATGCCAGAGGCAGGATTCAAACCTGCGACCGTTGCGGTCACGCGGTTCCAGACTGTAGCGCCTAGAACCGCACGGCCACACCGGCCGGTGGGACTTAACATCTGAGGTCATCAGTCCACTAGACTTAGAACTACTTAAGCCTAACTAAGGACATCACACACACCCATGCCAGAGGCAGAATTCGAACCTACGACCGTAGCAGCAGGTCAGTTCCAGACTGAAGCGCATAGAACCGCTCGGTCATATCGGCCGGCTTCTGGCAGGTACACCGGTTCTTAATGTACTAGAATTGCACCTTTGAAAAAGCTTAGCTCAAGCTTACGTTAACCCGTGATCTTGCAATGTTAATCATTTCATTACTCTAATTATTTTTAACTTCTGCGATTTATTTCCACCAGAGTAGATATTAAAAACGCGTATCCTTCTCTTTCTGTGCAAACGTCCGTTGGATGTGTGAAAGTCTACATTACAAAGAAAGATAAGTATAGTCAGCGGCGACACCACGATTGTACCGAAGTAAAGAGAGTTGTACCGACCGAAAAATGCCGCACCGCAATACTAAATGAATGTCACTTTGTACCAAGTAAGGTTGAGACAAAATTTTGAAAAACACAGCCCTCAGTTGCGAACACAATTAGTTTGTGACCTAGGTTTCGGTATCGCAAGGGACAACTTCTTCGGTCAAAATTAAAGCTAAATGTTACAGCATAACGTAGCAAAAAATACGAAAGCTGCAGTCATACCTGACAGAATCAGATAGCCAGAATTAAAGTAAAATGCAACAGAGGTGCAAGTCACTAGGGGCTGCCATGTGTCATCTGCTACAGTCAACACAAAACTTGAGACTTGCAGCTCTGTTGCAATTTACTTTAATTCTATCTGACGCTGTCAGGTATGACTGCAACTTTCGTATTTTTTGGTACGTTATGCTGTAATATTTAGTTTTAATTTTGTCCGAAGAAGGTGTCCCTTGTGAAACCGAAACCTAAGTCACAAATTGTGTTCGCGACTGAGGGCTGTGTTTTTCAAAATTTTGTATTATACAACAGTCGCTGATTGACAGCCATGTTAAAAACTTTAAAGCTGAAACAGTTCGAGCCTCAGACTGCCCGCGGCCCAAACATCCGGTTCGCGTGCAGTTTGTCGCACATTGGCTGGACCTGATGTCCACGGATCATCCACTCAGCATTTTCTTATCGAATTAGTTCGCACCTATAGCTAGGCAACCGAACGAACAGCTTTCCGAAGCGGGTTGCTGCAGTTGCGCCTCCCTTGTTATCTGTGACTTCAACGAATTGCTAGCACCCTCTCTTCCGCCCGTATTGACGACAGCGGCGTCACAAACGGTGCCCATACTGACCCCCTTTAATGGGAATAAATTTTTTTTCTGTTATGTATCATTTTTTGTACGTTTTGCTTCTTCTTCTGCAACCCCACAGTTACTCATAACGCCGTGCAGATGTAAAAAACATTGGAAGCTGTATGAGGCTTAACACACAAGTGTGTTTTCGATAAAATCTGGAAAGAATAAGAGATCCCTGCAGAATGAAGAACAACTCTCATCCGCCCTATCCACAAGAAAGGTTTGAAGACAGACCACAACAATTACAGAGGAATATCACTGCTGGATATAACGTACAAGACTCTTTCTAAAGTCCTTTTGAACAGGGCAGAGCCGCAATTGGACCCGCAAATGGGGGAATGCGAGGGAGGTTTTAGAAAGGGTGGATCATGTTCGGAACAAATACTAAACCTCAAAAACGTTATGGCATACCAAAAATCAAGGGCAAAGACATACGTAATCTCCTTCATTGCTTTCAAAAAAGCGTATGATTCGATTGATAGAGAATCTCTATTATCAGTCCTGGAAAAAATGGGTTTGGATAAGAAAATAATTAATATTATAAAAGCGACCCTTGCAAATACATTTTCGAAAGTTAAATTTATGGGCGAATTATCGGAACCCTTTGAAATAAAAACGGGAGTGCGATAGGGGGATGGGCTCTCACCGTTGCTGTTCAATTGTGCGCTTCAGAAAGTTGCCAGGGAATGGAACACAAATATTAAGAGTGGTGTAAGACTGGGTTGCAAAAAGAAGAGCCTTAAAGTAAATTGCATATGATGTGGCCCTGTTTGCTGAAACAATGGAAGAGGCACGGCAGCAAATCCTTGAACTAAAGAAAGAAACAGCTAAACTAGGTCTTCACATTTCCTTTGGAAAAAGTAAGATATTGACAAATATCAAGCACTCATGTAAATACTTCAAAGTTCAAGAACAGAAGATTGAAACAGTAAAAGAATTCAAATATCTCGCATAATCGATTAGTTGGAATGCTGGGGAAAGCAAAGCAATGGAATCTAGAGAAAGTAAACTTAAATTGGCCTTCCAGCTAACAAAAAATACATACAACAAAAAATCTCTTTCGTGAGGGTCCAAAATTACACATTACAAGCCAGAAGCACTGTATGCAGCACAAACACTAAACACGAATTTCAAAGGCCAAATGGAGAAACTTGAGCTAAAGGAAGGAAACATTTTAAGAAAAATCGTAGGGCCAAAATTTCAAGACAATAAGGTTATATACATCAAAAATGAAACCCTCTACAAGAAAATTGAAAAACTTGCAGATACTATGCGAAAAAGGAGAATAAATTTTTATGGTCATCTTCTTAGAATGAATTCCAACAGATTAACTAAATAAATCTTTGACTTTTTTCCGTAACCGCAACACGAAACCCAACTGGTTTAAAGAAACTGAGAAAGACCTACTAGAATTAAAGATTTCAGAAAATTCACTTATTGATCGAACAGCTAAATTAATTGCTAAAGATGAAAACATGAGGTTCCAAGACAAATGCACACCAAAGTCCAAACTCTTCAGCTCGGAAGAAGAGAGGAAAAGAAGATCAGAAAGAATGAAGAAATACTCGGCCCTAAGAAAAGAACAACGCAAAAAGAAATGATTGATCCAACGTACCGCAAGAAGGGTGAAACGAAAGAAGAAGAAGAGGCTTTTTGCATGTGAGACTGTCATATGAGTAACTAATACGACATATTTTTCTGAAAGGGGGTTGGTTTTATTCGGGATCCCTAAACACTTTGTAATTCCGCAAACTTCTGGCTGCAAAACCCCACTTTTGGATATAGTCTCCGACTTACGCCACCTTTCTGGGAGGGTGTGTTTGCCCGCATGTTACAACACTACTGGTCAATGTCGGAGCCAACGTCTTGTTACACCAATAACCTCCCCATCACTCGCGCACTGATCCCTCCGGTGTGCATTAAAGAACAGTCAAGTGAAGTTTTGTGACCTCTTCTCGGTTGCGCAGACTTGATTGAAGCCTTGGGTTGTCATTGAGTGCGAGAAGTTTTCTTAGCGACAAACACGATGAAGCCGTTTTTCCAAATTCCTCATGCTAGCACAATACACTTCAGAGTTGCACCATGAGGGAGGTCATCAATCAGTAACACTTCAGACTCGCAGAAAATCGTCGCTGTGACTATAGCTGCTGAGAGTGCTGGCTTTGAACTTTTTATTCGGAAGAGGTGGTGTGGCGGCATTTCATGGATTGCCGTTTTTGCCGATTCGTGATAAATCGATGTTTTTTGCTTATGACGATGTTCGACAAAAAACTGACGCAATCAGCTTCGTAATGGGCAAGCAATTCCGCACAGACGGTCCTTCGTTGCTCTTTGTGGTCTTCTGTTAAGCAGTGCCTCGGGCATGGATGGGCATGATGTCCTTAGGTTAGTTAGGTTTAAGTAGTTCCAAGTCTAGGGGACTGATGACCTCAGATGTTAGGTCCCATAGTGCTCGAAGCCATTTGATTTTGTTCAGCAGCGAGGTGTTTGTGACTATGTTCCGTAGATCACTTCGAATGAGAGTGTCCGCAAGTTCCAAAATTCCATACGTATTAGCTGCGTGTGGCTGTCCGGCACGTGTGAGATCGGACAAGTTTGTGCGACCTTATTGCGATGACGACCCACGCCTCGCCCAACGAATCACCGTGCTTTTGTTCAGTACCATGTCTCAGTAGAGATTCTGCAGCGGCCTATGAACATCTGCGATGCTCTGTTCTTCCGCCAAAACAAAAGACAGCCCTCTTCATGGAACGCACCTCCGCACCAGCTGCCATTTTTAACGCTGCATATAATGCCGCCACGTACTGGACTTCATGAAACAATACGGGCGGGGATGTTCCGAGATATCAAACAACAAATATCACATTCTTTCAAGCGCAACTGGCTGATAAAAAAATGTGGTCTATTGGTTACTTTTAAACCCAGCGTATGTTATGCTTCACTCACGATAGTGTGTCGTCAACGTGGAATAAGAGTGACATCACAAACTAGTACTGGGGCCAATGAGATTTACGCGTCCCGTAGCGTGCTTCATAGGTAGTGACATTCTAGGTCTTGAGTTGCAGCGGCTCTCTGCAGTGGAGAGCGAGTTATGATTCCACACAGTGTAATATTTCATACCTGCGCCTTTAAACAGTCAAGCTGACACATGACACAGTTAAGGGCTTCGGTGGTTAACTTTTCAGTCACATTCTGATTACCACCTCGCCAAAAACGTGATGTGGACTGAGGGGACAGAAGTCACGGGATAGGTCCCATTATCGATTCTGATCTCCTTTTGGCCCGCACAGGGGACCAGCTGGAAATAGCATGGACTCCACAAGTCGTCGAAAGTCCCCTGCAGAAATACTGAGACATGCTGCTTCGATAATTTCGAAAGTGTTGCCGGTGCAGGATTCTGTGCACGAACTGACCTCTCGGTTACGTACCGCGAATGTTCGAGAGTCGGCCAAATCATTCGCTCGAACTGTCCAGAATGTTGTTCATACCAATCGTGAACAATTGCGACCCGGTTACACGACTCATTATCATCTACAAAAATTCCATCATTGTTTGGGAATACACTACTGGTCATTAAAATTGCTACACCCAGAAGAAATGCAGATGATAAACTGGTATTCATTGGACAAATATACTAGAAGAGACATGTGATTACATTTTAATGCAATTTGGGTGCATAGATCCTGAGAAATCAGTACCCAGAACAACCACCTCTGGCCGTAATAAAGGCTCTGATACGCCTGGGCATTGAGCCAAACAGAACTTGGATGGCGTGTACAGGTACAGCTGCCCATGCAGCTTCAACACGATACCACAGTCCATCAAGAGTAGTTACTGGCGTATTGTGACGAGTCATTTGCTCGGCCACCATCGACCAGTCGTTTTCAGTTGGAGATCTGGAGAATGTGGTGGCCAGGGCAGCAGTCGTACATTTTCTGTAGCCAGAATGGCCCGTACAGGACCTCCAACATGCGGTCGTGCAATATACTGCTGAAATGTAGGGTTTCGCAGGGACCGAATGAAGGATAGAGCCACGGGTAGTAACACATCTGAAATGTGACGTCCACTCTTCAAAGTGCCGTCAATGCGAACAAGAGGTGACCGGGACGTGTAACCAATGGCACCCCATACCATGACGCCGGGTAATACGCCAGTATGGCGATGGCGAATACACACTTCCAATGTGCGTTGACCGCGATGTCGCGAAACACGGACGCGACCGTCACGATGCTGTAAACAGAACCTCGATTCATCCGAAAAAATGACGTTTTGCCATTCATGCACGCTAGTTCGTCGTTGAGTATACCCTCGAAGGCTTTCCTGTCTGTGATGCAGCGTCAAGGGTAATCGCAGCCATGGTCTCCGAGCTGACAGTACATGCTGCTGAAAACATCGTCGAACTGTTCGTGCAGATGGTTATTCTCTTGCAAACGTCCCCATCTGTTGACTCAGGGAGCGAGAAGTGCTTGCACGATCCGTTACAGCCATGCGGATAAGATGCCTGTCATCTCGACTGCTAGTGATGCGAGGCCGTTGGGATCCAGCACGGCGTTCCGTATTACCCTCCTGAACCCACCGATTCCATATTCTGCTAAAAGTCATTGGATCTCGACAACGCGAGCAGCAATGTCGCGATACGATAAACCGCAATTGCAATAGGCTACAATCCAACATTTATCAAAGTCGTGATGGTACGCATTTCTCCTCCTTACACGAGGCATCACAACAACGTTTCACAAGGCAACGCCAGTGAGCTGCTGTTTGTGTATGAGAAATCGGTTGGAAACTTTCCTCATGTCAGCACGTTGTAGGTGTCGCCACTGGCGCCAACCTTGTGTGAATGCTCTGAAAAGCTAATCATTTGCATATCACAGCATGTTCTTCCGGTCGGTTATATTTCGCGTCTGTAGCACGTCATCTTCGTGGAGTAGCAATTTTAATGGCCAGTAGCGTATGGCTGCAGATGGACTTTAAGTTGCCGAACATAACCAATTCCAGTCTATGTTCGGTACAGTTGGAGCAGAGGACAGAGTCCATTCCGACTGAACACAGTCCACACCATAGAGCAACGCCCAGCTTACACACTGCCTTGTGGACAACTTGGGTTCATGGCTTCGTGAGGTCTGCACCACACTCTAATCGTACTATCAGCTTTTACCAGCTTGGACCAGGACACGATTTTATAACCGCCTAGGATCCAACCGATATGGCAACGAACCTAGAAGAAGCGCTGCAGGCGATTTAGTGATCTTAGAAAACATACTCGTGTCGGTCGTCTGCTGCCGTAGCCCATTAACGCCAGATCTCGTCGCACTGTCCTAACGGATACGTTCGTCGTACGTCCCACTTTAATTTGTGCAGTTCTGCTTGTCTGTTAGCACTGACAACTCTACGAATACGCCGCTCCTCTCGGTCGTTAAGTGAAGGCCGTCAGCCAATGCGTTGTCCGTGGTGAGAGGTAATGTCTGTAATTCGGAATCCTCGCACGATCCTGATACAGTTCCCCACAGTCGTATAATGAACAAAGTAAGAGCATATGGACTATCAAACGAATTGTGTGATTGGATTGAAGAGTTCCTAGATAACAGAACGCAGCATGTCATTCTCAATGGAGAGAAGTCTTCTGAAGTAAGAGTGATTTCAGGTGTGCCTCAGGGGAGTGTCGTAGGACCGTTGCTATTCACAATATACATAAATGACCTTGTGGATGACATCGGAAGTTCACTGAGGCTTTTTGCAGATGATCCTGTGGTGTATCGAGAGGTTGTAACAATGGAAAATTGTACTGAAATGCAGGAGGATCTGCAACGAATTGACGCATGGTGCAGGGAATGGCAACTGAATCCTAATGTAGACAAGTGTAATGTGCTGCGAATACATAGAAAGAAATATCCTTTATCATTTAGCTACAATATAGCAGGTCAGCAGCTGGAAGCAGTTAATTCCCTAAATTATGTGGGAGTAAGCATTAGGAGTGATTTAAAATGGAATGACCATATAAAATTATTCGTCGGTAAAGCAGATGCCAGACTGAGATTCATTGGAAGAATCCTAAGGAAATGCAGTCCGAAAACAAAGGAAGTAGGCTACAGTACACTTGTTCGCCCACTGCTTGAATACTGCTCAGCAGTGTGGGATCCGTACCAGATAGGGTTGATAGAAGAGATAGAGAAGATCCAACGGAGAGCAGCGCGCGTCGTTACAGCAACATTTAGTAACAGCGAAAGCGTTACGGAGATGAGAGATAAACTCCAGTGGAACACTGCAGGAAAGACGCTCAGTAGCTCGGTACGGGCTTTTGTTGAACTTTAGAGAACATAAAAAATGGTTCAAATGGCTCTCAGCGCTATGGGACTTAACTTCTATGGTCATCAGTCCCCTAGAACTTAGAACTACTTAAACCCAACTAACCTAAGGACATCATACACATCCATGCCCGAGGCAGGTTTCGAACCTGGGAACGTAGCGGTCTCACGGTTCCAGACTGTAGCGCCTAAAACCGCTCGGCCGCTCTGGTCGGCTTCGAGAACATACTTTCACCGAGGAGTCAAGCAATATATTGCTCCCTCCTACGTATATCTCGCGAAGAGACCATGAGGCTAAAATCAGAGAGATTAGAGCCCACACTGAGGCATACCGACAATCCTTCTTTCCACGACCAATACGAGGCTGGAATAGAAGGGAGATCTGATAGAGGTACTCAAGGTACCCTCCGCCACACACCACCAGGTGGTTTGGATGTAGATGCAGATACTGTGGATCCCGGAATACTGAATTCCCGTAGCTCCATTAATTCCGGCCGAGCGGTGATCATCGCGTCGGAAAGCTTTTCACAAAAATGACCTGAGTACACATGACAGCAGACCGATTGCACTGCCCTTTTCTACTTTGTTTATGCGATTTTACTGTCATCTGTATATGTGCATGTCACTGTCCCATGTGTTTTTTCATCTCTGTGTATGTAGGGCAAGGCAACTAGTGTGTTATAAGCTCGTTGTGGGGCCCGAATTTCCCGTGGGCTCCGATTCGAACAGAAACATGTAAACGTCAACTACACTACCGGCCATTAAAATTGCTACACCCCGAAAGTGACGTGCTACAGACGCGAAATTTAACCGACAGGAAGAAGATGCTGTGATATGCAAATGATTAGCTTTTCAGAGCATTCACGCAAGGTTGGCGCCGGTGCCGACACCTACAACGTGCTGACATGAGGAAAGTTTCCAACCGATTTCTCATACACAAACAGCAGTAGACCGGAGTTGCCTGGTGAAACATTGTTACGATGCCTCGTGTAAGGAGGAGAAATGCGTACCATCACGTTTCTGTCTTTGATAAAGGTCGGATTGTAGCCTATCGCGATTGCGGTTTATCGTATCGCGACATTGCTGCTCGTGTTGGTCGAGATCGAATGACTGTTAGCAGAATATGGAATCGGTGGGTTCAGGAGGGTAATACGGAACGCCGTGCTGAATCCCAACGGCCTCGTATCACTAGCAGTCGAGATGACAGGCATCTTATCCGCATGGCTGTAACGGATCGTGCAGCCACGTCTCGATCCCTGAGTCAACAGATGGGGACGTTTGCAAGACAACAACCATCTGCACGAACAGTTCGACTTTGTTTGCAGCAGCATGGACTATCAGCTCGGATACCATGGCTGCGGTTACCCTTGACGCTGCATCACAGACAGGAAGGCTTGAGATGGTGTACTCAACGACGAACCTGGGTGCATGAATGGCAAAACGTCATTTTTTGGGGTGAATCCAGGTTCTGTTCACAGCATCATGATGGTCGCATCCGTGTTTGGCGACATCGTGGTGAACGCACATTAGAAGCGTATATTCGTCATTGCCATACTGGCATATCACCCGGCGTGATGGTATGGGGAGCCATTGGTTACACATCTCGGTCATCTCTTGTTCGCATTGATGGCACTTTGAAAAAAGAATGATTCAAATGGCTCTGAGCACTATGGGACCTAACTTCCAAGGTCATCCGTCCCCTAGAACTTAGCACTACGTAAACCTAATTAACCTAAGGACATCACACACATCCATGCCCGAGGCAGGATTCGAACCTCCGACCGTAGCAGTCGCGCGGTTCCAGACTGTAGTGCCTAGAACCGCTCGGCCACCCCGCTTTCAACAGTGGACGTCACATTTCAGATGTTTTTCGACCCGTGGCTATACCCTTCATTCGGTCCCTGCGAAACCCTGCATTGCAGCAGGATAATGCACGAATGCATGTTGCGGGTCCTGTACGGGCCTTTCTGGGTACAGAAAATGTTCGACTGCTGCCCTGGCCAGCACATTCTCCAGATCTGTCACCAACTGAAAACGTCTGGTCAGTGGTGGCCGAGCAACTGGCTCGTCACAATACGCCAGTCACTACTCTTGTTGAACTGTGGTATCGTGTTGAAGCTGCATGGGCAGCTGTACCTGTACACGCCATCCAAGCTCTGTTTGACTCAAGGCCGTTATTACGGCCGGAGGTGGTTGTTCTGGGTACTGATTTTTCAGGATCTATGCACCCAAATTGCGTCAAAATGTAATCGCATGTCAGTTCTAGTATAATATATTTGTCCAATGAATACCCATTTATCAGCTGCCTTTCTTCTTGCTGTAGCAATTTTAATGGCCATTGGTGTATATAAACGTCAGCTAGCTCGCTCCGTGTGAGGCCGCCCTAAGCCATGTGGCTGTGGATCCCCTACAGCAGGGAAGGTCATCCGGACAAACAGAGAAGTACGCGATGGGTGATGTGACAGGTGTCTCCCTCACTGCCTTGGACGGGCGCCAGCAAACAGTGACTCGCCGAGCTTGCAAAGGCGTCACGATGAAAGACTAGTCGGACGCGTGACCCCGGCAAGGAGTGGGCGAGACCAATAGTGCTAATGGCCGCCGAGCTGTCGGACTCCAATTATCCGGCGGCAACTCTTTGCTCCTGCCGCCACCTTTGACAGAGGCCCGTGAAAGGTCTCAGACAGAGGAGACGGAAGTGCCTGTCCAGCGGCCGGTGTAATTGTCACCCTCGGCCGCACTCCTCTCCATAATGAGTAGGTGTGGTCGGCGCCCCATCTCCCGCCGTCCGGCTGGAGGAGCGCTGGAAGAATGCGACACAGGGACGGCTCCGGAGTGGCAAATTAAGGAAAGCTAACTAGCGAGGTCGCCAGAGAGGACTTCACAGGTGGCGCATTCCAATTAGCACTCGAGGCAGCGCCTCGCGCGCGAGAGGAAATGAAATTCATGAGCACAGAAGAATTCTCAGAGAGGGAAGAGTTTGTTGTGCTAATGACCATGACGTCGACGGCGCCGGACTTCTTAATTGTACAAAATACCGACAAAATGCTGGCTGTTTTATTTTCCTTGGCTTACCACTCTTCTCACCGATTTGATGCGCCTCTCTACAACATCTTCTTCTGCAGAATACTTTTCCTAAAATGCAGCACTTGCACTCTATGTTCCCAATTATTTGTTAGATGTATTCCACAGTGGGGATGAGTGGAATGAAATGGAAAGAAGGTAAGGATTTCTGGTGAGGTGTATATAGGGCAATATCAACAGCACCTTAAAGTTGTATAACAGGAGTAGTATTCATTACGAAAAGCTAAGTAGGATGGAGAATGAGTTACTGCTGACTGTTCAGTGGTAGGATCATTCACATCAGGATCGACACCAAATCATCTAACACCAACAGTTCAGTTAAACATGGCGATGCCACAAGCAGAAGACGAACAAATAGGCAAAGTATACATTACATAATTAAATCAGAGTGTATGCATGTGTGTATGTCTGGCGTCTCCCCTCAAACATCAGGGTCGATTTAAAGCAAATTTGTCACAGAAACAGCAGGCTATGCAAGTACCAGCACTGTGTGGATTATAACCACCTAGCCCCAATAGGAGAGGAGATGCTGAAGAAAACGTCTTTTTCTGCCCCTGACGTATATGCTGCCATGTATGACGAGCATGTTGTCTGGGAACAGTATAAACCTTCCAAATCAACCTTTCGCAAGAAATGGTTTTCCAGGTTCCAACATGTAGTCTGTCCTGCATGACAGCTGTTGTATTGAAGTAATATCAGCCTACTTTGTCAGCCTGCCTTGCACGGTGGTGTGTCTGCCAGGGGCAAACAAAAGATTTTCAAGCTGCTGATGTGTAGTCTGCCCTGCACAAGAGGTCTGTTACAGGTATAGTATTGAGCTATCAGCCTGCTTTATTGAACTGTATTGCAGGGACTATGTGTGCCAATGGGTGAGCCCAGGGACAGATTGAGATGGATAGAGGAGGGTTTTGCAAAGGAAAGAAGGAAATCAACAGGAAGAGAGGGAGATGGATGACGTGTAGAGGGGCAGTGGGCAGGTGGAAAGCATGGAAAGAGAGGGGGAGGGGAGGATGATATGCTCAAAAGGTGTAGGGAGGAAGATATGGTTAGAGAGATGGGGTAGGGGAAATGGACAAAGACAAAAGGAGAAGGAGATGAAAGGACAGAGGTGGTGTGATCAAAACATGTGTCAGATGCCGTGGGGAAAGGCAAGTATGACAGTACTGAATGGGTAATGAAGTATACCTATGTGATCAAAAGTATCTGCATACCTGGCTGAAAATGACTTACAAATTTCTAGGTGTCCTCCATTGGTAATTCTGGTATTTAATAAGGTGTTGGCCCACCCTTAGCCTTGATGACAGCTTTCACTCTCGCAGGCATACGTTCAATCAGGTGCTGGAAGGTTTCTTGGGGAATGGCAGCCCATTCTTCATGGAGTGCTGCCCTAAGAAGAGATATTGTTGACGGTTGGTGACGCCTGGCACGAAGCTGGCGTTCTAAAACATCCCAGAGGTGTTCTATAAGATACAGGTCATGATTCAGTGCAGGCCAGTCCATTAAAGGCATGTCACTGTGGTGTAACCCATTCTGCCACAGGCCGTGCGTTGTGAACAGGTGCTCGATCGTGTTGAAAGATGCAGTCGCCATCACCGAATTGCTCTTCAACAGTGGGAAGCAAGAAGGTGCTTCAAACATTAATGTTGGCCTGTGCTGCGATAGTGCCACGCAAAACAACAACGGGTGCAAGTCCCCTCCATGAAAAACACGACCACCTCCGAAATTTACTGTTGGCACTACACACGCTGGCATATGACGTTCACCGGGAGTTCGCCATACCCACACCCTGCCATCGGATCGCCACGTTGTGCACTGTGATTCGTCACTTCACACAACTATTTCCCACGGTTCAATCGTCCAATGTTTACGCATTTTTCTCAACAAAATACAATATAATCACCCATGATTATTAGGTTTTCGACTTTATTTACATACATTCGTATACGTTCAATATCCTCATAGACACTCTCCATCTTCTGCTTTTGAGTAGCTATCTGTAGCTGAGCTGTTACCCTTGGCGTTGGTTTGGTATCGATTGTAATGATTATGATAATATCACTGAATTCTTCAAAGTAAGGCACTATCTTCCCTACCTTCTTGTTCAGGAATGATCCTGTTCCAGTTATATCTTTTTCTGACCAGACATCATTATGTTCTTTCCGCTTCTTTTCAATGAACCACCCCCTGTCCCCGCGTATATCTAGATTCAGCCTTTGCGTTTCATTTTTCAGATTTTCTAGCTTTCCTACAACATTCAGACTTTTAGTATTGTACCCTCTGACTCGTAGAATGTTACCTTTATCTCATGGTTACTTCCCTTCTGGCAGTTCCCTTCCAGATATCCGAATGAAGAACGAATCCAAAATAGTTTGCATCATTACACTCTTCCAATTATAGGTCACATTGCCTGTGGATCCATATTTTGTGTCTTTAATGCAGTTGCTTCCATTGCCTTCTTCATCGTAATACCGTTGATCATTGCTGATTCATCCCTTCTTAGGGCCAGTTTCCCCATCTAGCGGCAAAAAGGTGAACCAAACCTCTGTCTGCCCCCTGTCCTGACAGGAAAGCAGTGGACAAAGAAACTATCGTCATACTTAATCAGCACCTTCCGTTGGTGAGACGCATTATTGTTTGGGCAATTGTAAAGGTTACGGTGACTGCTGTATAGTGAAAGATTAAATTCATAGACCATTACAGCAATGGACAACTCATAGTGTGAAAGCTGAATAAATTTTAGTGTTGGTACCAGCATGGCTGGGTCTAGGCTTTGCTAAAACCTCCGTCCGAACAGGCCTCGGAAAGACCAATGGCACCGACCGACCACCGTGTCATCCTCTTCCGATAGCCATCACTGGATACAGATACGGTGGGGCTGTGGTCAGCATACCGCTGTTCTTAGTATTCGTGACCGGGGCCTCTATTTCGCAGTCAGGTAGCTCAGTTGGGCTCACAAGGGCTGAGTGCACCCCGCTTCCCAATAGCACTTCGCAGACTCAGATGGTCAGCCATTTAACTTCGGTGATCTGACGGGAACCGGTGTTACCACTATGGCAATGCCGTAGGCAGGCTTTGTTAAGAAGTATGTTAAATACAAAGCCGGTAAACGAAGTAAAATTTTAAGTGCTGTTATCCATTCAAAGCAACATTTATCGACCTAAAATTTGAGGAAGTGTAATATTACGGAAGAGGCAGGCTTGCATTTTCGACAAGACGTTCATGTTTCGCAATAAAACGTTTTACTTCCGTTAATCATTCCTTGCCTAGGTCCTACCGTTATAAACTACATTACTGCAATGATGCATGAGCAGATATCCAGGGATAAGAAGCTTCAAAATGTGGATGTTAAACAGAATATACAGGAAGAGAAGAAAGCTTCTGAAATGTAGTGGTGCAGAACAACATTGAAGATTAATGGGGGACATCGGGTGACTGAAGAAGAGGTACTGAATGGAATTAGGGAGTGAATGAAAGATGGGAACGGATGATATGGCACGTATTGTAGCATCGTGGAATAGTTGCTGATACATTTTCTGGGTTGTATGGTCGTGCTCCACGAAACTTCTTCATTCGTGACGTTTCGTTTACAGTTGCACTGAATCTTCTGGATCCACTGGGTCTCGCTGGCTGACGAATCAGACGTCAAAGAGCGGCACAAAACTGGTGAAAATGGGGCGTGATCGTCAGATATGATGATTGTCAAAGATAAAAACTTAACTATTGAGCTGTAGTCTGTCACAGACAGACGTTATTTGTCTATTCTGTAGAGCTGCTCCCAATAATGGTTAAGCTTTATGACTTCTTCTTTTCTGTTAAGGTTTTCCCAATGTTTATATACTGTGCAGTCACGTTAATGTGACCACCGCCTTTGTTGGACGTCACAGTGTAATAACCACTCACAGACGGCAGATGGAAGCACTAGCGTTAGAGGGTATAATGGGTGGTTTACAATCTTTGGCCCGAAAAAGCATATTATTTGAGAATTTTTTCCTCGAGATGTGTTATAGGTAACAATGTCAAATTTTGTCAAAATGCTTATTGATACTTCTTCTACAAACTGGAATTTTTTCGACGGGAAATGTGGAAGATCAAAGGCGGAAGTGCCAACGGAACGAAACAACATTTCGATGTAGACCTCCACGCGCGGTACGTCACAGGTCAGCCGACTCGTCTGAAGTCAAAGTCGAGTTGACGTAATCGAAGTATATAAGATTCTTTAGGGGTTGTACCTCGCTTAAGTTATTTCGGCCATAGGAAACAAAATGGTGGCCATTTGAAACAAAATAGGGTTTCTTCATCGATTTTTCGACTTCGTCGGCCAAGTAAAAATATTTATAGTTGATAGATCGGAATAAAAGTGGTTCAAATCCTAGACAATTTAGTTAGCTTCGTCGAAAACAAAGAATCATCCCAATCGGTTCAGTAGATTAGAAATTACCACATCGCGCGATAAAAAAAAAGTCATTTAGAGAAACACGCGTTTGAAGCTTTGTCTACATATAAATGCAATATTATGCAATTTACGTTCAATCTGCTATTGCCGGCCGGTGTGGCCGTGCGGTTCTAGGCGCTACAGCCGAGCGACCGCTACGGTCGCAGGTTCGAATCCTACCTCGGCCATGGATGTGTGTGATGTCATTGGGTTAGTTAGGTTAATTAGTTCTAAGTTCTAGGCGACTGATGACCTCAGAAGTTAAGTCGCATAGTGCTCAGAGCCAATCTGCTATTCCGGATCCATAAACTGGTCCTTCCTCTTCCTCATAGAAGGCATTCTGCTCGATCTGGGCCATCGTGCGCTGCTCCAGAGCCGCTCGTACGGCCGGTGACAAACGGTTTTCGGCCGCTTGAATCCGGTGGTCGTCCGAATGCTTGGCGAACTGCGTCGAGTAGAATCCCAGGGTGACGTCTATTGCTGTCATGGTCTTCAGAATTGCTGAATACTCTTTGCTGAGGATGCTTATTGCCAGTAAAGTCGCAATCTCCACAGTCCTCGCACCAGAATGCAAATGCTTGGGGGTTAACCTCCAAACACACGCGTTCAAACATTCATTTGAATTTTGTATGTTTCCTCCCAAGCACCGGTACGATAACTCGTCCTCCGATAGGGCCTCGTAGATCGGATGAATCACTTTCTGAACTTCTTTGGAGAGCGGCTGTTCGTGTTGATATTCGTCCAGATGTCCGGTAGCCTCTGCAATGCGCAACATGCGGACAATTTTGGTGTTGTGGGTGGTCATCCGCCCAACACTTGTGGAAATACGTTGCACAAATTGCCTCCTTCATCTGTTCCACCGAATTGGAATGCCATCGGATTGCCGAGCCGTAGTACGTCGTAAGCTCCTTGATCACTTGATCCTTGGGCAAGCCCATAGAATAATTTTTCGCAGCTACAAAGTCGAAATTCCCGAAAAGACTGGTGCCTGAAAGAAGGCCGATTTCAGGAAGGCGCATTTTTTTATTCAGACGCGAATAACAGACATTTCCGTTCCGTATTCTGAAAAACCGTTATAGGGGTGGATTCTAAACACTTTTATGGATCCAAAAATACAATTTAATAAAATCGATTTTTTGAACCAAAAGATAGTAAACCTCCCCTTAAAGAGTTTCTGGGGACGCCGAAAACAGTGTAATTATTACTGAAATGTAGACTTTCACGGCCGGAAATGTCATCTCCATTATAATTATCCGGACTGTTATGCCGTGGTGGGCTGATGAATTCTGTGTCAATTCCCAACGTTTCGTCCCCGTCTCCGGAGGACATCTTCAAGGGGGTCTGTAGTTCGATGGAAGGTCCAACACACCCACTGGCTTCCAGACCCCCTTAAATATGTCCTCCGCAGACGGGGACGAAACGTTGGGAATTGACACAGAATTCATCAACCGGCCACGGCATAACAGCCCAGATAATTATAATGGACAGTGTAGTTGTTGTAATGTAGAAACGGAGCGGTTTAGTTGATGTCTAAAATGACATGGTCATTGGCTTTATGAACAAGGGTGGAAGCTTTTCCGAAATAGCTAGGTTTGTAAACTGTTCGTGTACTGCCGTGGTTAACGTATACCGTGCATGGCAAAACGGCGCTATGCAAAGCTGGCGCCGAGGTAACTGTCGTGTAGCATGGGCCATAAATGACAAGGGTGAACGTTGGTTGCAGAGATGCGTACTGGCGAATAGACGTTCAAGTGTTGAGCAGCTGACCGCCCACACGAACCAACCGGCTACCGACTGTGTCTCCTCAACGACCATTGAGCAAAAGTTGCTGCATATGCACCTCCGCAGCAGGCGCCTGGATCACGCACCCACGCTCACTGCTATTCATCGGCGACAAAGGCTGGAATTTGCACGGCAGTACCGCAACCGGACCACTGAATGAAGGACCACGCTTTATGCTCCATCGGACAGGTGGCGAAACGTCTGAAAGGAAACACCTTGCAACGATCGCCGGAAGCGTTATGGTCTGGGAGAGGTTTTCGTGGTATTCCGCGGGTGATCTCGCCATTCTGGAAGGGAAAATGGTTCGGCACAAGTATGTATACGTCCTTGGGGACCAACTCGACTCTCAGAACGATGACATCTATCGATCAGTTGTAGAATTTTAGAACATGTTTTTTTGCTCGCGTATCATGTCATTTCTGGAAACCCAGAATCTACTCTGTAGGAATCAACATGGATTCCGGAAACAGCGATCGTGTGAAACGCAACTCGCTTTATTTGTTCATGAGGCCCAGAAAATATGAGATACAGGCTCCCAGGTAGATGCCATTTTCCTTGACTTTCGGAAGGCGTTCGATACAGTTCCGCACTGTCGCCTGATAAAGTAAGAGAGTACGGAATATCAGACCAGCTGTGTGGCTGAATTGAAGAGTCTTTAGCAAATAGAACACAACATGATGTTCTCAATGGAGAGACGTCTACAGACGTTAAAGTAACCTCTGGCGTGCCACAAGGGAGTGTTATGGGACGATTGCTTTTCACAATATATATAAATGACCTAGTAGATAGTGTCGGAAGTTCCATGCGGCTTTTCGCGGATGATGCTGTAGTATACAGAGAAGTTGCAGCATTAGAAAATTGCAGCGACATGCAGGAAGATCTGCAGATGATAGGCAATTGGTGGAGGGAGTGGGAACTGACCCTTAACATAGACAAATGTAATGTATTGCGAATATATAGAAAGAAGGATCCTTTATTGTATGATTATATGATAGCGGAACAAACACTGGTAGCAGTTACTTCTGTAAAATATCTGGGAGTATGCGTACGCAACGATTTGAAGTGGAATGATCATATAAAATTAATTGTTGGTAAGGCGGGTGCCAGGTTGAGATTCATTGGAAGAGTCCTTAGAAAATGAAGTCCATCAACAAAGGAAGTGGCTTACAAGACACTCGTCTGACCTATACTTGAGTATTGCTCATCAGTATGGGATCCGTACCAGGTCGGGTTGTCAGAGGAGATAGAGAAGATCCAAAGAAGAGCGGCGCGTTTCGTCACAGGATTATTTGGTAAGCGTGATAGCGTTATGGAGATGTTTAGCAAACTCAAGTGGCAGACTCTGCAAGAGAGGTGTTCTGCATCGCGGTATAGCTTGCTGTCCGGGTTTCGAGAGGGTGCGTTTCTGGATGAGTTATCGCATATATTGCTTCCCCCTAGTTATACCTCCCGAGGAGATCACGAATGTAAAATTAAGATAGATTCGAGCGCGCACGGTGGCTTTCCGACAGTCGTTCTTCACGCGAACCATACGCGACTGGAACAGGAAAGGGAGGTAATGACAGTGGCACGTAAAGTGCCCTCCACCTCACACCGTTGGGTGGCTTGCGGAGTATAAATGTAGATGTAGATGTAGATCAGCAGGACAATGCAACGTATCACACAGCTCGCAGTGTACGGGCGTGGTTCTAAATGCATGAGGATGAGTGCACCATACTCCCAAGGGCACCAGTCACCCCGGATTTAAACCCAGTCATGAATCTACGGGACTATCTCGATCCTGGTCTTCGCGACCTGGAACCTCAGCTGGAGAACCTACTGCAGCTGGACATGGCACCAGAGGTCGACATGGCTCCACATGACTGTCGGTACGTTCCAGAATGTCACTGATTCTCTGCCTGCTCGTCTCGCAACAGTTCATGGTGCTAAAGGCCGTTATTCAGGCTTTTGACAGGTGCTCGTGTATATGTGACTGGAGAGTCTATATTTCAATAGCTTCTCTGTAGAGTCTTAGATAATTGTAACGGTAGATGAAATTTCACTTCATGGTTTGCTGACTGAAGATGTCAAACACAGCTTTGGACGAAACGTAGGGAAGAAGGAAATTTCATGGACACGGTCACGTAACTGGAAGATGCAGCAGCAACCAAGACAACTGCTTATTAAGCCCTCCATTGTATCATGGAAGAGTGAACTGCTGTCTTAGGGTAGAGTGTGTGTGTGGGCGGGGGCGGGGGGCGGGGGGGGGGGGGCGGAAACAGACCAGGGATGAACTACGGTAAGCAGGTCGAAGTGAATGTAGGTTTCAGTAACAATGCGGACACAGATGAACGTGCGAGTCTTCAAACTGGAGACGATGTCATTAACAACAAGATGGGCGTAACGACAGCAGTTTGATTTGCTCTTCGTATTTCGACACAAAGAAAATACTTTACTAGACATATTTAAAGCAGCAGGAAACGAGGAAATAAAATTTAATGAGAAACAAAGGGGAAAGGATAGTTCCAGGAATTCATTACGAGTCTTGCCATTTGCTTTGTCTAGACAACAGTACCTTAGAGAGCTGTGTTAGGAAGATTCTCCAACAAATTAATAGCAACAGCGATTTATAGCCGTTGCACGGAAGGCGAATGTGTTATGAGATCAGAGTGCGGAATGCTCTTAGCTTGTGGTTTTATGGCTGCGCGGAGGTTTCGCCTGCGGGCATTAATAGTGCGGACGCCGGTTGAGAGTGCTAATTAATTCCCGCTTCTCTCTGTGTGTGTGTGCGGACGCGGAACGGCGAACGCCCTCAGCACAGCGGAAAGAGTTGGGCGCGCGGCCAGGGCGCAGAGCGGACGAAATGAAAAATTGTGCCCCGCCTCGCATTCGCACAGAGTCGGCTGCTCCCCTGTATGTACGTGCGCAGTGTGTGTGTGTGTGTGTGTGTGTGTGTGTGAGAGAGAGAGAGACTGAGCACTGGCTGCTCCCCTGTATGTACGTGTGTGTGTGTGTGTGTGTGTGTGTGTGTGTGTGTGTGTGTGTTTGTGTGTGTGTGTGTGTGTGAGCATTGGCTGCTCCCCTGTGTGGACACGAGTGTGTGTGAAGCCGCTTCCAATACGCCCACTTCTACTCACAAGGGACACCTTTGACCTCCAACACTCAGAACTGCTTAGACTAATACTCGATCGTAAAAACAAGTTGTCTCAGTCATTCCCATTGAAAACTCCGCACATGCCTGCTAGCGGCCATTAGACGGTGACATGTTGTAGCTGCACTAGCAAGTGCTCGAGGTGCGTGAATGGTATAGCTGCAGTACGAATGTGTCTTTTGGAGTGTCCGCATGAAGGTTACTGTGTAAACTGTCTACAGTGATGTCCTGAAGAGAATCCTACGAATGATCTAGGTATTAGGGACAATACTGCGATGTGCTGAATATGGAAACAAAATCGAGGTCGAGGACAGAGAGTTCGTGGATATATTATACAGGGTGAACATTAATAAAACCGATAATCCACAGGGATGGATTCCTGACTGGACACGGAGAAAAAAAAATCCTATGAACATGTGTTTGGATATGCATCGTTGCCACGGTAGATGGCGCTGACGAATGACAGTTTCTCTGACCACGTGATGAGTGTTTCCTGTGTGTTGCAGGCTGTGTGATTGACGCAGCATACTGTAAGCAGCAGAATGGTCTTGTATTCATGTCGGTAACAAGCAGATGGAAATGGTCGAGAAGCAGTGCAGCTATACCAAAATAAGTACCCCTCACAGGTGCTAACCACATCACACAACATTTCAAGCATTTTATGGGCATCTGCGTCTTTGTAGCTCGTCTTAGGCAGATGAAGGGGCAGGGAGGTGGCGGACTATATGCACACCAGACTGAAGGACCAAGTTTTACAGGATATCGAGATGGACCTTACTACAAGCTCCTGGCAAGTGGCCCGCCAAAATGGCCTAAGCCAAGTACGATTGTTTGTATCCTGCATGACAACCAATACTATCCCTAGCACCTGCAATCCCATGGAGGTCCCTTTCACCATCTGTTGTGATGTGGATGCAATGCAATCTTCAAATACATGCTGATAGGACCTTTTTTCCTCCATTTAGCGTTAGGAATCCGTCTCTACAGTTTGTCAGTTTTACCAGTGTTCACACCGTATAACATAAGAATTCGGAAATGTAATGTCGGGTGCTAAGTTCCTATGGGACCAGACTGCTGAGGTCATGGCTCCCTAGGCTTACGGACTACTTAATCTAACTTAAACTAACTGAAGCTAAGGACAACACACGCACACACCCAAGCCTGTGGGAAGACTCGAACCTCTGACAGGGGGAAGCTGTGCGAACTGTGGCCCTGTGCGGCAACAACAGGGATGAAACAGAAATACGTGACATTACGCTCGATAGGGTTTGAAAGACAGGAATATCGTGAACCTGAAGGCAGCTGTTGAACCTGTACTTGACATTCTTCTTTGGGGCAACAGAAACAGTCCATTCGGATCGAATACAAACTACCTCCACCTTAACTGTTGACGTCCAGTGTATTAGAAGATACTGACGACAGCGTACTATAGCATACTAATGAGGAGCTATAAGTGTATTAAAAGTAAATCACATTGCAGGTTAATTCTAAATAATCTTTGCAGCAAAAGATGAGCAGGAGCTCGTTTCATAGGAAACAGACTGTCGAAATTACAAGCTAAAGAAGAGCATGTAAAATCACAATTTGATAGAGCAAGGATGTATGGATCTACAGTCCACTTTGGCATCTGCGAATTTGGGCACTAGTAGTGTCTAAAATGGTTGGCCTGGCCAATATCAAAACTTCGATATCGACAATCTTAAGTCTGAATATAGCATCTCATCCAGGTACATTACTGCATTTGTCGCACGTAAGGACATACAAGATGATAACAGTACATGTCAGAAGGTAGAACAGTTTATGGACGAAGTGAACTTGTTTATGACAGAGCAAGGTATGGAGAAAGCGAAAGTCTGGAAAAGTAATCAGCGTCAATTGCAGTATGAGATGCCTTCGTCATCAACACTGTCTCACAAAGGAGAGAAAACTATAGCTAAAGTGTTGCAATCTGTATATGGATCTACCCACAGCTATCCAACTGGTGTGACTTTATCAATCACAGGGAGACTAGCAGACAAGTTGTACATCCGTTTTCTAGAGGCACAAGACATTTTTAGCCCCAATATTTCAAAGAAACTGGAGACAACCTGCTCACAGAAAATTCATATAGAGGGAAGCAAAGGTGGAAAGTGACTCAAGAACACATGAAACGTTTTGCAACTCCAGTCAGGCGTTATAAGCTCAATATCAGGAGTATTGCTGATTTTGTAAGAAAATAATGTGCCAAACAACAAGTGAAGATGTATGCTCGTTATTTCTTCATTTAAGTTCACTCTCGGATTTATGGTCAATTTTCTGGACCAAAGTATAATTCTGTTCTCCAGTGTGCTTGGCGGAAGGCACACATTGATATATCATCACTTGAAAATGTAATTAGTGAGGCTTTTGATACTGGACTGCTTGAATGCGAAAGTGATGTTGAATGTAAAAAGGTGGCTTTGGTGATGTGTGCAGATTGTTCTCTCCCACTCTGTTTTAATCATTGCATGGAAATCCCGCATCTCCATTATTAGGAGTAACATAAGCACTGTCAGGTGTTCTGCGCTGTTATCATTGCTTTACGCAGAAGATTTTTGGCACTGTTGATTGAAAATGTAATGAGGCAGTGACGTTATTGAATTACGTATAATTTTCCTCATATGGTACTGATATCTTGTTACTTTGCTTTTATCTATTGAAAAGTCACATGTGGTACACTGCAACATTTTGCATGGAAATGACACTGCTAGTGTTGTTTTCATAATGAGTGTTATTCTATGCATGGTTTCGTGCGGTTCTGAGCATTCGATGTCGGAGGTACCCTTGTAATTGTAGTGCGCAATATTCCGCAGGCGCCTTTACACACACTTGTTGACCGAGCACGGTTGTACATTGATTATTTCATGCTTTTAGTTTGAAATCTGCGACTCGAAAATTCACGTATCAGAGCGAAAGGTTGTAACATAACAATAAAATATTTTTTTCAGTGTGGGAAAAATAGAACTCGCACAGAAAATACACTGATCTAAAGAACTTCAGGGCGAGATGATAGACTACCACAACATACCAACTACCCGTGGAAATTAATGAAAGTGTGGGAGTATGTTGCCAGAGGTCTCCCAGTCGTGCACAGAAATTTGGACGTAACGGAGCACAATGGTGCCAAGAGCGTAGGGACTGGACCAATGATGATTGAGGTCACGTGCTCTTCTCGGATGATGGCAGATTCAGCCTGAGTAGTCATCCTGAACATACCCTCATACGACGGGAGCTGGGCACACTAAATGTGCTCACTCAGTTAGTTCGTTAGTTACATGTTCCAGAGATCAAATGAACGATTCGATCACCGAAATGATGTGCAATGAGTCAGTTTACAGGATATCTACACTTGATTAGTGCCAACATTAATGAACACATTATTTATCTCTACTAATGCAACTACACTTAAAATCAAGTTTGTCTTTTACTGGCCACCATATTTTAAGTAGAAATTCATCAGTGGAATTGAAGGAGTTGTCCAGGAGAAATGATTTTAAATTAGATTTAAAACTTGTTTCCATACAAGTCAGACACTTTATACTGTCGGGAAAACGATCAAAAAATTTTATTGCACCGTGTTGAACTCCTTTCTCAGCCACTGACAGTTCTAAAACTGGACAACAAACGTAATAATGTCATTTTTCTCTCTAGTGTTGTAGGTATGTACATCACTGTTCTTCTCAAATTGTGATGGATTATTTATGATGAATTTCAGTAGTGAAAATATGTATTGTGACGGCACAGTTGAAATGGCTAGCTCCTTGAAGAGGTACCTGCATAGCGTCTGTGGGTGAACACCCTATATTGTTCTTAGTGCTCCTTTTGTGCAAGCAATACTTTCTTTGTAAGTGATGAGCTACCCTAGAAAATTGCTCTGTACGACGTTATTGAGTGGAAATATGGAAAATATGTCAGGAGGTGGATACGTTTGTTACTAAGGTTAGTAACTGTAAGAAGAGCAAAAGTAGCTGAACTCAATTGTTTGAGATGCTTGGTAATATGCTTCTTCCAGTTCAAGTTTTCATCGATAATCATACTCAATAATTTGGAGCATTCTACCCTATTTACTGGCTGGTCTTGTTCTGCATTGTTGTTGGTATGGCTGTTTGTTCTACAGAACTGAACGTAGAGTCTTTTTTTTTTTCAAAATTTAGCGAGTGTCTATTTTCAGAGAACTGCTTAATAATTATTTAGAAAAAATCTTTTACTAATTCTTCTCTTGCTTTCTCTTTAATGGGATCTATTACAACACTAGTATCATCTACAAAAAGTAGGAATTTTGTTCGCTGAATGTTAAGTTGAAAGGTCTCTGTTGGATTCCTTTCATGTTAATTTCTTAAATCTGTTGTCATTTACGGCATAAATTCCTCTTCTAAATTTACTGTGGTGTTTCTGACTATCTGGGAGGAGACTGAGCAGTGAAACGTGTTACTTTTACATATAAACAAGAACGATCTGTCACACTACTACACTTTATAACACAGTTTATATGTAATTCATGTCACACAGTCTCATACGGAACTTACATCCGCTTTCTTTTATATACTGTATATGATAAGATACTGTTATCCCCCTTCCCTTCTGTGTGAGAGGATGAATGAGCAAATTTATTTCTAGTTGCATGCTTGATGGTAGCAGACAAGCCTGTCTGCTAGAGAACAGTACATATGTAATTCATGTCACACAGTCTCATACGGAACTTACATCCGCTTTCTTTTATATACTGTATATGATAAGATACTGTTATCCCCCTTCCCTTCTGTGTGAGAGGATGAATGAGCAAATTTATTTCTAGTTGCATGCTTGATGGTAGCAGACAAGCCTGTCTGCTAGAGAACAGTAGGACCAACGTTGGAACAGGTAGCTACGCTTTCTAGAAGCAAAGAGGTTTCTATTCTTAGTCTGGTCCTGTCCGTCCCTTGTCATGTTGGTATAGAGAGCTGCCTATCTGGTCACTTCCGTTTGTGTTTGTGAAGCACGCTCGGTAGGAGCCCAGCAGGTCAGTCAGTCCGCGGCGAGCGTCTGAAGTGGTCAGATCTCTGGCTAAGCACGTCTCTGCTAAGTCCGTAGCACAATGGATTTCTTAAGTTCAGCCTAACTGAAAATTTAATCACATTTATTTCAGGTTTGGATCTAAAATATCTAATGTTATCTTAAATTGCAACGCAGTGTATTTCGAGTGTGAAGTTCAGAAAATCTTCCAGTAGTTGCTTTGTCACTACTTTGTGAGTAAAGTTGAACCACGTGCTGATCAGCAACTCTTAACTAAGATCATCAATCTTAAATGCGAATGTGCGTGAGATTATAACGTCTCGTCTTGACAATATTTTTTAATACAGCAACTTTTCTTTATGTTCAACCCACGTGGGGTGTACTTTGTGAGACCAGTACCACGTGCTTATACAATTGTTTGACCCATCAGGTTAATAGTAAGACGATAGTAACCAGTTCGAGGTTTTTCATTTGTAAATTGCTTTTCGATCTAATTTATTTTAATTATCAAAATTATTGTGGAGTTACACTCTTTGTGTAAACCAAGTTGACCACGTGAAGCATGTGGTGTAATCATCAAAGTAGCCCTCAGCTATTCTTTTCGGGAAGCTTTCACAGAGAGTTAGTATGAATTTAGTATACCAGTGTGTGGTAATTACATGACGGACAGGATTGCGCTACGAATGTAACTTCTTTGGGTGAAAATTGAATCGGTTGGTTGTGGTTAATTTCCTCTTGCATATGTTTCAACGTTCTTCGTGTATTATTTTATGAATGCAGTGTTGTATGCAGTCTCCCAATCTTGGTTCCATATTTGATGTATTCCATAAGATTACAAACTCACATTTTCACAGTCCTAAATAAGGCACCAGTTTAGTTATGAATCAAGCTTAATATTCTGAAATTTCAATGATCAATGTTAAAATAAATTTCCAAATATAAACTGATTTATTTCTTTTCATTTAAATTCTCTTTTATATATATACATATATATCACTGTTTGTCATATGACTATTAAAAGATTATAATTAATGTTAGTCTGGTTGGAAATTTGGTAAGCTAGACTGGATACCTGGTGAAACAGTTGCTCAGTAATGCAAGGATAACTTCCTCACATAGCTCACAGCTTTTAAACCGCTTTTATTGTCCATCAGCACCGCTTTCATAACAAATTAATGCAACACCATTACAAAGTGTAAGGCAATTCACATACATAAGGCATAAAAGTGTCCCAAAATTGAACCCTATGGGACCCCCTTCGGGATTTTTCCCCAGTGCTTACTATTTTCTATCTTTCCAGCATTGTAAATTATTCAGCGTAAACTTTTGCATCCTCTCTATCAAGTATGATCAAACCAACTGTGTGAGAAGTCATTAATTCTATAACACTTCAGTTTTTGTAAGAGAGTAACAAAAAATGGAGGAACATTGTCGAACATGATCCTTTCGGTGATAGGGGTGCTGTGTCATGGGGAGACATAAAGCTGCATCAGTGTACTGTCCTCCAAATCTTTTAAAATGGTACATTTACCGATCAACGTAATTGTGATACTGAATTAGTTCCCCACGTGCATTTTTTCAACGGTGCATTGGCCACTTTTATGCGCGACCAGCTCGAACAGCGAAAGTTGAAGAGCTCTTGACACGAGAGGCTATTCGCCGAATGGACTAGCCTGCCCGTTTCTTCGGCTTAAATCCCATCGAGCATGTGGGTGATGCGTTGGGGACACACATCCCAGCACATCCACACGCACCATCGACCATCCAGCAGTTGGTTGAGGACTGGAAGTCCCGACCACGAGAATCTCTTACCAAACTTGTGGCCAGTGTGCTAACACGTTCTAGCTTCTTACAAAAGTTGTGACCAGTATTAGAATACCAGACAGACCACGAATTATTGTCTGTGGTGATCACACACCATTTTAAGAACCACATCCCACCTGTTGTGATATACATAGGATGATCGTGTATCGCGGTGACTTCAGTGTAGTTACTGTCTTTCAATGAAAGTGTCATTTCTGTTCGTCTCGTGGACTATTTCTTTTAGCTACCCTTTGCACTCCACTGTAGTAGTTCTTTCCATGTGTGGCCCAAGTTTCATCGCACTTTTTTACTTGGCAGTAGCGCATCTTGTAAAAGTTATTTTCATCCTTAAATTTTGCTCATTATTGAATGTCATACATCTTAAATAGGCTTGCCATCACTCTATCTAAGCCAAGGAGATTGGGTTAGAAGAAAACTACTTTGTTCATTACAACTTAAATTCGGCATGACAAAAATTGGTTCAGACGCAACCCAACAGACACTTTCTCCTCAGATTATCTCTCACCATCCATCGACGTTGTTACTTATACGAGGGCTATTTATTTTTCAGGATCCGATCGGTTGCCAAATGAAAACCACAGCGGAAGTAAAAAATGTTGTGTTTGGAACAATTATTTACACCTTCCTACTACTTCTCTGTACAGTCACCGCTCGGCCTTGACATCTGTCTAGCGTTGTCCCAATTTGACAGTACTCCAGTCATACGTGGGAGCCACAAATTATTCCTCTCACTTCTCTATGCTGGTCTGCAGCAAGTTGTCTGTACCAAATTGCTGTCCTCATAGCCAGCGTTTCATGTACGCGACGGGCTAAATATATGAGAGAGCCAACTCTAGGCTGTATGGTGGATGGTCAAACACTTCCCATGGAAAACGCTGCAGCAGCGTCTTCGTTGCCCCTGCACTGTGCGGCCAAGGAGTGTCATGAAGAAGGTCAATGACTGATGTCACCATTCCTCTTCGATTGTTGTGAATCGCTCTTCATAGACGATTTTCTCGAATGGCCTCATCTACTCGCTGAACAAGATCATCAGTTGGTAATTGCTTCCTTCCTTCACCGCCTGCATTGTGAACGTCTGTACGTCGTGCTTCTACATTTACATCTGCATCGATACTCAGCAAGTCACAGTACGGTGCGTGGCGGAGGATACCTTGTAACACCACTTTTCATTTCCTTCCCTGTTCCACTAGCAAACATAGTGAGGGAAAAACGACTGTCTATATGCGTCTGTATGAGCCCCAGTTTCTTGTATCTTCATAGTCCTTACACGCAGTATATGCTGGCGGCAGTAGAATCGTTCGGCAGTCAGCCTCAAATGCCGGTTCTCTAAATTTTCTCAATAGTGTTCTTCGGAAAGAACGTCACCTTCCCTCCGGGTATTCCCATTTGAGTTCGAGAAGTATCTCTGTAACATTTACGTGTTGCTCAAACCTACCGGTAACAAATCTAGCAGCCTGCCGCTGAATCACTTCAATGTCTTCCTTCAGTTTGACCTGGTACGGTTCCGGAATACACCAGCGTCCTATATGCGCTCTCCTTTTCAGGTGAACCACTCTTTCCTAAAATTCTTCAAAGTGCCTGTACCATTGGTATGCTCTGCTGTCATGTGTGACACATACGTTATGTGGGCTGCATAAAATCAGGCGGAAATCCTTTGAATGAAGAAATGGAGTGACAGCAAGCGATTCACACTTGACAGGAGCCTGTTATTATAGGCATCTTTACATGCTCACTGTGCGCTCAGAATGGAAAAGTACGGCGCGATGCGATCGACGGGCGTACTAGATATGTGCAACACATCTATGCAAAGCTAAATCGAGTTTTCACTGTGGCTTTTATTTCGCTACCGATTGGACGTTGAAATAAAAATGGTCTTTGTAGTTCCTTTATCAGATTTCTTCATCTGGTGCAGGTTTCTCTTATTTTATAAATTATCACCAGATTTACCAACATCTGCAGGAAATCGGAACCGCCTCTTATTTACAGCGATATAATCGTTTTTATGGAGGATGGCTTCTGTCAGTGCATGATCAGAACACTGTTAATGTTACCTTTTCCTTTAAAGGCAAATGATGGTTCAAAATGGCTCTGAGCACTACGGTACTTAACTTCTGAGGCCATCAGTCCCCTACAACTTAGAACTAGTTAAACCTAACTAACCTAAGCACATCACACACATCCATGCCCGACGCAGGATTCGAAACTGCGACCGTAGCGGTCGCGCGGTTCCAGACTGCAGCGCCTAGAGCTGCTCGGTCTCTCCGGCCGGCTGCAAATGATGTATTGAAGTACGAGGGCAAAATGATTCGTTTCTGGTAACTAGTTTCACATAAACGAGGATGATTGAACTATTACTGATTAGCTAAAATGCCAATGAAGATACTTCAATAACTTTCGTAATACTGGGCCTATAAAAAATAAAATTTCAGTTTTGTAATTGTATGGCTAAAGTGAATCGTTTGATATGCAGCACAACAAGATTCTGTTTGATTTTTATTTTAGCGTTTTTCTAGAGATTTTTTGTGAATATTTTCAGCCCTTCCACTCCCTTTATTACGGATCAGTCAACATACACTCCTGGAAATTGAAATAAGAACACCGTGAATTCATTGTCCCAGGAAGGGGAAACTTTATTGACACATTCCTGGGGTCAGATACATCACATGATCACACTGACAGAACCACAGGCACATAGACACAGGCAACAGAGCATGCACAATGTCGGCACTAGTACAGTGTATATCCACCTTTCGCAGCAATGCAGGCTGCTATTCTCCCATGGAGACGATCGTAGAGATGCTGGACGTAGTCCTGTGGAACGGCTTGCCATGCCATTTCCACCTGGCGCCTCAGTTGGACCAGCGTTCGTGCTGGACGTGCAGACCGCGTGAGACGACGCTTCATCCAGTCCCAAACATGCTCAATGGGGGACAGATCCGGAGATCTTGCTGGCCAGGGTAGTTGACTTACACCTTCTAGAGCACGTTGGGTGGCACGGGATACATGCGGACGTGCATTGTCCTGTTGGAACAGCAAGTTCCCTTGCCGGTCTAGGAATGGTAGAACGATGGGTTCGATGACGGTTTGGATGTACCGTGCACTATTCAGTGTCCCCTCGACGATCACCGGTGGTGTACGGCCAGTGTAGGAGATCGCTCCCCACACCATGATGCCGGGTGTTGGCCCTGTGTGCCTCGGTCGTATGCAGTCCTGATTGTGGCGCTCACCTGCACGGCGCCAAACACGCATACGACCATCATTGGCACCAAGGCAGAAGCGACTCTCATCGCTGAAGACGACACGTCTCCATTCGTCCCTCCATTCACGCCTGTCGCGACACCACTGGAGGCGGGCTGCACGATGTTGGGGCGTGAGCGGAAGACGGCCTAACTGTGTGCGGGACCGTAGCCCCGCTTCATGGAGACGGTTGCGAATGGTCCTCGCCGATACCCCAGGAGCAACAGTGTCCCTAATTTGCTGGGAAGTGGCGGTGCGGTCCCCTACGGCACTGCGTAGGATCCTACGGTCTTGGCGTGCATCCGTGCGTCGCTGCGGTCCGGTCCCAGGTCGACGGGCACGTGCACCTTCCGCCGACCACTGGCGACAACATCGATGTACTGTGGAGACCTCACGCCCCACGTGTTGAGCAATTCGGCGGTACGTCCACCCGGCCTCCCGCATGCCCACTATACGCCCTCGCTCAAAGTCCGTCAACTGCACATACGGTTCACGTCCACGCTGTCGCGGTATGCTACCAGTGTTAAAGACTGCGATGGAGCTCCGTATGCCACGGCAAACTGGCTGACACTGACGGCGGCGGTGCACAAATGCTGCGCAGCTAGCGCCATTCGACGGCCAACACCGCGGTTCCTGGTGTGTCCGCTGTGCCGTGCGTGTGATCATTGCTTGTACAGCCCTCTCGCAGTGTCCGGAGCAAGTATGGTGGGTCTGACACACCGGTGTCAATGTGTTCTTTTTTCCATTTCCAGGAGTGTATTATAAAAGCCATTTGCATGCTATCAGAACCGGCAATTTGTGAGGCACTACAAATGTCATTTGGATGCTCTGAATTAACTGTATACCTGGCCATCAGCACAGCTTAAAATTACACGAAACTTAATTTGAGTCGCAATACACGCTCTAATTATGACACAGGCTCGTTTGACACTTCGTGACTGACGTCACACTCGAATAAAAGCAGCAACCTGAGCTGCCTGGGTAGCGAACGTCGACAAGGTAAGTACGCGGTAAAAATAAATATGGAGTAGAAAATACAGTGCTGAAGAAAATGCAACGGCTATTTTATTGGCTAGCGAGTTGACAAGCATTTCATCGTTGTATCGTTGTCTAACTATCTCATCACAATTTCAGACCAAATGAAACACACGTCACAGCAAAAAAGTGCCCAATCAAGAGCTCTTTGTTTTAGAGGTACCATTTTACAAAACATTTGACTTTTTTTATGTGACATAATAGACTACCCGGGTGCGTCGAGTTCCCGCGAGTTTTGTCATCCCTGGCGGTCGAGATAAGCGAGTACCCCGTTGTCGTTTGGGACCTCAATCCCCGTCACGAAAGCTCGCACCAAACTCTGTCCTCCGTCTCCCCTCTCTTTCCTCCCCTCCAACACGCCAGCTCACTGGGGGAGAGATATACGCTGCCACACGCCCCTACTGCTGCTCTCCATGTTCCGCACAAATTTCGCAGATCAATATTTGCCCTCGCGCTGATAATGCCGACCCCTCTTGAAGAACAGATTACTACCGCAAACACCTCGCGTGCGATGCAAACTCGACACACTAATTGTCCCTCCCTTGCTGCGACTTGCTCACCGATCATAGTAGTACGGAATCGGGAATAAATCTAAGGCCGAAATAACTAAATTCTGTAGTTCCCACGTTAGATACTCGCACAGACTTGAAAATGTCGGACATTGTGGTAAGTCGGCACAGATTTGAAAGCCAGCTGTAATATGTCGATAGCCGGCCAGTGTGGCCGAGCGTTTCTAGGCGCTTCAGTCTGTAACCGCGCTACCGCTTGTAATGGTACTTGAATTACGTAACCATTACGGCACCTCATGTGAACCTCTCGATACCAGTAATATTCTACTGTGTTTCTGTTAACTACTTAACATATTTCTGAGACAACATTCAGATTTGATTTCATTTGTGATACATCGATATGTTTATATTGCAATGATATTATTCTTATCTGTATTATTTCTTTTGTCACTATGATCTTTGACGTACTTGTAACTCTGATTTTCGGACGCGTAAGCGATTATTAGTTAGTTGTTAAGTTGTTAAGAGAGTCGGACCTTGAGACGGTCAAGTGTTGGACGTCATGTTGGAAAGACGCATAACGTAGTCAGCTTATAAAATGTGAACTTTAACAGTGACTGTGAGAGAGATGTTTCCAAGTATGTTTTGTATTGTGAAGTGATGTTTTGTGTTTACGTGATATTGCAATTAAAAGGAAGTGTAACTTAAATTCGGAGTGCTGATTGCTTTTTTTTACATCACCTTTGCCCTGCAAAAGTTTAATCTTCAAGAACGATTTGTGAAGCGCATCTACAAAACTTTTGGATATAGCAGGATAAAACCTAGGCCTCTTTGCATCCAAGCTTGGAATCATAACCACCTAGATTTTCAACGATTGAGCCATGATTTTACAACGAGACCAGCGTGGGAAACACAAAAAGATGAGTGCCTAGTTTTTTCAGTATTACATGAAAAGACTATTAAATGTGCTCTAATGACACCTGCCACATAATATAACTTTGTTATTGCCCGAAAATGCAGTATTTAGCAGCGTGAGCAACACCACAATCGTTATTTAATGCTGACCTTTCTTGTGGTAGGGTTGTTAGACGCTACGGTCGCAGGTTCGAATCCTGCCTCGGGCATGGATGTGTGTGCCGTCCTTAGGTTAGTTAGGTTTAACTAGTTCTAAGTTCTAGGCGACTGATGACCTCAGAAGTTAAGTCCCATAGCGCTCAGAGCCATTTCAACCATTTTCTTTTAATATGTCGATAACACTCTCGCACTTAGGTGAGAAAAATCACAATTCCTATCGCAGTGAAGGAAGTTGCTGTCCTCGACGACGAGTGTTCATCAGAGATGAGAGAATAGTCAGGAGTGCCCCAGAGGAGCTGTTACTGCCAACGTACACAAATGATTTGCCTGACAGGGTGGGCAGCAATCCGAGGACGATTGCTGATGATGTCGTGGTGTGTGGTAAGGTGTCGAAGTTGAGCGACCGTAGGAAGATGCAAGATGATTTAGACAATATTCCCAGTTGGTGTGATGAATGGCAGCTAATGTGGAAAAACGTAAGTCAATGATAAGTAGGCAGATCAAACCTGTAATGTTGGGGTACAGTATTACTTGGGTCCTGCTTGACACAGCCAAGTCGGTTAAATATCTGGGCGTAACGTTGTAAAGCGATACGAGGGGTAACCAGCATGTGAGAACTGTGGTAGCGAAGGCAAATGGTCGACTTCGGATTATTGCGAGAATTTTGGGAAAAAGTGGTTCACTTGTAAAGGAGACCACATATAGCACGCTGGTGTGACCTATTCTTGAGTACTGCTCGAGTATTTGGGACCCGTAACAGGTTTGACTGAAGGAATACATCGAAGCATTTCATAGGTGGGCTGCTAGATTTCTTACAGGTAGGTTCGAATAACACGTAAATGTTACGGGGATGCTCCGGGAACTCAAATGGGACTCCCTGGAGAGAAGGCGACGGTCTTTTCGAGAAACGCTGTAGAGAAAATTTAGAGAACCGGCATTTCGAGGTGGCTACCGCCAACGTACAATGGGCGTGAGAATCAACTGCACGTGGTATTAGTGCTTTTAGGGGGCATACAGACAGCTGTTTTTCCCTCACTCTGTTTGCGAGTGGAATAGGAAAAAAGTGTTCAAATGTGTGTGAAATCTTATGGGACTCTGCTAAGGTCATCAGTCCCCAAGCGTACACACTACTTAACCTAAATTATGCTAAGGACAAACACACACACCTATGCCCGAGGGAGGACTCGAACCTCCGCCGGAACCAGCCGCACAGTCGGAATAGGAAAAGAAATGACAAGTAGTGGTAGACGGTAATCTCCGCCAAGCACCGTGTGGTGGCTTGCGGACTGTCTCTGTAGATGTAGATATTACCGATCCATCAGCTTCATACGTTATGGTTGCAAAATACTGAGCCTGCCACTTATGCTAGAAAATAGATCCAAGGAAGGTAAACTTACGTTTATAGACTTAGTGCAAGGTTCTGACGATGGGGGTTGGAATATAGTTTTGAAATTCTGAAGGTAGCAGCAAGGATAAAATATAGGGAACAGATGACTATTTACAACTTCTATAGACACCAGACGGCAGGTATGAGATTCGGTGAGCATGAAAGGGAAGCAGCGGTTGAGAAGGGTGTCAGACACGGTTGTGGCCTGTACCCCATGTTATTCAGTCTTATTCATTGGCGACTCCGTAGAGTGCTGTGTGCACATCGATCATATGACAAATAAAATTAGAAGGAAGGTCAGCACTGGCCGTAATTTTGATGATTTATTAACAGCAAAATCGATTTTCGATCACATAATGATCATCTTCAGTGCTGGAAGTTAAACATTTCACATAGCGATCAGTGAATAAGAAACAAAAGACCACAAATGCACCTGAGTATAAACCAACTGTTGGTAAGAACATACCTTTAGCGTAATAATTAAAGCTCGTAGGCACTGGTGTCTAGTTATTAGCAGTAACAGAAGATATGAAACGATCACAATAAGTGAAGCCGCTGTTAACATTCATCTATACAGCAGACCTCGGTGTCACAGGGGCTTGGAACGCCCTCTACGTGACATGTGTCACTTAATATTACTTTGCTTGGCAAGAGATTACCGCAAAATACCAAATGCGCACTTGCAAATCATTAACTGAATATTTCAAATTTAAAATTGTACATTGAAAACGCATAGCAAAAAGGAAGGGGGAAATGCACAGCTTGCCAACATACACTGGCGTGTTATTTTCAAAGCAACTTAAAAAGTGATATGCAAGAATAAAAATCAACAGATAAATGATAAGGTGTCAGATTACAGAACTCGTAAAAAAGAAAAATATAAAAATAACATGACGTCAAATATAACAGAATTTGTTAAACACAGTAGCCGCCGTCTGGCGTGAGAAGTCAGAGGTTCAAAGTTCTTAATTTACATAAAATATTACATTGAAACCAAGAAGTAAAATACATAAATAATGGTGATTGTACAATATATGCTACGATTTAACAGGTAAAATGTCATGAAACACAATATACTTTATAAAAAAAATTTTTATGGTGTAGACTAACAATTTTTTATCGTATTTAACGACATTATGACACACATCTCATTCGTCCCGTTTGGACATGTTAACACATTGTGTTTATGAGCTTGATTACAAAAAATCATCATCATTATGAAAAGCAGAATGATATAAAAGCTCATTGTGTCTCTAGCCAAAGTATCACTAATTCTTGGCAATTTGTAACAGTAGTTCTTACTGATGTGTGCGCTAAACGATCTGTGCATCCACAATTCTCACTGGAGGAGCGCCTTCATTGCCCCTGCAGTGTGCGGCCGAGAATTGGCATGAAGAAGGAACTGCTCGACAGTTGCCGGCCGGAGTGGCCGAGAGGTTCTACGCGCTGCAGTCTGGAACCGCGCGACCGCTACAGTCGCAGGTTCGAATCCTGCCTCGGGCATGGATGTGTGTGATCTCCATAGGTTAGTTAGGTTTAAGTGGTTCTAAGTTATAGGGGACTGATGACCTCAGAAGTTAAGTCCCATAGTGCTCAGAGCCATTTGAACCATATGCTCGACAGTTGCGTTATGTGGGCTGCATGACACAGGCGAAATCTCTGACCAGGCCCTCATACTTGGCGGGAGACGCTATTCCTTACGCATATTTACGTGCTCACTGTTCACTCTAAACTGAAAAGAGCGATGCGACACGATCGACGGCCGTACTGGAGACACTGCCCAACACATCTGTGGAAAGCTTTACCGGATTTTCCCAGTGGTTTCCATTTCGCGACCGATCGGAACTTACTTTGTGGACAACCCTCGTATATATATATACACCAAGAAGAGGAAGGTGTGATAAGTTCTAATTCGGTCTCTTGTCTGGGTATATTTCTTTGCAAAGTAGACGGAACGGAAATTACGTATTATCTCTTCGAAGAGTGAAAGCTGACAACACGGGAAACTTCCAGATTTGATCTCCAGATATCAAAGAATGCTTTTGATGGCACGACTGTCCGTCAACCTCTGCAGAGCTGGAAATTAAAGGTGACAAGTGCAGATGACATTTTCACTTGCGGAAAAATGTCGAGCGGTTGCCTGATTCGGTTTATACTGTCCCGTAATTTGTCCGAGGCTACAACTGGGTCAGAAGTGAATGCACGCGTCTGATTTAAAAGTTAATTACTTTCCAGGGTGGTGCTCGTCACACAAATGAGATGCGTCGTGTGGAATGAAATTATTTTGTCCTCGCCCTAGCTTTCCTGTCACTGTCAGTGCGGCCCTACGTAGGCTATGATAGATAACACGCTCCAACGAAACAGCACCATCATATTTACTAGCATAGATAGGTACCTCTTAAACACGTTTCTAGATATGTCGGGGCACGTAATGTGCCAATTGCAATGATAGAATTGATAAGACAGTATGTGTAGTGCCACGGCACGAATAGGAAGAACATGGTTATAAGAGTATACGAACATTAACGAGTTAGTAAATTTTACTTTTGATTGTAGACTGTCTTATAAAGTAGCGGAAAGCAGTATAAAGACATGGATATCTGTAGGAGAATTAACATTGTCGATTGGGATAGTTGCACACAGTGTATACACAATAGCATAGCATCCCGACAAATGCAGTCAAATAGTATCGCTTCTGATGCACGTATTATCACTTCGAAGTGTATAACAAGACAACGACTCAGGTGCTAGCGGGTGGAACTCAGTATAAAGCCAATCTGGTGTGAGCGGTGTGTACCTGCTTTACTGCAGATAGGACATATATACCATTATTTACAGTGCGTGCCGTGTACATGAACCTCTACTGTGACAAAGCCACGTGGAAAACCGTTATCATGTCATGAAAAAGCAAAAATTGGTGCGTACAAGGAAATGGGACTCTCTAATTGTCAAACTGCCTAGAGGTTGATCCGTTCAAATATACGGATTGACAATTTCCTTCGACTGAGTGCACAATATGGACAGAGCGGAAAACATGGGCAAATTAGAAAATTATCTGAGGCATCGAAACAGTGACTTCTGCGCAAAGCAAGAGCCGTTTCTTCTCAACTTGTTGCTGATTTACAGTTGCCAGTAACTGCCAGACTTATACGACAAACTTTGTCAATTTAAAAACATCTTGCGTTGAAGAATCCAGAAACCTGTTCTAATACCTAAACATAAACAGAGCAAATTGCAGTTTGCTGAAAAACGTACGTCATGGACTTCAGACTGCGACAAAGTGATCTTCAGTAATGAGACGTAGCTTAATTTAGATAGGCCGGATGGATTCCAACATTATTGGCATGATCTGAGAACAGACCAGCAGGTAAGAATGAGCAGCAATTTTGTGGTGGAAGTGTTATTGTTTTGCCTACCTTCTGCGCTAAACCTTTATCACGCATTGCCCGGCGTAACACTAGAATGAAATCTAATGTCTACACTGAAGACGGAAGTGATCAGAGTGTATGAGGATCTAAGGGAGGAAAATCTAATGTTTCAAAAAGATAATTCATACGAGAACTGGAACTTTAATAGTGGCAACTATTTATTTACAGCTCGTACAAAATAGGTACGTATTTCAAAGTTTTGCTGACCTTCAAAGTAGTCACCAGCATTGTGTATAACCCGTTGCTAGCGATGTGGAAGTCGTAGGATTCTCTTAGCAGTGCCAGTAACAGTTCGAGCGGTACGGTCTATTGCGCGACGAATTTGTAGCAGTTCTGAAGCGAATGCCGTGAAGTGTTTCCTTCAGTTTAGAAATCGAGTTGAACTCACGAGGGCTTAAGTCAGGGGACTGCAGTAGGTGGTATAGCACTTAGCAGCCCCATCAGTCAAACAAAACAGCTTGCACTGTACGTGCTTGAACATTGTCCTGCTAAATGATGGTCAGGTCCTGCAGAAAGTGTCATCACTTCTGTCTCTATGCTGTTCATTTTTGGAACACAGCCTACGACCAGCTTAGAGACAGTCTATTGACACGTGGCATCTTCGAAGTGCTCCGTGAATAAAACGTTGACTTTTGTTTGCCTGCCACACAAATGTTTCCATTGTGTTTTTTCCAATAAAAGTTGTTCGTAATTGTAATTCCCAGGTATTTCATTGAATTTACAACCTTTAGATTTGATTTATTTATCATGTAACTGCAGTTTAACCGATTTCTTTTAGGACTCATGTGGATGGCCTGACACTTTTCATTATTTTAAGTCAACTGACAACTTTCGTACCATACCCATACATTTTCTAAATCGTTTTGCAATTTCTTTTGATCTTCTGATGACTTTAATAGGTGATAAACAACCTAAGACGGCTGCTCACATTGTCTCCTAAATCGTTTATCTAGACAAGGAACAACATAGGGGCTTTAACGCTACCATGGGGAACGCCAGAAGCCACTTCTGTTTTACTCGAAGACTTCCCGTCAGTTCCTTCAAACTGTGACCTCTCTCACAGGAAATCTCTAATCCAGTCACATAACTGAGACAATATTCCACAAGCACGCAATTTTAGTACAAGCCGCTTGTGTGGTATAGTGTCAAAAGCCTTCTGGAAATCTGCAAATACGGAATCAATTCGAAATACCTTGTCAATACCACTCAACAATTCCTGGTAGTAAAGAGCTAGTTGTGTTTCACAGGAACGATGTTTTCTAAATCTGTGTTGACTGTGTGTCAACAGACGGTTCTCTTCGAAGTAATTCGTAATTTTCGAATACAATATGTATTCCGAAATCCAGCTGTATATCGACATTAATGATTTGGGTCTGTAATTTAGTGGATTACTCGTATGGCCTGTTTTAAATAATGGTGTGACCTGTGCAAATTTACAGTTTTTGGGTACGGAGTTTTCGTCGAGCGAGCGGTTCTATATGATTGTTAAGTATGGAGCTATTGCATCAACATACTCCGAAAGGAACCTAACTGATATAGTCTGGACCGGAAGGCTTGGTTTTATCAAGTGATTTAAGTTGCTTCACTACTCCGACGATATCTACTTCTGATTTACTCATGTTGGCAGCTGCTTTTGATTCGAATTCTGGAATATTTACTTCGTCCTCTTTGGTGAACGAATTTCGGAAGGCTGCTTTGGCAGCACTGTCGTCGATAGTATTTCCATTGCTATCGCGCAGAGAAGGCATTGACTGTGTCTTGCCGCTAACATACTTCACATACGACCAGAATCTCTTTAGATTTTCCTCCAGGTTTCGGAAAATAGTTTCGTTGTGGAAACTTTTATAAGCATCTCGCATTGAAGTCCGCGCTAAATTTTGAGTCTCTGTGAAACGTCGCCAATCTTGCAGATTTTGCGTTCGTTTAAATTGCATGCTTTTTTCGTTGTTTCTACAACAGTGTTCTGACCCGTTTTTTTGTACCAAGTGGATTCATCTCCGTCGTTTGTTAATTTATTTCGTATAATTCTCTCAATTACTGTCGATACTATTTCTTTGAGTTCAAGCCACATCTGGTCTACACTTAACATTTCTAAACTTTCTCTCTTTTACATGCTTAACATCAAGTAACTTGTAATCAGATGCTTGAAGTTGTTCTATACGAGGGAGTTCTATTCTTGAAAGAATTGGTGGTATATGTTTTACTGGTCTTTCACTATTTAATACTTTAGTAGAGAACGTCCGTTACTTCCATGCAGGAAGAGAAGTTTTTCATACATGTAATATATACTTCAGCTTTTTAATTTGCTGTTACTACTGCTAATTTTGTTTGTTACACTCTTTCTGCATCACTTTCCATATGTAACCCCTTCAAACTGTTATACCCTACCCTTTCATGAATTTTATTTCTTTGGTGTTATTAATGCAATTTTAAATGTTATGTAGGCTACAAGTTCGAACCTGAAACATAGTTTTCGCAGACAGTATGGCAATTTTTTCAAAATGATGCTGTCAACGGCGTATAACCTGCCTGTGAATTGCAGCGAGAGCTTAAGCCGCATGTTATGCATAACAAGCAGTCTTGCACAGAGAACGGGGAAGGTTCGTAATTTCATCCGCAAGAAATCGCCATGTTGGCTATTACGGCCCAGTGAGGCGAATACCTAGGGCCGGATATTGGGGTCTGCCGCAGGCAAACTACCCCCACCTCTAATCGCTACCCTAATGAAACATAGCGGCAGTTCGTTAATAAGCAGAGAAAGGGAGCAGGAAATTTGTTTACAAGGCATAGCTTATGCTCGGACAAATGGATCAAATGGCTCTGAGCACTATGGGACTTAACAGCTATGGTCATCAGTCCCCTAGAACTTAGAACTACTTAAACCTAACTAACCTAAGGACATCACACAACACCCAGTCATCACGAGGCAGAGAAAATCCCTGACCCCGCCGGGAATCGAACCCGGGAACCCGGGCGCGGGAAGCGAGAACGCTACCGCACGACCACGAGCTGCGGACTATGCTCGGACAGAACGTTTGCAATTTGACTGCCACTGAAATGAAAATGGCGTTAATATCTTTAGTTTTCGATAACATACTGACACACTAATATATCTTACACCAATACACTGAAGCGCCAAAGAAATTGGTATAGGCATGCGTGTTCAAATACAGAGGCATGTAAACAGCCAGAATACGGCGCTGCGGTCGGCAACGCCCATACAAGACAATAAGAGTCTGGCGCAGTTGTTAGATCGGTTACTGCTGCTACAGTGGCAGATAATCAAGACATAAGCGACTCTGAACGTGGTGTTTCAGTCGACGCACGAGCGATGGGACACAGTATCTCCGAGGTAGCGATGAGGTGGAGATTTTCCCGTATGACCATTCCACGAGTGTTCGTGAATATTGGTAATCTGGTGAAACATCAGATCTTCCACATCACTGCGGCCGGAAAAAGATCTTGCGAGAACGGGACCAACGACGACCGAAGAGAATCGTTCAGCGTGACAGAAGAGAAATCCTTCCGCAAACTGCTGCAGATTTCAACGCTGGCCCATCAACAAATGTCAGCGTGCGAATCATTCAACGAAAGATCATCGATATGGGCTTTCGGAGCCGAAGGCCCACTCCTGTACCCTTGATGACTGCACGACACAAAGCTTTAGACCTAGCCTGGGCCCGTCAACGCCGAGATTGAACTGTGGATGGCCGGAAACATGTTGCCTGGTCTCGTTTCAAGTTGTATAGAGCAGATGGACGTGTACGGATATGGAGACAACCTCATGAATCCATGTATCCTCCACGTCAGCAGGAGACTGTTCAAGCTGCTGGAAGCTCTGTAATTGTGTGGGGCGTGTGCAGTTGGAGGGATATGGGACCCTTCTCATCACCTGCATCCATTCATGTCCACTGTGCATTCTGACGGAATTGAACAATTCCAGCTGGAAGATGCGACACCCCACACGTCCAGAATTGCTACACAGTAGCCCCAGGAACAGTCTTCTGAGTTTAAACGCTTCCGCTGTCCTCCAGTTTCCCCAGACCGAATATTATTGAGCATATCTGGGATGCCTACAACGTGCTTTTCAGAAGAGATCTCCACCCCGTCGTACTTTTACGGATTTATCGACAGCCCTGTAGGGTTTCGAGGGGTTCGAATGAAGGGTGGTGCCACGGGTCGTAACACATCTGAAATGTAACGTCCACGGTTCAAAGTGCCGTCAGTGCGGACAAGAGGTGACCGAGACGTGTAACCAATGGCACCCCATACCATCACGCCGGGTGATACACCAGTATGGCGATGACGAATACAAGCTTCCAACGTGCGTTCACCGCAATGTCGCCAAACAAGGATGCGACCATCGTGATGCTGTAAACAGAACCTGTATTCATCCGAAAACATGACGTTTTGGCATTCGTGCACCCAGGTTCGTCGTTGAGTACACCATCGCAGGCGCTCCTGTCTGTGATGCAGCGTCAAGGGTAAGCGCAGCCATGGCCTCCGAGATGATACTCCCTGCTGCTGCAAACTTCGTCGAACTGTTCGTGCAGATGGTTGTTGTCTTGCAAACGTCCCCATATGTTGACTCAGGGATCGAGACGTGGCTGCACGATCCGTTACAGCCATCTGCATAAGATGCCTGTCATCTCGACTGCTAGTGATACGAGGCCGTTGGGATCCAGCACGACGTTCCGTATTACCCTCCTGAACCCACCGATTCCACATTTTGCAAACAGTCATTGGATCTCGACCAACGCGAGCAGCAATGTCGATAAACCGCAATCGCAATAGGCTACAATCCAACATTTATCAAAGTCGGAAACGTGATGGTACGCATTTCTCCTCCTTACACGAGGCATCACAACAACGTTGCACCAGGCTATGCCGGTCAACTGGTGTTTGTGTATGAGAAATCGGTTGGAAACTTTCCTCATGTCAGCACGTTGTATGTGTCGCCACCGGCGCCAACCTTGCGTGAATCCTCTGAAAAGCTAATCATTTGCATATCACACCATCTTCTTCCTGTCGGTAAATTTCGCGTCTGTAGCAAGTCATCTTCGTGGTGTAGCAATTTTATTGGCCAATAGTGTATAACAAAGTTTAAGGATTCCAAACAAACATCAAGTCTATTAATATAAATGATCATATCGTTTTATAGGAAAGAAGGTACTGGGTTGGTCCATAAGTTCGTACCCTTTTCCAATAGGTTTAATAATCACAGCAGATACCCGTAACAGAAACTTTAGTCGTCAATAATATGTTCTCCTTCACTATTTACAATAGTCTGCCAACTGTTACGTTCGCCATTTGTTACGTTATATATATATATATATACAGGGTGTTACAAAAAGGTACGGCCAAACTTTCAGGAAACATTCCTCACACACAGGTAAAGAAAAGATGTTATGTGGACATGTGTCCGGAAACGCTTACTTTCCACGTTAGAGCTCATTTCATTACTTCTCTTCAAATCACATTAATCGTGGAATGGAAACACACAGCAACAGAACGTACCAGCGTGACTTCAAACACTTTGTTACAGGAAATGTTCAAAATGTCCTCCGTTAGCGAGGATACATGCATCCACCCTCCGTCGCATGGAATCCCTGATGCGCTGATGCAGCCCTGGAGAATGGCGTATTGTATCACAGCCGTCCACAATACGAGCACGAAGAGTCTCTACATTTGGTACCGGGGTTGCGTAGACAAGAACTTTCAAATGCCCCCATAAATGAAAGTGAAGAGGGTTGAGGTCAGGAGAGGGTGGAGGCCATGGAATTGGTCCGCCTCTACCAATCCATCGGTCACCGAATCTGTTGTTGAGAAGCGTACGAACACTTCGACTGAAATGTGCAGGAGCTCCATCGTGCATGAACCACATGTTGTGTCGTACTTGTAAAGGCACATGTTCTAGCAGCACAGGTAGAGTATCCCGTATGAAATCGTGATGACGTGCTCCATTGAGCGTAGGTGGACGACGAAACTAAAATGAGCTCTAACATGGAAATTAAGCGTTTCCGGACACATGTCCACATAACATCTTTTCTTTATTTGTGAGTGAGGAATGTTTCCTGAAAGTTTGGCCGTACCTTTTTGTAACACCCTATATATATATATATATATATATATATATATATATATATATATATATATATATATATATATATATATATATATCAGGTGAATTTTTCCTTTGTTAGAGCATGATTCTTTTCCTCTCAGGGATATTATCTTTTCTTATCACTTTTACTTACGTGCATAAGTAAATATGAAACGGGTTCTTGAAGGGCCTCAGTTATTCATGTACCAATTTTTTAGATTTTGAACGTGATGACTAAAATATAGTTGCCGTTAACTGAATTGAATGTGATTTTGTTAATTTCTATTTATTGATTGCAAAGCAAGGGTATAGAGAATTTCGATTGTTGCCGTGGAGCGGCCAAGATAAAACTTACTGAACTCATGGAATCTGTATAATTTAAAAGATGAATTTTAACGTAAACTAACTATCTGTTGCAATTTAGAATGACTCTTACAACGAAATCTCTCGTATTTACAGTTACTGTTAACACTTTGAAAGATAAATTAATACTTCGGCGCGTAATGGCCGACCAGAGGCTGCATCGGAAGATGAGCTTCCCGCAGCGCAAATTACTGAAAAAATGCTTATTAAAAATAATTAGCCGCTGCGACCATTTGAGGTGACAACTATTACAAACAAATGCATATTGTAATAATAATAATTAGTTTATTTTAGCAATAAATACGAATAACTTACATAAAATATGTGTAGCCGCTCAATGGCTGCCTTCCGTATCGCAAAACAAATCAGTGTGCGTACCATAAAGTACGTCCTTCCTCCTCGGCCGTACAAAAGCGTCTCTTTTCGATCCTTTTTTATTTTCATCGACATGTTTTAAATAAAGATGCTACTCTTACATTATCGCCGCATATCAGTTGTTTCAAGAACATTAACTGTATCTTTTATACTAAATCCGGCCGGAGTGGCCGAGCGGTTCTAGGCGCTACAGTCTGGAATCGCGCGACTGCGACGGTCGTAAGTTCGAATCCTGCCTCGGGCATGGATGTTTGTGATGTCCTTAGGCTAGTTCGGATTAAGTAGTTCTAGAGGACTGATGAACTCAGAAGTTAAGTCCTATAGTGCTCAGAGCAATTTTGAACCATTTTTTTATACTAATTACATTCATAAAATACGTTAACTACGGTTTACAACCGATAAGAATGTCAATATTTATGTGACGTTGAAAGGGTCCTGTAGCCACCTTTCATTGCCAACTCTCGTAGTGGTCAAGTCGGCAAAGAGGTTTCCGCTACTTGTGAGAAATCCACCTGCGTTAGGTTGGTGGCGGAAATGGCATCCTGGGGTTTTCCGGTCCACGCGGAGCGTGGAAGAGGCTGGAGAAGCGGGAGGCAGTCTGCCGCCGGTACGGGAAGCGTACACAGCTGTGCTCCAGTCGAGGAAGGGTGAGTTGGACTGACCGCGTGGCGCGTTGTCACATAGAGAGGGGAGCTTTTAGCTTTTGGTCTCGAATTTCGTCTTATAAAGATTTACTTGCTGGGTTGCAGCAGGGAATGCAAGGCTTTTGTAGACTTTCAGTTTGATTCCCAATGCAGTCTTGACTTTGATCCGTGAGAGGAACGTAGCACAAAGGAGTTGCATATGTTGAAGTGCCCTCGGTTCAGTGTGAATGTATATGTGCCTACAACTGTGTGTGTATGCTTCTAATCTTTTCCGGATCTTGGTAATTTTTGTGTATTTGTGAATTTTCTTTGTCTCATGTGATTAAAATTTGCCCACGGTCCATAGAAATTGTCTCCGCGGACCGAGTGGGCACGCGAGTCTGTTATGAAACGTGTAGGATTTCACAAGCAATTGTACATAGTTAGGATGCAACAGCAGTGTATAGATGCACTACATCAATGTTTTAAGGAATAAATAATTTTGCCTTCAATCTTATCTTGTGTACCGATGTTACGTCGCCGTTACCTTCGCCATTTACCTTGTAGTTTTCCTTGTTGGCCCACCTATAGCGTTTCCACGTGCACAGGTGTAGTGATTAGTGTCCTTTTTTTTATCTGAAACAAATGCTCTGGAATAGATCGTGTTTTCACGAATCTTGCTGCAGGCTGCACTTACGCATGGTGTTCACGACCTATTTACTTTACTCAATATTTGATTCACGGGAAGAATGCCTGCATCATATTAATAACTACATCCCATTCTTTATCAATGACTTTACAATGAATGTTCTTTTGTGAGTTTTTCTTATTAATAAATTAAGTAATTTTCCGACTCAGTGCTACCTCTTCTTTGTCGTGTGGCTAGAGTTGGTGGCGACCCTACCTTTTATATTGATTTCAGTGTCAAGTAGCATTTTCTTATTCAAAGTGCGCGTGGCTCTTTTAGCTATCAGGATACATTCAAAGGGCGCTTCATGCTTCTTGCACACAGCGTCCTTTTATCCACGCTACTTACAACGTACCGGCACACAAAGCTGACGTAGGCTTTCGATTTCGCAAGTGTAAAATCACGTAATTTTGAGGATAAGAACTCGTCGAGCCATGTTGGGAGGACATTTTTATCGCGAAAGGAAGTTCGTTGAAGGTTGTTTGATAAAGGTAGGAAAAGGTGAAAATCTGAAGGTGCAAGATCGGGCGAGTATGGTTAGTGGGGAATGATTTCCCAACCCAACACCTGTATACTGTTTTTTGTCAGTCTTGCAGAATGCGGACGGGCGTTAATGCGGAGGAACATCACCTTATGCAATCTTCCTCCTCGTTGTTCTCGTATTGCGGCTACAAGACGCGTCAGTTGTTGACAATAAATGCCAGCAGTCATGGTTACACCTCGGGGAACCAATTCGTAGTACACTAGATTGCCGCTGTTGCACCAGATGCATAACATTATCTTCCTATTGCATGCGCGGAGGTCTTTGTATGGGCAGTTGCTGCTTTGTTTGGGTTCAACCATTTCTTTCCTTTCCTTGTGTTAGCGTAAAGGCACCATATCTCATCACCAGTGCCGGCCGGTGTGGCCGAGCGGTTCTAGGCGCTTCAGTCTGGAACCGCGCGACCGCTACGGTCGCAGGTTCGAATCCTGAATCGGGCATGGGTGTGTGTGATGTCCTTTGGTTAGTTAGGTGTAAGTAGTTCTAAGTTCTAGGGGACTGATGACCTCAGATGCTAAGTCCCATAGTGCTCAGAGCCATTTGAAGCATCTCACCACCAGTAACGATACATTATGGAAGTAGTCGATGTTGTTCACGAGCCAGTTGACGACGAATAAGCAGAGATGTACATAAGGCCACTTGCTAATTTTTGTGATTTCGGTACCCTTATACCCGATTCTGAAATTTCCCAATTGCATGCAAATGTCGTACGATGGTGCATTAACCACAGTTCATCACATTTGTGACTCCTAGAGTACACTGACGTGGATAATTGCGGATTAATGGGTTTAAACGATATTCATCAAACCCCGAAGGTCTTTATGAAGGGGGAGAGTCACTAATGTCAAAACGATTCTCCTTAAAACGACAAAACCATTTTCTTGCCGTGCCCTGTCCAATATCATCATCCCCATACAGGGCACAAATGTTTCTCGCGCCCTCATCTGCTTTCACCCCTCTAAACTAAACTGCGTCCGAACAGGCCTCGAAAGGCTCAATGGTACCGACCGGCTATCGTGACACCCTCAGATCACTGCATGCGGATATGGAAGGGCATGTGGTCAGCACACCGCTCTCCCAGCCGTTTTGTCAGTTTACGAGACCAGGGCCGCTACTTCTCAATGAAATAGCTCCTCAGTTTGCCTCACAAGGGCTGAGTGCACCCCGCTTGCCAACAGCGCTCGGCAGACCTGACGGTCACCCATCCAAGTTCTAGCACAGCCCGACAGCGCTTAACTTCAGTGATCTGACGGGAACCGATGTTACCACTGCGGTAAGGCCGTTGGCTTTCACCCCTGTACTGAACTACAACTGAAGAATATGTGAAACTCCATTTTCTAGCGTCCACAGTATCACTCACTGTCTCCAGATGACAGAATGTCCACATGTAATGTCAAATAGCATAAAAACGACAATTGATAAATAAACCCGTAGCATCCGGAATACCAGCACGCAAAACAAGAAAGCTACGAAAAAAATTTGGAAATTTGTGGTGAGGTCTTATGGGACCAAATGTCAAATAGCATAAAAACGACAATTGATAAATAAACCCGTAGCATCCGGAATACCAGCACGCAAAACAAGAAAGCTACGAAAAAAATTTGGAAATTTGTGGTGAGGTCTTATGGGACCAAACTGCTAATGTCATCGGGCCCTAAGCTTAGAGCTTCTAGCAGTAGTGGACACCAGAAGATCCTGAGGAAGATTCCAGCAGAGGAGTCGAAACGTCGAACATTTTAGAAGAAACATGACGCGGCCTAATAACCCAGAAGATTTTAACTTCACTTACACACACCTCTTAATCTAACTTAAACTAACTTATGCTAAGGACGACACACACACACACACACACACACACACACACACACACACACACACACGTTCAAGGAAGGACTCGAACCTCCAACGGGGAAAGCCGCGAGGAAAAAAAAAAAAAAAAGTAAAACGCTGCGAACGTATGCACCAATATAATGCAGTGCGATATCCATCTACAATTACATTCTGGAAACTAAATCACTCCTTTCTTTGCCCCAGTCCATTAATGCAAATTTTGGATTATTAGACTGGAAGTTTGCACGCAGTTTTTTGTGAGGTGGTTTTCAAATACTACCCTAATGGCGCCAGGGCTTATTGTGCGATTCTGGGAACGTGACGCATTACACTTTGACCTCCGAGTAATATTAAATTACCAACAACGAATTTCGACGGCGAGGCTACGGCAATACTGAGTGCTTCGTTTGCGACATTTTCATAAAAAGGATTTCTCTATGATAATACCGCGCAGCGGAGCAGCACACGCGAAGTGACATCGTTTGATCCGCGATGTAATTTCGTTCTACCTGCCCCTTCTCCCCACCCCTCTCGTCTCTTTTTTTGTTATTCGACACGAAAGCGTGTGGGGTTCGCCGAATACCTGGGCCGGATATATTAAAGCAGCAAACTTGTTCCACTGTTCCCTGCTGCATTGTCTGTGGAGCGCTGTTTGGCTTTACCTTGCCACAGCAGCCTTTGATGCTTAGCAGGATAGATATATACACACACACACACTCACACGCGCGTAGTTACCGCGCTAAAAGGGCACAACTTTCCTCTAAAGTCTTGCTGTTCTAATATTGGAGCACACCGTTTGACGCTGAAAGTTGCAGCAAGGGAAGTAACGTAATTCCTAAACGTTAATAGTAGACCACTTTCCTCGTAGAAGGGCACCTCGTAGATGATTACACAGGCGTGATCAAACTTCAAATCCCAAAAAAGTGTTTATATTATTTTTGTTACCACTAGTAGTTATGATATTAACTTGTCAGCATTTATTGGTCAATTACTTACTAAGAGTCTTCATTCTTTTACTTCGTGACTAAATGCCCGTGAGTAACCACTTTTGTAATCAAAATTATAATTTTATTAACTGTGTAACTATTTCTATGCCATCAGTGTTTGCTAACGTTATTGAAAAGGGATAATTGACCATTTTATATCACATAATTTGCTATCAAATGCACAGTTCGGCTTCAGAAATCGTTTAACAACTGAAAATGCTATGTTCTCTTTTCTCTGTGAGGTACTGGATGCGTTAAACAAAAGGTTCCGAACGCTGGGCATATTTCTTGATTTAACTATGACACATATCATTGCGTTGATCACAAAATATTCCTTCAGAAGTTGGACCATTACGGGATATGGGGAGTAGCTCACAAATGGCTCACCTCTTACTCTAGCAAGAGAGAGCAAAACGTCATTATTCACAGTGTTGACAATGGCTGTGATGTGGGGTCTGAGTGGGGTACTGTCAAGTGGGGGTGCCCCAGGGATCAGTGTTGGGGCCACTCCTGTTATTTATACAAATGATGTGTGTTCTAGTATTATGAGCAGTTCTAAAATATTTCTGTTTCCTGACGACACTAGCTAGCTTGGTAGTAAAGGATGTTGTGTGCAACACTGGCTCGGTTTCAAATAGTGCAGTTCATGACCTAAGGCCATGCCATGTAGAAAATAAACTAACGCTAAATCACAGTAAGAAGGATTCAGGATTCACACTCATAGCAGTGGAAGATCAAAAACATAACAAAATTAATTTTTTTTACATGTGGAATTTGATCACTGTTTCGCTTTCTATTGGCTGCGTTTGTTGCTATAGGTACACTTTTCTTCATAAGTAAGAGAGTTTTTTCGATGAATTTTGCACAGCATAGGAACTATACTTATGGGTGTATGAAACTAGAATTTTCCAAATCTACTAAAAACGGTGGTAAAAACTGAGATAATTAACCACAAAATTTGAGTTTTTTCTAAACAAGAAAATGTAACAGCTCATTTATTTTTTCCATAAATTAAATAAATTCTAGAGTTTCAGACACCTGTAAGAATGGTTTCTAGTCAGTGGAAATTAAAATGTCTTGTGGTACCTTCCCTGCTCCATGACGGTCCGTTTGGCTTCCCACCCCCCTCAAAAGGGTCGTTAGCTTCTTCAAAGAAGCGGGTTTGGGAGGGTGGATATGTTGCTCGCTACAGAGAATTCATACCGAACGTTTCGCATTCACAGCATTGTTGTCGGCTGAGGAAAAAAAAATGCGGGTGGCTACTTTCTCGGTGTATGAGAAGAAATCAACGTGTTGAAATGGTCCACGGTAAACATCGTCAACTCGGTTCCAGTCAGTTTCCTCTGCATCGTTTACCTTATGAAGGAGGCAGTATAGAGGTGACGGGTCAATAAATTCCTCCTCTAGCGTTGTTTTGCAGCGCGTTGGTTGACTTGAGATGAATTGGCCGATACGATAGGGTGTGACGCCATCGCCTCGGGGTAAACAGGGCCCACACACAAGCAGCAGGTAATGGCAGACTCTCGACGGCGTGCCGCCACGTCCAGGGGCCAGATTAGCGCTCGCTTGTTCGGGGACTCCCCGCTCTATGGGCGAGCTGCCTATTAGCTGGGACTCCCCCAGGGGTGATTCACAGAGCGGCGTGCGGCCGCATGCCTCTGAGGCACTGCGTCATATACTGTGTACGCCCTACCGTCCCGGTACTGGTAACTGTAGGGCAATGACGCTGTGCATGGAGTACTAGATTTGTTTCGGCCAGTCTTATAATGTCAGGGGTGAACACGGCGAAATACGCTCCGCCGTCGGTTACGATAGAAGTTGCGAGAGCTGAGCCGCCATAAACACTACAGCAACTACTATCAAAGGATCTCAATTAGTTAGTTAGTCGAAAGTTCCATATATCATTTGAACGATTCCTTCATCGATGTGACATGGACAGAGTCATTTTGCAGGAGAGGTACACATGATTAGTGTTAACATTGACGAACACGCTATTCTAGTCCTACTCGTAACCACGCTTAAAAACGAAAAACTAAACTCCGTAGGAACAGACCTTTGAAGGCCCAACAGCACCGACCGGCCGCCGTGTCATTCTCAACGCACAGGCGCCACTGGATGCGGATATGGAGGGGCACGTGGTCAGCACACCGCTCTCCCGACCGTATGTCAGTTTACGAGCCTGCAGCCGCAACTTCTCAATATAGTATCTCCTCAGTTTACCTCACAAGGCCTGAGAGCACTCCGCTTGCCAACAGCGCTCGGCAGACCGAATGGTCCTTAAAGCAAGTTATTTTTATGTATATGCATAGTTTTTTGAATTTGTCAGTCCAATAGATGGATATAATTAAATTTTTCCTTGAGACATTTGAGTCTCTGTGAAGAAATGAATTAAAATTTGTGCCACTGCTGGGACTTTAACACGTGTCTCCTTGCTTACTAGGCAGGTTGGCTAGTCATTATCCCATCACAGCAGTGAAGCTAATACAGCTGCACAGACTATTCCAATGCAATGTCCTCCCTAATTCCAATAACGAAGAGCTTCAAAATGGTTCAAATTGCTCTGAGCACTATGGGACTTAACTTCTAAGGTCATCAGTCCCCTAGAACTTAGAACTACTTAAACCTAACTAACCTAAGGACATCACACACATCCATGCCCGAGGCAGGATTCGAACCTGCGACCGTAGCGGTCGCGCGGTTCCAGACTGTAGCGCCTAGAACAGCTCGGTCACTCCGGCCGGCTAACGGAGAGCCGCAGCAATACTGACGATCCAAGAAGGGGAAAATAAACTGAAGATGTGAATTGGCATTTGTGTTTTCGAGGGCGTTGAATTAAGGTGTTCCTTGCTGGTGTATTAGCTATAATGCTATGGTGGTGTAATGGCTAGCCAACCTGTCTAGTGGGCAAGTGACACGTGTTCAAGTCCCAGCTGTGGCACAAATTTTAATTCATTTCTTCAGCTTCCATCATTATGAAATGTTCAAATGTGTGTGAATTGCTAAGGGGCCAAACTGCTGAGGTTATCGGTCCCTAGACTTACACACAACTTAAACTAACTTATGCTGAGAACGACACACACGGGGGCGCGCGCGCACGCACCCACCCACCCACCCACCCACCCACACACACACACACACACACACACACACACACACACACACACACACACACACATACCCGAGAGAGGACTCCAACCTCCGGCGGGAGGGGTCGCGCAACCATCATTATCGAATAGAAGAAGTTGTCCAGGAGAAATGATATTTAGAGTTAAAATTGCTTTGCTTCCTGTTAGACTTGTTATATTATTGGGAAAATGGCCAAAAATTTTTGTTCCTGCATTTTCAACTTCTTTCTGAGCCACTGACAGCTTTACTAATGGGTAATAAAAGTGATTTATCCCTCTAGTGTTGTAAGTATGGACTTTGCTGTTCTTCTCAAATTATGATGGGTGATTTATGGCTAATTTAATTGGTGAATGTGATGTGTCAGCCCCACCGACACGGTGAAAACAGTGATCAAAGTCTATTAACCTAGCAAAGAAACGTCCGTTTTGTTGATAAAAAGAAAATCACAATTACAGTTTTTTAAAAGTAAGAAGGCTTGACAGTATGGTTATTCCGAAGTTTGTCTAGTAATACAATTAATATCTTCATGGACAAAGATACATATGGAAAATATATCAAGTCTGATGAAGCTATCCTGAATAACACCAGCATAAGAACAGTGAAGTCTATCCCGGATACAGTGTAATTTCAGCAAGGGAAATGCTAAATACAACGGCATTGGTCCCTATGATGGGCTTCGAGAGCGTCGTAAGACGATACGGTGTGTAGCACCCACGAGGAGGCTACGAGAGACGCTCTAAGCCGGAAGAAGCGACTGGGCAACTGTGGGGGCGACCTTCATAGCGGTCCACGGCAGAATACTCGCGGCACTATTTTCTGGATGCGGCCTCTGCTAGCGCTTGTAGTGCCGCTTGGTTTGCATCCTTGACTGCATCTGTCGAGAGCACAACGCTGAGTGATGCAGGCGCCATGTAGGCAGCACGTGTGCCTGGGGTGCCTGAACGGTTGCCTATCGCTTCTGCGAAAATCTCCGGCATAACGCAATTTATGTATTGCGACGGTGCAGTTCAAATGCCTAGCTCCTTGAAGAGGAACCTACGTGACGTCCGTTGGTGAACACCGCATATTATTCTTACAAGAGGAGGCCACGACTTTTGGAACGCGGATTTTCTTCAAACTTCGTACACTCGTAGTACTCCACGACGACAACAAAATGTGTAAGCAGTAGCGCGTACTTCTCAGGCGTTACTCAGAAAATCGCAAGATAATTTCGGTCGTCAAATATATACCTGTGCGTAGTCGTTTTTGCCATGAAATGGCGGCAGCCGAGTGGGTAGCGTTCAAGCCACGTAATCGCTAGATCGCTGGATCGAGTCCCATTCGTCAGTTATTTTTTATTTCTAACACAGTCATTTTCTTTACTATTTATATTACACTTTATATAATGAGAAAAATAGGTATAATCCGATGACCTTTTATTAAATTTACAATGTTATTTGACAGTCTAGTAACAACCCTCGACTAGTAAACGACCAAACGTATAAAGTGATACTGAAAATGTATGCTTATCTGTGTCTTCAAAATTGTTCGTATTTAATCGAAAAATAAACGAGAAATTGCTTCTCATGAAAACGCTATTAAAATACACTCCTGGAAATTGAAATAAGAACACCGTGAATTCATTGTCCCAGGAAGGGGAAACTTTATTGACCCATTCCTGGGGTCAGATACATCACATGATCACACTGACAGAACCACAGGCACATAGACACAGGCAACAGAGCATGCACAATGTCGGCACTAGTACAGTGTATATCCACCTTTCGCAGCAATGCAGGCTGCTATTCTCCCATGGAGACGATCGTAGAGATGCTGGATGTAGTCCTGTGGAACGGCTTGCCATGCCATTTCCACCTGGCGCCTCAGTTGGACCAGCGTTCGTGCTGGACGTGCAGACCGCGTGAGACGACGCTTCATCCAGTCCCAAACATGCTCAATGGGGGAAAGATCCGGAGATCTTGCTGGCCAGGGTAGTTGACTTACACCTTCTAGAGCACGTTGGGTGGCACGGGATACATGCGGACGTGCATTGTCCTGTTGGAACAGCAAGTTCCCTTACCGGTCTAGGAATGGTAGAATGATGGGTTCGATGACGGTTTGGATGTACCGTGAACTATTCAGTGTCCCCTCGACGATCACCAGTGGTGTACGGCCAGTGTAGGAGATCACTCCCCACACCATGATGCCGGGTGTTGGCCCTGTGTGCCTCGGTCGTATGCAGTCCTGATTGTGGCGCTCACCTGCACGGCGCCAAACACGCATACGACCATCATTGGCACCAAGGCAGAAGCGACTCTCATCGCTGAAGACGACACGTCTCCATTCGTCCCTCCATTCACGCCTATCGCGACACCACTGGAGGCGGGCTGCACGATGTTGGGACGTGAGCGGAAGACGGCCTAACGGTGTGCTGGACCGTAGCCCAGCTTCATGGAGACGGTTGCGAATGGTCCTCGCCGATACCCCAGGAGCAACAGTGTCCCTAATTTGCTGGGATTTGGCGGTGCGGTCCCCTACGGCACTGCGTAGGATCCTAAGGTCTTGGCGTGCATCCGTGCGTCGCTGCGGTCCGGTCCCAGGTCGACGGGCACGTGCACCTTCCGCCGACCACTGGCGACAACATCGATGTACTGTGGAGACCTCACGCCCCACGTGTTGAGCAATTCGGCGGTACGTCCACCCGGCCTCCCGCATGCCCACTATAAGCCCTCGCTCAAAGTCCGTCAACTGCACATGCGGTTCACGTCCACGCTGTCGCGGCATGCTACCAGTGTTAAAGACTGCGATGGAGCTCCGTATGCCACGGCAAACTGGCTGACACTGACGGCGGCGGTGCACAAATGCTGCGCAGCTAGCGCCATTCGACGGCCAACACCGCGGTTCCTGGTGTGTCCGCTGTGCCGTGCGTGTGATCATTGCTTGTACAGCCCTATCGCAGTGTCCGGAGCAAGTATGGTGGGTCTGACACACCGGTGTCAATGTGTTCTTTTTTCCATTTCCAGGAGTGTACACTCATACTGCACGATCAATTATCAGCGCCGATATTTGAGGAAATACTGCGTTATGCATGGTTTGCTTCCAAATAATCAGCTGAAAGAGTGGTTTTTGAAAATGTTAACGAGGTTTGTTTTTCCACGGAAAACCTCAAAAGACCTTGCGTATGCGGAAACACCATTTATTCAATGCAGCTGCTGCCGTTTAACTTTATGCTTTCCATGTTTTTACGAAAAATACCATCCTGCCATTGTACTCGTAATGTCGAAAGCGACGATTAATTGTACATCTTTCGAAAGCCGTGTGTACCGGTCAAAACTTGGAGGTAACAACTAGTTTCGGGTTCCTTCCAGGTATAAGGGATTTCTCAAATCACGGACAAGCGTTCATTTTCAGTATCACTTTATGTGTTTGGTCGTTTACTAGTCGATAGTTATGAATATTATATTACTTGTGATAATAAAAATTTGTGGAGTGCTAAATAATATTGTAAATTTAATAAAAGTTCATCCGAATACACGTATTTTTCCCATTATATCAATTGTAATACTAAGAGTAAAGAAAATGACTGTGTTAAAAATGAAAAAAAAAAAAAAATTGACGAACGTATCCAGCGATTACGGGGCTTGAACGCTACCCAATCGGCTGCCGCCGTTTCAAGGCCAAAATGGCCACGCACAGGTATATATTTGACGACCGAAATTATCTTGCGATTTTCTCAATAACGCTTGTTGTCCTAATGGAGTACTACGAGTGTACGAAGTTTGAAGTAAATCTGTGTTCCAAACGTCGTGGCCTCCCGTTGTTAGTAATCGGTTCTGTGCAATCAGTACTTTAAGTGTGACAGTTTACCTCAAAGTTATTCCATAAGACATTATGGAGTGGAAATAAGGAAAGTATGTTACGACTTTGGTTTGTTTGTTTCCAACATAAGCAATAATACGAAGAGCAAATAAAGCTGAACGTAATTACTGACCTCAGGAACTATGGACACTTCTTTATCTTCGCTACTTTTAAACACAACTTTTCTCTCTTTGGTCCATGCTAGCACTTCCGAAAATATGGAAAGCAAAGAACTTGGGGTAGAAAAGATGTTTCACAGTATTGAAGATCTGAGAAATGCTCATCCATCTTAAGGAACGCATTTCAGAGCCGATGTTTACTTGTTTCGAGTGATCATCCCTATCACATCCCGAAAAACCCATATGTATATGGTATCTCAGGAATAATCGTTAATATTCAGGGATATGACAGAAATGATCATTCGACGTGAGCCGTGAGTACTCATACGTCTTCCCTACTGTGAAACACATTTCAACTATTACAAGCTCTTAGCTGTTACAAATGAGCTATAGAAAGCAGTACACAAGAGAGGACACATTGCTCTGTTATTGTCCATGGACTCAAGAAGCGGTATACATCTGTTAGCGCTATTATAGTAAACAGTATTCACAGTTCTGCGTAGGTGCGGCACATACATTAGTTATAATAGAACCAGTTTGTGTTTTGCTAAACTCCTGAAATGCTTTTACACAGTAGTCTCTTGTTTGCACTTATTAGCATGATGGAAGCCTATTATGTCACATGGTAAATGTAAGACATGATCTTTTACTATGGTCACACAAACGGAACCAACCATCTAGCCTGTGTCCTGTATGCTGAAAAATATCTAGAACCCCAGGACACCTACCATATGCACACTTATTCAGCCGTCTTTTCCAGCGACTAGCAGATTTCACAAACTTACCTAAACACAAACTGATTTCTTCACGAGTGCGTTTTACAGTAACACAAGTACGTGTTCACTGCAAGCTGTATCCATGGAGAGTAACAGAGGAATTTCTCGTCATTAGCTTCTGTTGGTAGTAATAGCAAAGAGTTTGAAGTAGAAGAGGTGTGTTTCACAGTAGCGAACATGAACAAGTGCTCGTACCTCTTAAGATACGCATTGTAGAGCGCATGTTTAATGGGCTTTTTTTCTTTTTCTGGCCTCCACTACAACCTCTCAAAATATGGAGTATTTTTCAACATCCTGTGTAATATCGTGAATTACTTGGCGTACTCGACTTGTGGTCTATTCTTCCGAAGGCACAGTTCACTGTTTGTATGCATGACAGACAGACCTCTTAGACTCCCACGCTGTAATTCAGCTGTCACCAGGCCTGACGTCATTCCTTTGTATCCCTCTCTGTCGCGCATCACAAACAGTGTACGTTGTGTGATGAAGTGGAATCAAAGACAGTGCCCAGGGCCCCGTAATTACTTGGTGTCTAACACAGAGACGCGGGTTTCAGAGACCTTCCCCGCGTGGCTCATTCGCAATCTCGCTGCTACCAGATTGATGCTAGACTCGCACACAGACACACACACACACACACACACACACACACACACACAAAGACACACAAACATATTGGGTACGCCGAAGTTAGCTCCACGTACAAGCTTTGAGTTTTGAGAGATTCTTCATGAACGCGGCCATAAAGTACTAATGCTTGTTTATCGTGTTGCACGACAGTTAATAGTGTAGCGCGGAGTACGTGTAAAATATCCGTTGACTTACACGACCGAGGTTGCCATTCATTCGGATTTTGCCGGACTAGTCCCGCATTTTATTACCTCGTGTCATATTTCGCTGAGCAATGTAAGTTTACACCTTACTAGGTTGGTAGCGTACATAAGGGTCATGAACAGTATCAGATGCTGAGTGATCGCTGTGAAGGGCACAGAGTTACCACGTAGTCGTGTGAGACAGTGTTATCAGCAGCTAAGAGTCTGAAATGCCCCGCAATGTTTGTCTACATTTGGCCGACTGGTCGAATCGTGCAAAGTCCAGGTTTTATGGAACATTTGGATAGCCTATGGTTGGACTAGATGGAAAGGTGAGGGCAGGCGTATTTGTCGTCAAGTTTCCGATCAAGTACACGTGACCACCACAACGACGAATCGTCATATTTTGTGTGTCGAGGACACTGTGACCCCTTCACATACGTAATTGCTATCCCAAAAGAAGTAATGGACTCCCTTCAACACTGTGTGTCACCCGCACCATGGGTCTGGAACTCCAGTTCGACTAGGGAATTAACGTCGCATTGTAATTTCCATACCACGTGGTTTTTCTATAAAATTTAGCTCCAATTTACCTCCCACTCTAAAAAGCCTACGTATTATCAAAACTGTGTACACACAAAACTGTCAGATGGTTCAAATGGCTCTGAGGACTATGGGACTTAACATCGGAGGTCATCAGTCCGCTAGACTTAGAACTACTTAAACCTAGCTAACCTAAGGACATCACACACATCCATGCCCGAGGAGGATTCGAACCTGCGACCGTACCAGCAGTGCGGTTCCGGACTGAAGTGCCTAGAACCACTCGGCCAAAGCGGCCGGCTCACAAACAGTCATCCAACTTAAAATCATATACTAACCTTTGACTAAACAGAACCTATTTTGAATTGAATTGTAACTGCTCTGAATGTAACTTGTCTTTATGTTAAATGTGCAAATGAAGTAAAACAATTGCCTGGTCCTAATAAAAATTTCCACTTACCTCGCCTCTTGGCAACTTTGTTCCAGATTTCTCGAAAGCGCAACAAGAAACAGCGAGCAGTCAGTTGCTAAATTCGATTCATACTTTTAAATAAAATTTCCTAACAATATTCATAATGTTGAATACCATGTGGTGCAATGCAATGGGTAATGGTAATGATAAACTTTCCTTGAACAGTGGTATGGTGAGCGTAACTATTAACGTGAAACGATATTCCAAGACAACGATTTTAGAACGCAGTAGGTATTCAAAAGAAAGAGTAAAACTCTGGGTGATCTCCACATCTATCTTTGGTCTGAACGATACTATGCTTAACAAAGTGGACAATGATTTCAAAAGGGCATAGTGTTAACAGAGAATTTTTATAAAACCAAATAGCTTAATCAGTTGATATGTTAATGCATAACTTAGGGAAGTTAGGTGGTCTGCCCTACGTTGCAGTCTTCACTCACACCTATCACCTTAAAAGAAAAAATCGTTCAAAATTTATATTCTTCTCGCCTTCCAATGTACAGGGTGTAAATTTTTAGTTGACAAACCAGAATAACTCGAAAAATAAGCTTCACACGAAGAAATTTGTAGAATCCAAAATTGATTAATTTCGAGGGGGACATCTACTGGTGCTGAAATTAGCCCGCCACCCCAGCCCCCTAGAGGAGGGGTGGGATGCAGCTTTAAAATTCCAAATGGGAACCCCTATTTTTTATTGCAGAATCAGATTATACATAAAAAAGTACAGTTTGTCTTAAACATTTGTTTTGATTCTTGATAGTAGGTGCTGTAATTGAAGAAAATCCATGTTCTCATTTTTGCGTGGAAAATGGTTACGTATAAATAAAAAATACTTATTTACTTCGTAAATTTTCATTCGCTAAAAGTAAAACTATCCCTCTCTCCTCATAGGGTGGGGTTTGAGAGAGAGGAATTAGAGTTCTGGAAATGCTGACCCAAACATTAATTTTATCCGGAGATTCGGGGAAGTTCCTCTCACTACCATCGGAGGCGTCCAGTTGAGCAGCGTGGTGAAAAAACAGGTGTTGCGCTATTTACTGTACGCCCTCGTACTTGCTTTCTAGGAACTGTTTTAACATATGGTCTGCACAATGGGGGTGGTTGTTGTTGTGGTCTTCAGAGACTGGTTTGATGCAGCTCTCCATGATACTTTATCCTGTGCAAGCTTCTTAATCTCCCAGTAGCTAATGCAACTACATCCTTCTGAATCTGCTTCGTGTATTCATCTCTTGGTCTCCCTCTACGATTTTTACCCTCCACGCTGCCCTCCAATACTAAATTGGTGATCCCTTGATGCCTCAGAACATGTCCTACCAACCGATCCGTTCTTCTAGTCAAGGTGTGCCACAAATTTCTCTTCTCCCTAATTCTATTCAATACTTCCTCATTAGTTATGTGATCTACCCATCTAATCTTCAGCATTCTTCTGTAGCACCACATTTCGAAAGGTTCTATTCTCTTCTTGTCTAAACTATTAATCGTCCACATTTCACTTCCATAGATGGCTACTCTCCATACAAATACTTTCAGAAACGACTTCCTGACACTTAAATCTATACTCGATGTTAACAAATTTTTCTTCTTCAGAAACGCTTTCCTTGCCATTGCCAGTCTACATTTTATATCCTCTCTACTTCGACCATCATCAGTTATTTTGCTCCCCAAATAGCAAAACTCCTTTACTGCTTTAAGTGTCTCATTTCCTAATCTAATTCCCTCAGCATCACCCGACTTAATTCGACTACATTCCATTATCCTCGTTTTGCTTTTGTTGATGTTCATCTTATATCCTCCTTTCAAGACACTGTCCATTCCGTTCGAGTCCTCTTTTAGGTCCTGTGCTGTCTCTGACAGATTTACAATGTCTTCGGCCAACCTTAAAGTTCTCATTTCTTCTCCATGAATTTTAATTCCTACTCCGAATTTTTCTTTTGTTTCCTTTACTGCCTGCTCAATATACAGATTGAATAACATCGGGGATAGGCTACAATCCTGTCTCACTCCCTTCCCAACCACTACTTCCCTTTCATGCCCCTTGACTCTTATAACTGCAGTATGGTTTCTGTACAAATTGTAAATAGCCTTTCGCTCTCTGTATTTTACTCCTGCCACCTTCAGAATTTGAAAGAGTATTCCAGTCAACATTGTCAAAAGCTTTCTCTAAGTCTACAAATTCTAGAAAAGTAGGTTTGACTTTCCTTAATCTAGCTTCTAAGATAAGTCGTAGGGTCATTATTGCCTCACGTGTTCCAACATTTCTACGGAATCGAAACTGATCTTCCCCGAGGTCGGCTTCTACTAGTTTCTGCATTCGTCTGTAAAAAATTCGTGTTAGTATTTTGCAGCCATGACTTATTAAACTGATAGCTCGGTGATTTTCACACCTGTCAACACCTGCTTTCTTTGGGATTGGAATTATTATATTCTTCTTGTAGTCTGAGGGTATTTCGCCTGTCTCATACATCTTGCTCACCAGATGGTAGAGGTTTGTCAGGACTGGTTCGCCCAAGGCTATCAGTAGTTCTAATGGAATGTTGTCTACTCCCGGGACCTTGTTTCGACTCAAGTCTTTCAGTGCTCTGTCAAACTCTTCACGCCGTATCGTATCTCCCATTTCATCTTCATCTACATCCTCTTCCATTTCCATAATATTGTCCGCAAGTACATCACCCTTCTACAGATCCTCTATATACTCCTTCCACCTTTCTGCTTGCTCTTCCTTGCTTAGAACTGAGTTCCCATCTGATATTCTCTGGTTCTCTTTTCTCCAAAAGTCTCTTTAATTTTCCTTTTTGAAGTATCTATCTTACCCCTAGTGAGATATGCGTCTACATCCTTAGATTTGTACAATGGGGATATTTAAAAAAACAATGGGGTTATTTTTTTTAATTTACAATACATGGAGGTATGCAGTCCTTGATCTTCTGTTATTTTTGTTGTTAATAGTAACGATAAGGTACGACGCAGACATGGTAGAAAGCAAGTCGTTAAATCGCAGGGATCTGGGAAGCTCTAGCAGAACCGTTCTAGAGATGCGACGTAAACTGCTTCAGCACTTCTAGTGTTCTTTAACCACTGTCCGAGTTGGCCACATGTGCGGTGCGCTAAACTCACTACATAGATATTTCTGCTGTGACTATATCCGAAGAGTGTAAAACATATAAGCAGTATAAAGGTGCTGAAAATACGTTCAATTAACCCGTATCCGTTCTGCTTTTCCCCAAAATTAGGGATGGGAAAACGTTCTTCAGAGCTGCCATTGCCATTGGGGAAATGAAAAATTATCAACTTTCAGTGCTTGATATGCTACTATTGTGCAGAAACCTGAAGGAAACTGTAACATAGAACCATATATTATTCTGTATACTGACACAGGATTAATATCTGACAAATTACTATGTCATCTGCAAAACCTCAATGTTTTCATTTCTTGTCCCTGAACTTTATCCTTCATTTCCTTTACTGACTGATCAATGTGCAGACAGAATAACGCCGGGGACAGGCTACAGCCCAGCCTCCTTCCCTTCCCTTTCACGTCTTTCACCTCTTATAATTAGGTGCAGGAAAATTTAAAGAAAATGATAGCGCGAAAAATACCACGAAATGTGCATTTTTTAGCAAAATAACGAGAAATCCGTCTCTAGCATTTGTAAACTTAGAGAAAGCTTTTGGCAATGTTGACTGGAATACTCTCTTTCAAATTCTGAAGGTGGCAGGGGTAAAATACAGGGAGCGAAAGGCTATTTACAATTTGTACAAAAACCAGATGGCAATTGTAAGAGTCGAGGGACATGAAAAGGAAGCAGTGGTTGGGAAGGGAGTGAGACAGGGTTATAGCCTCTCCCCGATGTTATTCAATCTGTATATTGAGCAAGCGACAATGGAAACAAAAGAAAAATTCGGAGTAGGTATTAAAATCCATGGAGAAGAAATAAAAACTTTGAGGTTCGCCGACGACATTGTAACTCTGTCAGAGACAGCAAAGGACTTGGAAGAGCAGTTGAACGGAATGGACAGTGTCTTGAAAGGAGGGTATAAGATGAACATCAACAAAAGCAAAACAAGGATAATGGAATGTAGTCGAATTAAGTCTGGTGATGCTGAGGGAATTAGATTAGGAAATGAGACACTTGAAGTAGTAAAGGAGTTTTGCTATTTGGGGACGAAAATAACTGATGATGGTCGAAGTAGAGAGGATATAAAATGTAGACTGGCAATGGCGAGGAAAGCGTTTCTGAAATAGAGAAATTTATTAACATCGAGTATAGATTTAAGTGTCAGGAAGTCGTTTCTGAAAGTATTTGTATGAAGTGTAGCCATGTATGGAAGTGGAACGTGGATGATAAGTAGTTTGGACAAGAAGAGAATAGAAGCTTTCGAAATGTGGTGCTACAGAAGAATGCTGAAGATTAGATGGGTAGATCACAAAACTAATGAGGAGGTATTGAATAGAATTGGGGAGAAGAGGAGTTTGTGGCACAACTTGACCAGAGGAAGGGATCGGTTGGTAGGACATGTTTTGAGGCATCAAGGGATCACCAATTTAGTACTGGAGGGCAGCGTGAAGGGTAAAAATCGTAGAGGGAGACCAAGAGATGAATACACTAAACAGATTCAGAAGGATGTAGGTTGCAGTAGGTACTGGGAGATGAAGAAGCTTGCGCAGGATAGAATAGCATGGAGAACTGCATCAAACCAGTCTCAGGACTGAAGACCACAACAACAACAACAACGAGAAATCTGAGATTTTACAAGACGCCGTAAAACTTGTAATTTCGCCGTATAAAATGTTATAAATCTGAGGATGGTAGTTTACTAACATTCGTAACTGGTAATTACTGAATATTAAAATTAGATTTTCAGTTTTATTCTACTCAAGGCTGATATTCGTGTATAATCATAAGACTACAATTCATTTCTCTTGTAACGAACTTTGATGTGACGACGAAAATAACACCAAATTTGGCAAAGCTGTATCGAACTTCACAGGCAATCTATTTGGTACATTCGATACTGATTTTTGCGAAAGTCAATACCGAATCTGGCAAAAAGACGCCGAAATTAACAAACACAAGTGCGAGTTTGGCAAAGGCGACACCGAATTTTGAATAACAATGTAGTATAACAGAAACTACACAAATTTGGCAAAAAATTTCAAACGAAGAAAGTATCGAATTTGACAAAAACACCGAATTTGACAGAAACGCTGCATTTGGAAAAAAACACCGAATTTGGCAAAAGAAAAACATCATTTTATGTGTACAACACTATTGGAAACTTTTTGTCCAATGGTAAAGACAGTACTCCAAATTTGGAAAAGAGTGGAATATATAAAATTACTTGTAATTATGGCAAATTCTACATAGGTCAGTCTGGCAGGGCAACACTCACCCACTTGAAGGAACACCACAGAAGTTGGAAACTTACAAATCGAGGCTGTTCTTTTGCAGACCACCTGCTTAAAGAAGGCCATAGTTACAGTGTGAAACATGAGGTGTTACTTCACATACATAAGTGAAGGAAGTGAGCTATCTTGAAATAATGGAAATTAGTAAACACATGTTCATCAGCTCAAGGTTAGTACTGAATGACCAGACGCAGTTACCTTATTCGCCACTCCTAACTGCAGATACTACTCGCAGTTCCATCCAGACCATGTTGTAAATTACCCCTTTTACTCACTTGCCCCATTTTAGTTTATTTCAATAATTTCTCTCGTTGTGTTAAAAGAATTTTACTTCGCATAATCACTGCTGCTTCACTCATCTGCTCAATATCACTACTATATCTTACCTGCATCTGATTTAGGACCTATTAAAGACAAGATTACATGGATCAGCCACACCTTTGGAACATGTCACCAAAGTTTATTGTTCAGTTGCTTTCTTCTATGTACAACTGTTGTAATTTGTCTATAGTTCATTAGTTAATGTGTTCCATATCTTAGAAAAATAATATCACATCGCATTTACAGTGAAATAATCCTCCTTGTTTTATTCCTAATTCTAACATTAACATTTTTCATCTCTGGAAATGGAGATACTCTGTACAAGCACTAGTTTAAAATCTTTGATCGAACAAAATTTCACAGCACCACATACCTGATGATGGCGTAATAGCCGAAACTCTGCTCGAGAAACAAATAATAAGTATTGTAGAAAATTAAACCAGTGTTGTGCGTATTTCATCCACAACTCATAAAATATTCTACCAAGAACCGACGGAACAGTCAATTAAGCAACAACCCATACGGTTCATTTTTAACAGTATTGTCTTTATACCCATCTGGCCCAATATCCCACAACGTTGGCAACAGTTTACATATTTCGATGCACTCCAATGAAAATGCTCGTTTGTCGTGTTTTGAACTAATTTTCAGCACAAAAAAAGACTAGCAATGAATACAACGATATCCTCACAAGCGACTTCTAATCAAGCTGCGGGCCTATGGGGTATCGTCTCAGTTGTGCGACTGGATTCGTGATTTCCTGTCAGGAAGGTCGCAGTTCGTGGTAACAGACGGCAAACCTGTCGAGTAAAACTGAGGTGATATCAGGTGTTCCCCAGGGAAGCGTCCTGGGACCTCTGCTGTTCCTGATCTATATGAATGTCCAGGGTGACAATCTGAGCAATTCTCTAAGGTTGTTCGCAGATGATACTGTAATTTACCGTCTAGTAAGGTCATCCGAAGACCAGTATCAGTTGCAAAGCGATTTAGGAAAGATTGCTGTATGGTGTGGCAGGTGGCAGTTGACGCTAAATAACAAAAAAGTGTGAGGTGATCCACATGAGTTCCAAAAGAAATCCGTTGGAATTCGATTACTCGATAACTAATACAATTCTCAAGGCTATCAATTCAACTAAGTACCTGGGTGTTAAAATTACGAACAACTTCAGTTGGAAAGACCACGTAGATAATATTGTGGGGAAGGCGAGCCAAAGGTTGCGTTTCATTGGCAGGACACTTAGAAGATGCAACAAGTCCACTAAAGAGACAGCTTACACTATACTCGTTCGTCCTCTGTTAGAATATTGCTGCGCGGTGTGGGATCCTTACCAGGTGGGATTGACGGAGGACATCGAAAGGGTGCGAAAAAGGGCAGCTCGTTTTTATTATCACGTAATAGGGGAGAGAGTGTGGCAGATATGATACGCGAGTTGGGATGGAAGTCATTAAAGCAAAGACGTTTTTCGTCGCGGCGAGATCTACACTCCTGGAAATTGAAATAAGAACACCGTGAATTCATTGTCCCAGGAAGGGGAAACTTTATTGACACATTCCTGGGGTCACATACATCACATGATCACACTGACAGAACCCCAGGCACATAGACACAGGCAACAGAGCATGCACAATGTCGGCACTAGTACAGTGTATATCCACCTTTCGCAGCAATGCAGGCTGCTATTCTCCCATGGAGACGATCGTAGAGATGCTGGATGTAGTCCTGTGGGACGGCTTGCCATGCCATTTCCACCTGGCGCCTCAGTTGGACCAGAGTTCGTGCTGGACGTGCAGACCGCGTGAGACGACGCTTCATCCAGTCCCAAACATGCTCAATGGGGGACAGATCCGGAGATCTTGCTGGCCAGGGTAGTTGACTTACACCTTCAAGAGCACGTTGGGTGGCACGGGATACATGCGGACGTGCATTGTCCTCTTGGAACAGCAAGTTCCCTTGCCGGTCTAGGAATGGTAGAACGATGGGTTCGATGACGGTTTGGATGTACCGTGCACTATTCAGTGTC